>NC_081409.1:616763754-617088754 GCF_030272615.1 Cryptomeria japonica | reverse complement strand
TAGTGCAATATCGTAAATTGTACACCCTTGCTAGGGTGGTACAATTCCATACTTATGTTAGCACCCGCCTTAGTGTGTCTTGCATCTTGCATTTCTAATTCCCATTTAAGCATTTAATTAATTAATTTAATTAAATCTAAAGTCATGTTTACATGTTATAAAGTTGGGCCCTTTACCCTAAGCATGCCCCTTTTCATTTTATTCCTCCAATGAATCATTTAATCATAAACCCTAATTAGGTCTTATTTTGACCGTTTAGGCCCAATTTCGCATATCAAAACATCTTGAAATCAGTTGTAACTTTGGAATGCACTCTAATATCATCATATCTAATGGTCCCAAAAATTTAGTGAAAAGTTGGATGGACCGTGGCGGGAATGCACATGGTCCTCGACTTTTTTCCCAAAATTTTGGGAGCACAACCCTATGATATAATAATGCTTAACCCCAAAAGATCAGCGAGAAATTCAAATCCTAGGTTGGCCTAAACATGAAATTAAGATCTAGGGTTTCATACTTAATATCTCTCTTTCTTCATTTGAAGGGGTCTTCGACTACAAATCTAAGAGCAAGTTTTTGGAGCATTAGAGCCTTCTTTGTAGCAAAAGAGTAGATCTTTGAAGTCTTCAACAAAATTCAACATTCATCCATCAAACATTCATCAAGCATCATTTTATCAATTGGAGGCTTTTGAAGATGTAGAAGAACAATAGGAGATCACCGACTGATGATTGACTTGTACCTCTCCCTTGGGGTTGGGTATGGTTTCATGTTGTTTTCATGTCTTTGCATAAGCTTCATTTTGATTCATATTCATGCTTTAGATCACTTTTTCATTGTGGATTTAGAGCATTTACTTTGTCAATTCTAAGCAATTACGGTTTACTCTTTAGGTTTTCTCTAGATTGTTTGCTTTCATTTTAGGATCTTGTTGTTGGAATCCAAGAACATTGAGGGGGCGGGGGTGAATCAGTGTTCTACCAGAATGATCAATTTTAACCTTATTAAGACATGCATACACCAACCAATATACTGATACATATAGAATTGAAAGAAGTAAAGAAACCAATAAGCCAATCACATAAATGAATACCATAACACAGAGAGTTATACGTGGAAAACAATGGTGGGATTTGTGACCCACAATATCAATCCACTGGCCAAATGAAGAGATATTACAAAATATAGGGGCCTGCACTTGTAGGAAGGCTTACAACCTGGAGCACACAACTCAATCACAAAATGAGCCTCACTGACTACATACAAATCTAGACTACAATCCAGAGAAATGATTGAACTGCAAAGATAGCATCTTTTATGCCTGAATACAGTTCCGGTTAAGCTCTGTCTATTCCGGTCTGAAACCCTAAACCCTTACCAAAATACCCCTTACATAAATATCCTCACATACATGATCTCTCTCATATTTCTTGCATCTCCTTTACATTCCATAACCTTACACACTATCCTATGATATCTCAAAATGATCTAATCAACTGACCTATATACTCTTTACAATTTATCATGCCTTATGTCGGCTTACAAAGATAATTACAATATAAATATACATGCCAGCTAGATAACATAAATACATGAATATCAAAAATAATTGTTGATGCCAAATCCAAAAGATGTCAGCCTCCAATATTGATAACCCAATTCTAAACCACGTCAGCCTGCATTGTCAGTGACCAAAAAATTCCTTCCAACCTACCGGTGTCGGTGAAGTGTCTGTGATGTGCCTTTTGGTACACAACTAACCCAAAATATGAAGCTGAAATAAATTACCATGTTGCCATCAATGACAAGATAGTGAAACCAACCAATTGAGTGTCAATTGCCAACAATCTCCCCCTTTGGCATTAATGGCAACACTCATGTGAAAAATGATCATGGTTTCCATCTGTCAGTTTCACCTGACCCTACTCCCCCTGAGCTAAATATCCATCAATAAAAAATACTCCATACCTCCATAGTTTCACCTATACTACCCCTAATGTATACAACTCCCTTTTTCTTTTTCACATCTATATCACTCCCCCTTTGACATCAATTCCATCAAAAATACCAAAAAGCCAAAAATTGGGACGAAGAATGACAGACTGTACAATGAATATGTCCCAAAATACCTTACCGAAGCTGGATGTATTTGAAAATATCTGGATAGGCCTTCTCCAATAGCTCAAGATAGGTATCCCAACCTGATTTGAAAGTGTCAAAAATAGATACAAGTTCATTTAGCATATGAGCAAATGACTCTTTCCCATTAAGCTCTGCCGGTGTGGGCTTACCAACCATATCTATACACTCCTTATGTACACTTAATGAATCCAACTGGGGACTCACCAAACCTCTAAGACTTCTTTCTCTCCTTATGATTTTGTCTTTTTCTTTCTCAAGAGCAAAAATTTGAGCTTCCAAAACCAAAATCTAACCATTTATAGATGTAGTTAATGAATTCAATCCATCAAAAGAATTGGCTATACCTGCAATCTCCTCCTGAATATCCATAATCTTTTTATCTATCTCAACTATGAGAAAACCTGTATTACAACATAGTCTATAGATATTGATACACTACCTCAATGCATTATCTATCAATTTCAACTTTCCATTAATCTTCTTCCTCTCAAACTCAATCACTTGACCAAATGTAGCTCTCTTTGCTTGTGTGAACCTCTCTAGTGCTTGTCGGTTTGAAATCTGCTGCAAGGACTGAAAATCCTTTGAAATGTGTTCAGTGATTATCTTAAGCTTGTTGGATGGGCTCACTTCATTGCCAAATTTACACTCTAGGACAAGTCTTTGCAAAATAATGACAGACTGATCAATAACAACTTTATCCATAGATCCTTCCTTCATCATTTTTTGTGCAACCATCATCACAAGTTTAGTAGAACTCATCTCGGTTATGCTTTTATTTTCAACCTACAAGGTGTCAATTGACAACAATGATGGACTCACTACCGGTTCCCTGCCAGATTCCCCTTTCTTCTCCTATGATGTTTTAACCTTTATAGCTTCTTCACTTGCACCGATGGCTTCACCACTTGGTGCAGTCTCAATAACTATTGGTTCATCCCTAGGAACTTTATCCTCATCCTGTACAATTTTATCTTGAGGACTATTGTCCTCAACATTAGTAACTTGTTCATTATCAACCTTTACACTCTCTCTATCTACCAGTATCTCAAAATTTTCCTATACATTTGTATCTACCAGGGGCTCAATATTCACTATCTTAATGTTTTCAAAATTGAGGGTGAACTACCCATAATACCTTTACCCTTCCCTTCAATGGGGATGTCTACAATATCTGTCTTAGATTCTGGTGAAGCATAAAAACCATGGTTCTCTTCAAATAACTTAACCCATGCCTTGTGGGTCTCCTTGATTATCTCATTGACCCTTCCTAACATAAGATTGATTATTCTATGCTTGTTGTTAAAGATTTTCCTATCTACAACTTCAAGTGTCTTATCCATCTCCTCTAGAGCAGCAGAAACACAAATAGATAACAACTCTTGAATCTTTATATGCTTGTCCTCTTGCATTGCTGATAGTCTTCTAGCATCTAACATATCATACAACTGTGCCGGTATTTGGTCTTCAATTTCTAACAAGGCTTTCTTATAAATATCCAAATATAACAAAACTGCTTCCTCTACTTCTCTTTGTTCATCATTATCTAAAGGTTCATAATAAAATTGTACATTCTTTAACATACTATCTTTAGTAACTTCATCAACTAACTCTGCACAAGTCTTTGGTGGAATAATAGTTACATTACCAGATTCAATTGCCAGATCAATGTCATCCTTCTTCTTCCTTCTTCCAGTACCGGATGGGGTTGAAGGTGTTTCTTTTGGTGCTTTCTTCTGTGTTGGTATCTTGATAGTAACTTTCCTAACTGGTTGCTTCTTAGCCTCTACCTTAGTTTCTTCAGTTTTCTTCCTTATTACCCTTTTGAATGCCAAGGGTGTGTCATGATCAGATGCAAACTCTACTGCAATAGGCTCAATGAATATTTTTGGTTCTTTCCTTTTCCTGCCTTTCTTTGGGACAAAATCAATCAATGCTTTAATGTCCTATGAAACCTTTTCAACAAACTTACTTGTCTTTCCTTCCTACTTCTCTCTCTTCTTCCAGTTGAACTCAGTTTCAACCTCTTGCTTCTTATGTTTAGCAGTGCCAAAGGTTTTGACAGTTTCATCAATAGATTCCTTAATTAGCATTTGTGCATAAGTATCAAGAATCTATGCATCAACTTCATAACAATGTGCTTTGGAACCCTCATCCTAGATGCATAGATTCTTGATACTTATGCACAAATGCTAACTAAGGAATCATATGTCAGTTGAATACTTCTCAACAATGTGCTTTGGAACCCTCATCCTAGATTTCATAGCTATTTGAAATGCTTTAAAATAACCCCATACTTTGTCATCTCTCTGACTACCCAATGTAGCAATAGACGGTTTTAATTGCCTCCCTATTGGGATATCGAATGCCCATTTTCTCTTCCCAAAACTAGGAGTCTCATTGATGAAAAATAGCATTAAACAGATAATTAGGTTACCATACCAGAATATCCCCTTCTTTTCTCCTTTGATTTTCTCTAGGTTAATCAATAATTCATCCAACATCCAACCACATAGATCCAGCTTCTCATTCTCCCTCATTATTTTATGAGCTGCATAAATGCAACAGCTAGAAACAGAATTTAGTCGATTTGATTGAGTTACCTTGTAACCAATAACCATGCTACCGAATCTGATATATGTGTCGCTGATAGTATTGATTCTCATTGATCGTCTATTTGATGTTGCATCAGTAATTTTGTTAACCCAATCATTTGAAATTTTCTTCTTTGGGTGTTGTCCAACCTGCGGTAAACTGGTGATTACCCTGATGGCCTCCTTTGTAATCTCATATGGTCTATCAAACTAGATAAACTCTCCATGTACTCTACTCAAAACATACCTAACAATTTCATCTTCAAATTCTGGAATATCTAGAATGTCGGTAATCCCTAGATCAATAATATGTTGGTATTCAAGTTTAATCATTCCAGAATCTCCCATTAACTCATTCATGTACATGCTCTTGATATCAATCCTTTCCAAATCCTCAATATGACAGTGAATATAAGCTCTTACATCTTTGACATACATGACTCCTTTCAAGACACGGGAAAAAGCTCCAATCGAATCATCCAGGGTAGCAAAATGTGAATATCGCTTGAAAATCGGCTTGGGACAGTCCTTGACCTCAAAAATAGTCAGATTTGCAACAAAAATAGATACAGATGATGATCCTTCTTCCATGATTGAAGACAAATACCTATAAATCACTACCGATGAAAGACCCTAAAGACCTCTTCCAATCACTGGTGAAATTGCTCAAGATGATATCAATCACTCTAAATCACTATGAATGTAGAGTGATCTTAAATGAAGTGAATTCAACCTTTTATCCTCCAAGAAAACCCCTAATCTATCATTGATATAAATGATTTTCGGTGGAAGATACCAGATCTCAATAAAACATCTCCATGCTAGATAAGCATCTCCAATGTCTGGAACATCTTCTAGAACCTCTTCCTGGGGCTTAAGCAGTATTATCATGAATTTTGCCTACCCTTAAGGCATCTGCCTCAGTTACTGGATGAGCTTCCTATCAGTGTAGGAGCAACCTCCTCTGTTAGTTGAGTAACCAGAGCATTCCCATCTACAGATTGATCTTCTGACTTCCTAACCCATCTCTAGGTATGATCTTGTTGGATTTAATTAACCTTTTATTTCCCTTTCTCATTTGATCCTCCATTACCAACTGGTGGATTTTTCATTCTACAGAATTTAGCAATGTGTCCAACCTCATTACATGCATAACATGTAACATTGTTCTTTTGAATTGCTTTGCTAAAACCAATATAATTGCTTGAACTGCATTGATTAGCCATATGTCCAAATTTTCCACATGCATAATGTTTTACATTCATTCTACAATCTTTTGTCTTATGACCATACTTATTACATTTAGAACATTGATCGGGAGTAGAATCAGGGTTTTGATTTGCTCTATTTCTATATTGCCTAGCCATGTGACCAAATTTATTACAAACAAAGCATCTAAAATTTAATTTATAAGCATTAAACTGCCTTATCGGTGCCTTATGGTTTTGATCTTCATTTGCAGTACTGGAACTCTGTCCTTGTTCAAATCCAAGTCCACTAGAATCTCCATTTTGCCTTTGTCTCTTCAATAACTCATCTAGATGTGCTGAACTAATCTTGAATTTTTCATTATACTCACTTGCAATAGTCAAATCATCTCTCAGAATTATCATTTTTCTCTCAAGCTCTTGTTCATTGCTCTGGGATTGTACTAAATTAGTTCTCAACATATCATTCTCATGAACCAACCTACCACATTCTTCAAATTTGTTCTTCAGAGATACAACAAGATTTTCTTCCTTTTTCTTCCGGTCTTCATCTCCTTAGAGATTCTCATAGTTATAGCTTGCATTTCATTTCTCATGACCATGTTCTCCTGACTCGACTTCTGAAACTGTTCCTTAAGTGCATCTTTCTCTTCATCATCCTTATTCTGCAAAATTTCCTTCCTCCTAGCTTAAACAGATGACAACCTCTCCTATAGGACACGAATGAATTCCTAAGCAGAATTCAATTCATTTTGTATCTTCAAGCTCTTCATCCTTTCAGCATCATAATCTTCAAGTGCCACCTCAAGTTGCTTCTCCAAACTCATATCCATGGATTCCGAATTCAGGATCTTCCTTAAGTTGTTAAACTTCCTTCAAGGTACAAGGCTCTAATACCAAATGTTGGAATCCAAGAAAACTGAGAGGGGGGGGGGGGGGGGGGGGGCGTGAATCAGTTTTCTATCAGAATGATCAATTTTAACCTTATTAAGACACACATACACCAACCGGTAATACTGGTACATATACATTTGAAAGAAGTAAAACAACCAATAAGGAATCACTTAAATGAATACCATAACACAGAGTTATACGTGGAAAACCTCAAAGAGGAAAAACCACGGTGGGATTTGTGACCCACAATATCAATCCACTGGCCATATGATGAGATATTACAAAATATAGGGCCCTGTACTTGCAGGAAGGCTTACAGCCTAGAGCACATTGCTCAATCACAAAAGGAGCCTCACTGACTACATACAAATTCAGAATACAATCCAGAGAAATGATTGAACTTCAAAGATAACATCTTCTATGCCTGAATACATTTCCAGTTAAGCTCTGTTTGTTCTAGTATGAAACCCTAAACCCTTACTGGAATACCCCTTACATAAATATCCTCACATACATGATCTCTCTCATATGTTTCGCATCTCCTTTACATTTCATAACCTTACACACTATCCTATGATATCTCAAAATGATCTAATCAACTGGCCTATATACCCTTTATAATTTATCATGCCTTATGTCGGCTTACAAAGATAATTACAATATAAATATACATGTCAGCTAGATAACATAAATACATGAATATCAAAAACAATTGTTGATGCTAGATCCAAAAGATGTCGGCCTCCAATACCGATAACCTGATTCTAAACCATGTCGTCCTACATTGTCGGTGACCAAAGAATTCCTTCCAACCTACTGATGCCAGTGATGTGCCTACCAGTACACAACTAACCCAAAATATGAAGCCAAAATAAATCACCATGTTGCCACCAATGACAACATAGTGAAACCAACCAATTGAGTGTCAATTTCCAACACTCGCACACACATTTTCAGTATATTATCAGCTATTTGTGGAGGTGGAAATCACAAACATGGGGGTTTGACTAAGGCAAAACTCTATAAAGCCATCCCAAACCCTATTTTTCAACTTCAGGTACAGGTTCGGATCCAAGCATCGCTAGAAGTTTCAGGATCGGAAGAGCACACAGGGACAAATCTGGGTTGCATATCTGAGCAAAAATCCTCAGGATAGGGATGTGGCACCCTAGTCCTTCCTAGGACAGTGGCGTGGTGCCATGCACCTGTCCTCTATAATACCCTAAAATTGGTCATCTAAACCATGGGCCCCTAATCTCAACAACATCACCAAGGTCCTAACCAAAGACAATTAAATCAACTTTGAGCACATTAATTAATTCTTTAATCATCAAATATCACATGGCAAATCAATTACTCAATATTAATTAAATATTTATTTAATTAGTTGAATCATTCCAAGAATATCATTTTAATCAATTATCCTATTTAATTTATTAAATATCCTAGCATAATTAATTAATTAATTAATTTGCCATTTAATCATACAAAAAAGGAATTAATTTATTACAAAAGAGGAATTAATCTGAAAATAGAATAAAAGAATTGAGAGAGAAATCAAACTTGAGATATTATTTCTTTTTCTAAATTGAGAACTTGAAATTAGAAAAACAATTAAATTGAATTATTAATTGCTTTCTCTAAAATTGGAACTCGCAACTTTTGAGAAAAAGAAGTTCAGTTGCATTGAAAAGACTCTTTTCTTGAATAAATCAAAGAATTGTCTATTTTTATCACAAATGCATGGAATTAATTAATTCTTATTTCTATCGCAACTTGAACTTCTTATCTGAATGCATTTCAATTAAACTATAATTGGAATCTATCTCAAGGTTAACTGAACTTGATTTCTCAGTTATTTCAATTAATTCTAAATTGTGTTTTTTTTATCTCTCTCTTGTAATTCTCTATAAATTCAGCCTTCAGCTCTCATTCAAATCACCCCAGAGATATTTGAGAAACACCTTGGAGATTATTATTATGCTGATTTTTCTTTGGAGTCATTGAAGATCTTGTGCTTGCTTTTTGAGATTATTTGCATCTTAGTTTAGATTATTGCATATTTAGTTTATTTCATTATTGCCTGAATCTAGATTGCTTGAATTATTCATCCATCTTGCATCCATATAAGTTTAATATCATATAGATTAAATCCTTCATCTTGGTGTAGTCTAGTCACTGGTATTGCTTATAAAAATCTGAGAGCAATCTTATACTCACATCTTTTAGAAGGCAATTAGTTGCTTTGTTATGGTTTATTATTTATTGATTATTGATTTACTAACCATACATGTAATGACTTAATTGAAGTGTTGTGCCTGCAGCTATCATACCTCTTTTCACTTTTTCACACACACATTTCTGGCACCCACCATGGGGCAGAAGACTACATTTTTCGGCCTCCTAGGCTGACTGCTTATTTTTATTTTGGATTTTTTGACTTTTCGGATTTTCATCCATACAGGTTCCGCGATTTGTCATACGATATGGTATGATTTATTGTATGGTCTGCTAAAAATTGTCATACGATTCTGTATGTTCTTGGTTAAAAAGCAGATTTCATTCTTCAATTTTCTCATTCAATTTTGATTATACTGACGACTGACCCTGGCTGTTTATCTGTCTATCTAAGATTTTTTCACAGCCTAATCATTTTTTGCAGAACGCTTGTCAAAGAATATACTTGTCGCACAAAGACAATATGACTACTGATTTGTTGTCTTTGTAGGTTGCCTAAGGAGATTTGAGCAAACATCATGTATTCTTTAAATTCATTTTTTAGGCACCTAACTTGCTATCTGGTTAAAGAACAAATTTGTATTCTGTGTTTTAAGTAAATTCTGAGAGGTAGGAGAGTATGCTCTTGTCCACATAGACAATCAGAAATCCAGACCCTTGAGGTATTTTCTTTAAGTTTGAGATTTGTACGTCTTTAGTGGGTCTGCCCTCCTGAGGAGCTAATAACTCTTAAAGCCATTATGGCCGGTGTGAGGGGAATGACCTAATTGGGAACAACTAAACACCAAGTACTCCAACCCACTATAAAATAAACGTGATTTGATGAAAATCAAGTCAACGACAGTGCTCGGGAATAGCTCTCCTTTGTACCTTCAGGTATATTAAACCTTGGTTTTCAAGGCTGGGAGACCTCTTAATTGAGTTTATACCTTGACACATCGAACGAACTCCTTACTAGTTCCAATTCAAATTAGAAGCTACCCACTTCACCTCCGAAAGGGGGATAATCTTTGTGCAAGAGAGATAGTAACTCTCCCAAGATACTTGTCATTTCGTGCCCCCATTAGCATTTGGAGTCAGATAATACGGTGTTGAGAATCCATTGCATGAGACTCAGCGGTCGTATTTTGATTAGCTATTGGGTGTGTACTTGAGTCTACAAGCAAAGGTTTTCTTTTCTCGCCAAATTCCATAGGGTCTGCATGTTGTGATTGGAGTTATTATTCATACTACGTGTTTTCTGTGTTTTTCATCCCTGAAACTGAAACTGAAATACCAAAACTGGAGAAAACAAGAAACAACTCAGTGATCAAAAACTCTATCCAAAACTAGTCTAAACTCTGTCTGTGTCACAAACTAGTATACCTCAGTGATCAAAAACTCAGTCCACCTCTAAACTGCTCATCGTCAGTCAACGATCAAAACCCAGTCCATCTCAAATCTGGTCATACTTAGTCATTGAAAACTCAAAAATTTACCTATGTCCAGCAAACAGTCATGCGATTCCTTTGATTTATCGTCTGGTTTCATATTCAATGTCGTACGAAAGTCCGTTAGTCCTAACAGTCTCTCATTTGAGCCTGCATCTTGTATCGTATGAATCCTGATTGTCTGTCGTCTGGTTCTGAGAATTGTCGTTTCATCCTAAATCCTGTGTCGTACGATAAAACATTGCATTGATCAGTCTATCATTCTAGACATACCCATATATCGTATGGTATAAGACAACAACTCGTACGAAACACTGTTGGTTGTCATCCTGAAGCTTTTGAATTATCGTCTGGTCCTGAGAAACCTATCGTACGAATCTCTGATTTTCTCAGTCCAGAATAGTCAAACTTGCCTAAAATAGTCTACAACGAACATAAAACTGGTTATTATCATCCTGAGCATAAATAGATCAAAACAGTGTACCTCTTCCATTTGTGTTGCACAATTTGTCGATCATCTTTCAGCTAGTTCAATCAACTACGTATCAAACCTAAGTCACTTAGATTAACATCTTATACAGGATAGACCTTTCCTGAAACCAGACTGAGTCTTAGTCACTTCTCTCGGATCAACTTAGATAAATGTCTTATACATGATAGATCATTCTTGAAACCAGACTAAATCTTAGTTGCTTCTCTCAAACAATACATTAACTGAACAACTAGCTCGAAATTTGATCTTGACTTCTGCATCACAAATAGTTTTAGGTCACACTAATCAATAAAAATGCCCACTCAAACTAGGAGTTCTCGTAAGAAAGATGCCAGAGGAAAAGGGCAACCCTTTTCATATAAAGATAATCCATTTTACGAAGAGGATCCCCTAACTAATAAACCTTCATCATCAGAGAGACCAGTTTACGATCAATCATTATCTCCCACTATACCTAGAACATAACAAAATAACAAAGAAAACCTCAGTATTCATGAAACCGATAATGATTCCTCATCAAGTGAAGCTGAAGATTCTGAACCTCTAGAAAAAGATATCCATAAATGTCAAAAGGATAAAGATTTCCGAAAAATGATGAAGGTTATCATGCCTAGAGAAAAAGAAGACTATTTTCTAGAACTAGCAAAACAAGGCACCAAACTTCCTACTAGATATGATGTTCAGACTCTTGTCACTAAAAAGGAAGAATCATCTATAATGATGGTCTACATACAATTTCTAGCTTTGCAAACTGAGCTTGCAGAACTCAAAAACAAGGATAAGTCCCCAAAACAATATTCTCTAGAGACAATATGCCCATTTCCATTTGACAAAAGCCTACACATGCCTCCATTCCCTTCACGAGTGGAGATTCCAAAATTTGACAAATATGATGGTACCCCAAACCCTCAAGATCATGTCAGAGAATTTTGTGCTGCCTACATGGAGTTCATGCATGATCATGTTGGTATTTTGGTATGGTTTTGTCATTGATTTCAACACCTACTGAAAACAAGCACTTTGAAGATCCAGCAACATTCAGCGGCAAGCAACTATTGCAATAGCTACTGGTATATGGTTCACTGGTAGGATATAATGATCATCGGTATTTGGAATGATATGGAAGACACTTGGTAATGTCAAAAACATCATGTGGACACTTTGTTTTGAAGAATTAATCATTGGTATATTCATATTTGCATATTTGCTTTTACCGACAAATAGGTCCAGGTTATCTAGGGTTACAACGGCAGGTTTATCTTTTCCAAATCAGCATGGCACGCTATGGAAATAAATTATTATTGTTGTAAATGCATTAAGCCAACATGTTCAATCAGTTATTGCATCGGATATGATATTGTATGTAAAATGATTTTATTGTAATATTTTGTAGAGCCGACCTACTAAAATTAGTCTTAGGGTATGGTATAAATGTAAGATCTTATTTGTAAGATCAAGTGTGGAATGCGAAAAATATTTGAGTGAAGGTATATGCGAGATCAAGCAGAGGTATACATGAAGACATCATTTAAAGGTGAAGTTAGGTTTTTGTAGAAGCATATCAGCATTACACCGGTACGGAATCCAGCATATGAAGATGCTATTTTGTGCAGTACATTCTTATTGGATTTAACCATCCAACTGTAGTCAGTGTAATTCCCATTTTGTGATTGACCAGTGAGCTCTAGGCTGTTGGCCTTTCTGCATGTGCAGACCCCATTATGTACACTTACTATTTTTATTGTAGTATCATCTGATTGTGGGTAAGGTTTTCCACCATGGTTTTTCCCCTTACAGGGTTTCCACGTACAATATTGGTGTTATGTGTTGTGGATGACTTTATGTTTATTTTTCATGCATTAATCCTTACCGATATAGCAATTTACTGTTAACACTGTCTATCGACATACTTAACTAGTTTACCGGTATTAAGCATTAAGTTGGTTAATTAGTTTTTGGTTTGAATTTATTAGACAACTGATTCACCCCCCCCCCCCCTCAGTTGTCTCCAGTACCTAACAATTGGTATCAGAGCTTAGTCCTCTTTTGCAGAACTTTAACAACTTGAGGAGATCCAATGTCTACTAATTATTTCAAGAAGGACAGTCCTAAACTTGATGGAACCAACTATGGGATATGGAAGATCGAGATGGAAACACATCTGAATTACATTGGGAAAGACATCTGGGAAGTTACTAAGAATGGTTATACTGTTGTTGTAGCTGGTCAGACTGCTCCAACTACCTTAGCTAAAGATGAAGAGAATGATTGCAAAGCAAGAGAAGCACTTTTGAGCATATTATCAGATCAACAAATCATGGGATTATTAGATAGGTCTACTGCTAAAGCTATTTGGGATCATTTGGAAACACTGAATGAAGGAGATTCCACAGTCAAAATTGCAAAACTTGAAAGCTTCCAAGTTAGGTATGAACATCTAAAAATGGAAGAAGATGAAAGGATTTCTGCTTTTATGGAAAGAGTAAATGAAATTGTTTTGGTTATTAAATGTTGTGGAGGAACTTTGAGTGAGGATGAAATTGTTTCAAAAATCTTAAGAGGTTTTCCACCGGCATATAAAATGAAGGTTACTGCTATAAATGAGTTGAGAACAATGCCTAATACATCAGTAACTAGGGATACATTGATTGGAAAACTTTTAGCCTTTGAAATTGAGGAATTTGGTCCAGTTGCTACTATAAAAACTGATTTGGCCTTTAAAGAATCAACATCATCTGCTCCATCATTTGACAAATCAGACTGGAGAGCCTTTTATGCAAGAGAACTTGAAGAATCCAAAAAGGAGAATGAAGAGCTTGAAGAACTTGAAGCACTATTTGCAAGGAAAATGCCAAAAGGTCCAATTGGAAGTAAGTATGAAGGTAAAGCACCCTTTAAATGTTTTAACTGCAATAAGATTGGTCATATGGCTTCAAGATGTCCTGATAGACATGCTAGACTAGGAGAAGAAGCTAGAAGAACATACAAGCCTAATCCTGAATATCAGAGATACAGGTTCAAGAAGAACAAAGACAAATCTTGTTACATTGTTGATGAAGGTGTGACTAATGATTCTAATGAGGATCTAACAAACAATGGATGGGTTTTTGTTGCTATAACAGAAGATCAACCGACACCTACTGCTCAACTGGTAGAACAAGCCCTAGCAGCTAAAGTTGAAGCAAATGATGAATGGATCATTGATTCAGGATGCTCACATCATATGATTGGAGACAAAGGTAAATTCTTAAACTTTCAAGAATACAATGGAGGTTTAGTAAGATTTGGAGATGACAAAGCCCGTTCAATCAAAGGTAAGGGTTCAATATCTCTTGATGGTAAGCATAACACTGACAATGTCTACTATGTTGAAGGATTAAAGCATAATCTTTTAAGTGTTGGTCAAATAGTTGAGAAGGGATTTCAATTACAATTTAAAAATGGAAGATGCAAAATCATGAATAGAACTAGTTTGGAAATTGCAATCGGTAATCAGACTAGAGGAAATATCTTTCATTTGAATAATAGTGAAAAGGCATGCTTAATTGCACATATAGATGAAATTTGGTTATGGCATAAGAGACTATGTCATGTAAACTTTGATTGCATGGTAAAAATCAGTACTTCTAAGGCAGTTAGAGATCTACCTAAAATTGTGAAACCTCATAATACAATTTGTAAGGAATGTCAATTTGGAAAACAAGTTAGAGCTAGTTTCAAAAGTATTCTAGAAAAATCCAATAATGCTCTTGATTTAATTCACACTGATTTATGTGGTCCAGCTAGAACTAGAAGCTTACAAGGTGATAGATATTTCATGCTAATTATTGATGATTATTCTAGAATGTGTTGGGTTACTTTTCTCAGAGAAAAATCAGAAGCACTTGGAAAGTTCAAACTATTCAAAGCAATGGTTGAAACCGGTAAGAAAATCAAATGTTTAAGATCAGATCAAGGAGGAGAATTCACATCTAAGGACTTTGATACATTCTGTGAAGTGAATGGAATCAAAAGACAGTTATCAACACCTCGGACACCACAACAGAATGGAGTTGTTGAAAGGAAAAATAGAACTATCTTGGATGCAGCAAGAAGTATGTTATCAGAAGAAAATCTACCACGTGTATTGGAGAGAGGCAGTTAGCACTGTTGTCTATACATTCAACAAAGTTCACATCAAAGGTGAAACCGATGAGACCCCTCATGAACTATGGTTTGGTAATACTCCTACTCTTAAGTATTTCAGAATTTTTGGAAGTAAATGTTATATTAGAAGAGATGAGTATATTGGCAAATTTGATCCTAGAAGTGATGAAGGAATATTTCTTGGTTATTCATCTAAGAGAAAGGCATATAGATGTTTTAATAAGAGATTGCAGAAAATTGTTGAGAGTACAAATGTAAAGATTGATGAACAATTTAGAGGAACTTCAAGGTATATAGACTCTGAATCAACAACAAAAGTTGTGACAAATGAACCTATACTGAATCCACCGGTACAAAATGAAGATCCAGTTACACTGGCATCATCAAAAGATTCCACAATAATTGAAGAACAACAACAAACTAAGACACCCTGGTATGTAAGATTGAATCATTCTGAAGATCAGATAATTGGAAACAAATTTAAAGGAGTTATGACAAGAGGAAGATTGGCAAATGAAGAGGTATGTTTTATTTCTCAAATTGAACCATCATCTATCAATGAGGCATGTGAAGATAAATTTTGGATTAAAGCTATGGAAGAAGAATTAGGACAAATTGAGAAAAATAATACTTGGACATTAGTTCCCTGGCCTAAAGATAAAAATGTAATTGGAACCAAATGGGTATTTAGAAACAAACTTAATGAAGATGGTAAGGTTGTCAGAAATAAAGCAAGACTAGTATGTAAGGGATATTCTTAGAAAGAAGGAGTTGATTACAATGAATTCTTTGCACCGATAGCCAGAATTGAGGCAGTTAGATTATTCTTGGCTTTTGCAGCTCACAAGGACTACAAAGTTTATCAAATGGATATTAAATGTGCATTTTTGAATGGAGATCTTGAAGAGGAAGTATATATTGAACAGCCTGATGGATTTTCTTTGACAGATGACAATGATATGGTTTGCAGGTTAAGAAAAGCTCTGTATGGATTGAAACAAGCCCCAAGAGCTTGGTATGCAAGGTTGGATAAATATCTTTTGAAGATTGGTTTTACTAAAGGAAATGTAGATAGCAATTTATATTACAAAATAACTAATGATGACATATTGATTATTGAAGTATTTGTTGATGATATAATCTTTGGAGGAGAAGATGGATTATGTAAGGAATTTTCTATTGAAATGCAGCAAGAATTTGAAATGTCTATGATTGGAGAAATAAAATTCTTTTTAGGTTTGCAGATTTCTCAGACTGATAAAGGTATATTTTTTAGTCAATCCAAGTACTTGAAAGAGTTACTAAAGAAATTTGGGATGGAGAACTCTAAACCGGTAAGCACACCTATGACTACAAATGACAAATTATCTCAAAGGGATGAATCTACACTTGTTAATCCAACTAGATACAAATCTATGATAGGAGGTTTATTGTATTTGACACAAACCAAGCCTGATATTATGAATGCAGTATGTATTGTTTCTAGATTTCAGAGTAATCCTAGGGAAAATCATGAATCAACAGTAAAAAGGATTTTCTGGTACTTACAAGGCACAACAAATCTTGGATTATGGTATCCTAGAGATGAAAATTTTGACCTATGTGCATACACAGATGCAAATTGGGCAGGAGATGTGGATGATAGAAAGAGCACCACTGGAGGAGCATTCTTTCTTGGAAAGAGATTAGTTTCTTGGTTGAGTAAGAAACAGAGTTGTACATCTTTATCAACAACAGAATCAGAATATGTTGTAGCAGCAACTAACTGTACACAGGTATTATGGCTTAAGCAAATGTTGAAAGACATAAAGGTAAAATGCAAGGAACCCATTACTATATATTGTGATAAAACTGCAGCAATTGATATATCTAAGAATCCGGTATTACATTCTAAAACTAAACATGTTTCTATCAAACTAAATTTTCTAAGGGAAAAATTTGAAGAAAAGGAGATAAAACTGGTTTATGTGAATACCAAAGAATAGCTTGCAGATATTGTCATCAACCGATAGAATTAAAAAGACAAATCTTTATTCCGGTATTTGATGAGGAAGCTACTTCTTAGGGGGAGTAGTTGGTATTTTGTATGGACTTGAATTTATTAGCTTTGGCATTTGATGTCAAAGGGGGAGAGATATCTATGGAAAAACACATTATCTTTTGAGAAGAGATTGGTATTGAAAATAAATCTTTGGATAAACACATGTTGCTCCCAGGGGGAGAAAGGGAGATTGTTGGTTTTTGGTATTTGGCATTTCTGTTTTGGCACTTTGATGGTTTTTCCATCTTGTGTTGCCATCAATGCCAAAGGGGGAGATTATTGGTATTTTGGTATGGTTTTTTCATTGATGTCAACACCTACTGAAAACAAGCACTTTGAAGATCCAACAACATTCACCGGCAAGCAAGTAATTATTGCAACAGTTACTGGTATATGGTTCATCGATAGGATATAATGATCACCGATATTTGGAATGATATAGAAGACACTTGGTAATGTCGAAAACATCATGTGGACACTTTTTTTTGAAGAATTAATCATTGGTATATTCAAATTTGCATATTTGCTTTTACCGGCAAATAGGTCCAGGTTATCTAGGGTTACACCGGCAGGTTTATCTTTTCCAGATCAGCATGGCACGCTATGGAAATGATTTATTATTATTGTAAATGCATTAAGCTGACATGTTCAATCGATTATTGCATCGGATATGATATTGTATGTAAAATGATTTTATTGTAATATTTTGTAGAGCCGACCTACTAAAATTGGTCTTAGGGTATGGTATAAATGTAAGATCTTATTTGCAAGATCAAGTGTGGAATATGAAAAATATTTTAGTTAAGGTATATGCGAGATCAAGCAGAGGTATACACGAAGAAATCATTTGAAGGTGAAGTTAGGTTTTTGTAGAAGCATATCAGCATTACACCGGTACTGAATCCAGCATATGAAGATGCTATTTTGTGCAATACATTCTTATTGGATTTAACCATCCAACTATTGTCAGTGTGACTCCCATTTTGTGATTGAGCAGTGAGTCTAGGCTGTTGGCCTTTCTACATGTGCAGACCCCATTATGTACACTTACTATCTGCAGTAGTATCATCTGATTGTGGGTAAGGTTTCCCACTGTGGTTTTTCCCCTTACAGGGTTTCCACATACAAATATTGGTGTTATGTGTTGTGGATGACTTTATGTTTATGTTTCATGCATTAATCCTTACCGGTATAACAATTTACCGTTAACACTGTCTATCGACATACTTAACTGGTTTACCTGTATTAAGCATTAAGTTGGCTAATTAGTTTTTGGTTTGAATTTATTAGACAGTTGATTCACCCCCTCCCTCTTAGTTGTCTCCGAGACCTAACAGATCAAATGTATCTCATGCACCTTTTTCCAAGGAGTTTGGGAGGACAAGCTATGAAATGGTTCTCAAGTCTACCTAAAGGGATTAAAACTTTTGAAGAACTAATCCAACTATTTTTTCAACAATACTCCTACAACATTCCACATCTTGTTACTATGATCGAACTTTGCAATACCAAACAGAAAACAAGGGAGCCTTTTCTCACATTCCTCCAACGTTGGAGAAAGATGTTCTCTAGGTATTCGCGGCCTATCCCAGATGCTGAGAAAATGGATATATTCATCAATAATTTGGTCCCTGAATTGAAATATAGTATCCAAATGCAAGTACACCCATCATTTAACAAAATGGTAGATAATGCTATCCGAATGGAAGATGTGCTTATAAAGAAAGGAGATATCATGCCTTGGAAAGAAACACAACCAGGATATAGCTCTAAAGAGAAGAAAAAGTATTGGAAGTATGGAAAAGACAACAATAAGAATGTTGTTAATGACAAAGTAGTAGACACTGTTAAAACTAACTCAAATCCCATGATATTCAACTTGGCTAGGGGCACACAAGCACTCAAAGCAGCTAAAACTGCAGTAGAAAATCCTCTGAAGAAAGCAAAAGAGTGGTTCAAAGAGAAACCTTGGATTTTGAAACCTAGACGCGAATTCACTCCTCTAGAAGAATCATACAAATCCGCTTTCAAAACTCTATTGGAAAACCACCTGATAGTTACCAAATAATTCCAGGCCATATGATCCAGAAGTCAAACCAAAATGGTGGAGAGAAAATGAGTACTGTGACTTCCATCGGAATAAAGGTCATAACACAAACAACGACATGAAGCTCAAACATGAGATTCAAGATCTAATAGACACTAGTAAAATTGTTGTCAGGAATCACCCGACAAATGAGGATCATAGACCCCTTACCTGTTTACAAACAAGGTGATTCCTCAAATACCAAAGGAGGTGCCAAAGTAAATTATACTTATACCAGCAATGACAATGTCATCAACATGATTGAGCCTTCCCTATCTGAATATTGCAATGTGATCATAATCCAAGATAAATAAAATGAATCACGATATGCAAAGGCTATGACCCGTTCTAAAAAGAAAGTAACTCTCCAAGGAGCTAGTTCTTCAACTTATGCTCCAACAATGTCAAACCTACCAGCCTCGTCAAACAAACAAAAAGAATCAACATTTGATAAATTTAAAAGGCTAACTTCATCATCATCCTTTGGATATAGCATTGTTGAACAGTTGAAAAAGACAAATGCTCAAATTTCCATCTTTGAATTACTAAAAATCTCTTCTGCTCACAAAGAGATCTTGGACAATGCTTTGCTCACCACTAATGTTCCAGAAGATTTAGACATTGATCAGTTTCAATCCATGGTGGGTCATCTAACTTCACCTTACTATCTGACCTTCTCTGAAGAAGATGACAACTCGCTAAATCATCCACATAACCAGCCATTGCACATTGAAGCCATGATCCATAAACACAGAGTCAAACGTGTTTTGATAGATGGAGGCGCGGGGTTGAATATCTGTACTTACAGTCTGCTTACACAACTAGGATTTTCTAAAATGTCATTGATCCAGGAAAGAAAATAACAATTAAAGCCTATGATGAAGAGGAAAGGACCTCTAAAGGTCTGGTATCATTACCAATCAGGTTGGGACCTGTAGAAAGAGATGTCATTTTCCAGGTACTTGATCTTCCTTTGTCATACAATATCTTGCTGGGTAGGCCATGGATTCATGAAATGAAGGCAGTTCCATCTACATACCATCAATGCTTAAAATTTCCCTATGACAGAGTGGAAGTCAGAATTCCTGCTGATACAAATGTCCCCTGTAACGCATTGACAAATGGTGTTGATAGCTTTGTGCCTCATAATAGAGCAACCTCTATAAATGAAAGTTCAGAAGCCCTGATGAAAGATTTGGAAAAGAAATTGAAAATTACCAATACTAGCATGGATCGATACAAGATAGAACCAGTACTTTCATTAGCCTCTCTTCCTCCATCATTGAAACAGTTGGGAAAACCATCAAAGGCTATGAAAACACAGACTTCAACTCTGAATATCATATATGATGGCCTTTTGTACAATCTTCTACTTCCCTGGCAGATGAAATAGAAGAGGATGTTGTTCTAAAATGGCTTTTTAAGGAAGATAGTGAAAACAAAGAAGTACGACATTGTGAGATTTCCTCAACACAATATGGTCTAGGCTACAAAATGATTTAACACATGGGATATTCAGGTATGGGTCCCCTGCGCAAACATCAAGAGGGTATTATTGAACCGATTCAGCTGCAAACAAAATCAACAAATGATAAGGCTGGACTGGGGTACAATCCAAAAAAGATATATAAGATCAAAAACATGCTTCTAAGTCTAAGTGGCAGAAAAGGATATCGCCTTCAACATTACAGGAAATAAAAACTCAACAAACTCAAACAGAGTGTTTAAAAGAAAAAGAGGAATCAACAATCAAGAAAGAAGAAACAGTCAACACTCAAGCTCTGATGGTGTTAGCTACAACAATACAAGGAGTTGAAGTCCCAGAGGATATAAGAGACGAAGTAGAAAGAATCAAAGAATTGTTTGCACCACTGAAAGTTCCAGTCACATACACTGGTAGGCAGCAGGTAGACGATTCAGAGACTAACTCAAACGAGTATGAATGGGGTTGAGACCACCTCTTAGATACATCCAATATAGAAACTCTAGAAGAGTCTAGCGGTATCATAGATGATACTCAAGAGCTGATACGCTTAAAGATAGAAAAGGAGATACAGGAAATCAGACTAAGAAGACAAGCAGACTATGAACAAGGGCTAGAGGAAGGAAGAATACCAAAAAGTTTTTCATATATTATATACCCCTCTAATAAAATAGAACAAATCAGGTATGGGTTTACACAAGAAGAATTGGAAGCTACAGAAGCAGAACCGGTCATCAGTCCAAAGGAAGCTAAATGGAGTAGACAACAGGAATTCACAGAACCATCAAGATCATGTCAATAGGTGTGTCAGATACAAATGCTAAATGAGACAAATCTTGAAGGAACTTGCAGCATTAAAGATCTTGGTGTTGATACCATACATACATTCACTCAACCACTTGAAGAAGACTCAAAAAATTCATCCAATGACTCTGAGGACTCTAACAATAGTCTTGTTTATGATAATATCTGTAGACACCTAAAATTAATATTTAATTAATTTAAGCCTATCAACATAATTAATTTAAGCCTATCAACATAATTAATTAACTTAATTGTGTTATCCTTATTCCTCTCAGAATCAATTAAATCTAATTTAATTAATCCTGTCACTATAGTCCAATAATTAATTTATCAAATAAATTAATTTCCCCTATTCTTCTAAAGTCCCCTCCAATAATTATTTCCTCTAAAACCCACTCAGTTAATTAATTCTAATTAATTAACCTAGTCATTTTATTCCTACAGATCACTTTTCCTAATCCCACTCAACCTAATTAATCCTCCTTGAATCTCTCATAATCATGCTTATCATTATTCTCCAATTTTTAATTCCCACTCATGTCACATCAAACTTTGAATATCTCAAAGAAATTCAAATTTCTTTGAATCCCTCAATGCATCTTTATTTTGGAATTTTTAATTCCTCAAGTTTGAAATTCAAATTTCTCTCCCCTTTTTCCAAAGGAATTTAATATTCCTGTTTATTTTCCCAAGGCACCCTTGATCCATGCCTTCTATCCAAAATCAATCTCAACCCTTCATAATCAAATCAATCTTGGCCCTCCATTGGCCTTCTCCAATCTATAAATTGGAGCCAATCCTCCTCACAAAAAATAGGATCCACTTCTAATGCATCATTATGCTACTCAATTCTCCTCTCATCCTCTTCTAATCCTCTCTCAAATCTATCAAATTCATAATCCATCACTCAAATCCAACAATCCAATAATCGATCCACTTACCTTGTTGAGCACAAGGAGAGCAATCCACATCTCTCTCCAACTCTCCATTTGTCAAACTTTGGAGCTAGCAAAGTTCGCGGAGGCAAGGAGGACAAGGTAGAGCTACTTGCAATGGGAGCTTCATGAGTATATTTTATTTATGTGGTCTTGTTTTCATGATGTTCTTGTTTAATCTTCCTTGATATCTCATTTTAATGGTTTTTGTGTTTATTGAATACTAATCATGCACCAAACCATCTTATTGTGAGACAATATCTACTCGTATCAAACTCTGAATCCTCTAATATAAATGGCAAGAATCTATCTACTGATCTTGTTACTGTCAAACCTCGATATGAAGTTCAGCCTAGCGTAGAGAATGATGCTACAAGTAGGTCTATTGGATTAGGTCAACTAAGTATTAACATGCACTTTAATAATCATGTTCTGACTTTTCCTGGTCTCGAGACATTTACGCAAGGTATCATTTTGGAACTCAAATTTTTGATCCGCAGTGGTGATGACAATACGGTGAACTCCCTTGAACCTATCCATGCTCTATCCTTGGTACATCCTGAATTAATTGACTGTAGTGTACAAGACCAACCCATGAATGTACCTACTTTTTCCAATGACTATACGCTAGCCTATTACCTAAACGCGATTGAACCCATGTACTCTTCCACCAGTGAACAAAGTGAAAACATGATTGAAACAGATATCAAGTATCTTAGTCGCAAAAGTCAGAAAAATAAAAATAAAATATTTGATGGCGAAAACCACATTGTGGCGGCATCAGAATCTAAAAAAGAGAAAATAAATGACGTACCTAAAGGTGAAAACCTCTTTGAGGCATCTGAAGGTGAGATACTTGATATACTACCAAGTAACTTCCAGGAGAGATCTTCTATATTGATTGAGCCAACTCAGCCAGTGAACATTGGGAGTCAAGAGACACCACACATCATTCATGTAGCTCAATCACTATCAATAGAAGAATTGAAAGATTTCACTCATTGCTTTTCAGAAAAGAAGATCAATTTTGCATGGACATACTCTGATATGCCAAGCCTCGATCCTGATCTTATCATGCACCATCTTTCTATAACACCAGGAGTTAAACCAGTCAAGCAAAAACTCTATAAGATGCACCCTCACGTGGCACTACTAGTCAAAGCTGAGCTAGAAAAACTGCTAAAAGTTGGATTTATCATAGCTATAGACTATGTGGAATGGATTTCAAACATAGTACCTGTGTCAAAGGCAGACAAATCTATTAGGGTTTGCACAGACTTCAAAGATCTCAACAAAGCTTGTCTAAAGGATGACTTTCCATTGCCAAACATTGATATGATAGTCGATATGACTGTTGGGTATGAGATGTACTCACCAATGGATGGATTCTCTAGTTATAATCAGATCAAAATAGCTCTTGGAGATCAAGAAAAGACAACTTTCACCTGTGCATGGGGAACCTTTTGCTGGAAAGTCATGCCATTCGAGCTGAAGACCGCAAGAGCAACTTACCAAAGAGCGGTAACCACTATCTTTCATGACATGATGCATAAGAATATAGAAGATTATGTTGATAACACTTTGGTAAAGACTATGAAGAGATCCACGCATATTCAAGAGCTAGGCCCTATATTGGATAGAATGGAAAAATTCAAACTCTGGCTAAATCCAAAAAAGTGTGCATTCAGAGTGACATGTGGTAAACTAATTGGCTACATCATTTCAAAGAAGGGAATTGAGGTTGATCCTGAGAAGGTCCAAGCTATAATGGAAATGCCACCTCTGAAGAACATCAGTAAAATGAGAAGTCTACAGGGACGTCTCTAATCAATCAGACGCTTCATTTCTTAGCTGGCAGACAAAGCTCAACCTTTCACAAAAGTATTGAGGAAAGGAGTAATATACAACTGGGATCAAGAATGTGAACATCACCTTCAGAAGATCAAAGAGTACCTATCGTACCCACCAATACTAATGCCACCAATTCAGGGAAAACCATTGATCTTATACATATCAGCCACTGATTCATCATTGGGGGCACTTCTGGCACAATATGATGAAAATAAAAAAGAGAGAGCTATATATTACATCAGTAGAACATTGGTGTCTTATGAAATGAACTACACTATAATAGAAAAACCATGCTTGGTATTAGTCTTTGCATCACAAAAATTGAGACACTACATGTTGGCACATTCCATCAAGCTAGTAGCTAAGATTGATCCACTCAAGTATCTTCTCAACAAAGAAACATTCACCAGAAGATTGGCAAAATGGGTCATGGTTCTTACAGAGTTTGATACTGAATATGTGGAATGCAAAGCCATCAAAGGACAGGTAATTGCAGATCAACTCACTGAAGCTCCACTTGAAGACACTCAACTGCTGCATATAGAGTTTTCAGATGAATCAATAATGCACCTTACTCAACAATCCTGGAAGATGTTCTTTGATGGATCTTTCACCCAAAATGGTTCCGGTGTTGGAATACTATTTATCACTCCTCAGAAATATTCAATCCCGAAGGATTACAAGATTCTATTCCCTTGCACAAACAATATTGCAGAGTATGAAGCTTTGGTAAACATGATCAAGCTAGCTATTGAATGAAAGGTTCTAGAGCTACATATCTATGGAGATTCTCAACTAATTATCAATCAAATCAATGATACATATTAGACTCGAGATGAGAAACTGATGCTTTATAAGAGAATGGTTGATGATCTCAAGAAATATTTTACTTTTGTATCATTCTAGCAGATTCTCAGATCAGCAAACAGAGCAGCAGATGCTATGGCCACCTTGGCGTCTATACCTGAGTTACAAGAATCTAATTTTCGCTTTGAATTCCTGGTGGAAGAGTTACATTACCCTGCCTATGATTCTCTTGAGTCCCAGATAGTGTGTTCTATTATTGGACATGACTCATCTCGATATAACCACATTTACTCGTATTTGTGTGACCAAATTATTTCAAAAAATCTTACCCCTAATGAGAAAAGGAACCTAACTCAAAATGCTTCACGATATGTCATCATTGCTAATGATTTGTTTAGGCAAAGTTTGGATGGTACATTGCTTAGGTGTCTAGAAACTGAAGAGTCTAAACATGCATTATCGGAAGTCCATGAAGGTATTTGTGGATCTCATTCGAATGGTCTTACTTTAGCTCGGAAACTACTAAGGGTTGGCTACTACTAGCCAGACATGGAGAAGGACGCTATAAAGTTTTCTAAAACTTGTGAAAAATGTCAGCTACATGGAAATCTCATACATGCTCCAGCAAGGGATCTCATACCCTTCATCACACATTGGCCTTTCCAGCAATGAGCCTTTGATCTCATTGGTCAGATCTATCCTTCATCATCTAACGGACATAAGTTTATCATAACTGCCACCGAGTACTTCACTAAGTGGGTAGAAGCGGTTCCACTCATCAAAGCAACCGGTAAACAAGTAGCTCTGTTAATTCTAAATCATATCATTTGCAGATATGGGATACCTTCGTCCATCGTGACTGACAATGGAGGACAATTCAAGAATAAAGATCTGGACGAGCTCTGTGAGAAATTCAAAATTAAACAACACTGGTCATCTGTATATTACCCTCAAGGTAATGGACAAGATGAGGCATCTAACAAAAACTTGTTGACTATCTTACACAAAATAGTAAACAAATCTGGGAAGGATTGGTATCTGCAGCTCAATCCTACATTATGGGCTTACAGAACAAGTATTAGAACACCTATTGGGGCTACACCTTTTTCTTTGGTGTATGGGTCTAAAGGATTATTACCTATTGAAGTAGAAATACTATCTCTAAGAGTTTCTTTGCAAGGTCTTGTTACTGATGAAGACTATAGGATATCTAGATTGCAAGAACTCAAATTGCTAGATGAATGTCGACAAGTGGCATTTGATCATCTCAGAGTGTATCAAAAGAGAATGTCCAGAGGATATAACAAGAAGGTTCGACAAAGAGAATTAGAACATCCTAAAAATCAACAGTTTCGAGACAACAAAGGGAAGTTTGAACCCAACTGGCTGGGTCCCTACATCGTTATTGCAATATTTGGCTCTGGTGCCTATCAGCTCTCAACATCAAAAGGAGAATAGCTCCATGAACTAATTAAAACCATCCATTTGAAGAAATTCTTCGCTTAGCATTATCTGCTTCAGCAATCTATACAGCTGAAAATTGTCCTGAAAAATACCAAAAAAAAAATATCATAAAAAGTCCTTAAAAAAAAAGAGAAAAAGAAAAAAAAATGCCCTGGTGAAAACCTGGTAAACAGGCACCTTGGTAAAAAAAATGATGAATCTCTGCCAAGTAGGTGAAAACCTGGCAAATAGGTGCCTCTTGTACTCAATGCTCCATCTATCAATGCAATGTTGGCATTCCCCGCTTTCATATATCTTTATTATCGCTTGTACATATTTCAGTCACATTTGTGACATCCTGGTTCGTTGGAACCCTCATGGCTTGAAACTGATTAATGTCCTAGTCTTAGGTTAATCAACAGAGCACATTATATGTCCTAAGCAGTATCAACCAAGTCATCTTTCCGTCAGTGAAACCTGGTCGTCCACTCCGAGTCAGTCACCTGTCTCCTAACTACCGAAGAGTTTTATAATTGAGTACACAAGCAAAACAACAAAATTGAAAACAATCACTAAACAGTTTGAGCTATGAATGAGAATTTACTTTGTATGCTATCTTTTATATTGATTTTTGATTATTATCCCTCTGAGTAACTCGAGGAAGTCTATCTTGACTAAGAGGATCAAGGATTGGGGGCATAATATTTTCTTTGTTGTCTGCTTGTAGGAATGATTCTGATGATCTCGAAACATCTAATAAGCTGGGTGTCTATGATAAGAGCCTTCACATCAAGGTGATATCACCACACATACCTCGACTCCACCTACTTGAATGCTACAGGGAGGTTCCCATCATTTCTTTGTCTATTTTGAGCAAATTTCTTTATCATGCAATCCAGGTCCCTGCGTAATCTGTCCAAGGATATGAACGAAAAAAAAGGTCATTGCCGACAAGATAATTAATATTGCACATGAAAAAAAAGGAACTCTAATCTGCCTATTATGTTTGTTATGCTCAGTGATGAAACTTAAGCATTTTAAATCCAGTGACTAGGTTTAGGTTGCATCTCATTTTGCATTTCATTTTGTATTTTGTGAATTTAGAGTGATTTCGGTATGGTAATAATCTCTTTATATTCTGAAGGAGAGTTAGATGCATCATCATTTCTTAGCTAAGCGGTCTCTTTTTCATCATTTCTTTGATCGAGTACTTGTGTATTGAGATGTTAGCTGCATACATAAGCATCTTATATAGATTCATACATTTCATTATCACTCATTCGCATTCATCTTATTGCATAGAGAAAAAGAAAATTTGCATTACTCATTACTCATTTTCATCAATTATTTGCATATGAAAAGAAACAAAAACAAACATTCATATTCATCTGCATTACATACATCCATGCTAAATAAAAAATGCATACATATAGAATAAAGCATATAGAAGTGTAGCGTCCTAAAATTGCGACACTTGCAATTTCGACTGCATTTCGGTCTTCACGATGGCGACACAACACGCAACCTGAATGGAGACCCCCAAACCTGATTATGACACTGAAAACTGCATTTTCTTGCACCCTGGCCTGAACCTCCTTTGCACCCTGTTGTGCCGGGAGGTGGGACCAGAGCGCCCAGTGCCCTGGTCCTTCAGGACCAGGGCGCCCAGCGCCCTGGTCCCCCAGGACCATGGCGCCCAGCGCCCTGGTCCCTGGGTCCTATTTTGGGCCCGGTCTCTTTTGGACTTCGGGTCTTTATGTTTGCAAATTGGAAAATTATCTTTCCTGGTCGGCCTAAGGTCGGGAAAATCAGTCTATCAGCCCTAAATGACAAGTATATAAACTACATTTTCCTCTTTCATTCGAGATGATGGAAAAAGCGTGGAAATTATACTCAAGCATTCAAGCATTCAAGCATTCCTTCAAGCAATTGATCATTTCAAGTCTCCATTCAAGGCTAAGTGTTGCATTCAAGACAAGGATTCAACCATTGAAGAGGAGATCACTTACTACATACTACTACAACATACAACATACAACATCTATACCTTCACACATAAGGATACAAACATCCTTACAACAAGGTATTAGTACTTGTTTTACATTACAGACATTTACATTTACAGCATTGCTCATTTCTTGGTTAATTCCAAAACCAGGGTTTGACCTAAAGGCAAACCCCTAATCCCTAATCCCCCAATCGTCTTCGCTTTTCTGTGTGTAGGTTGCAGGTACGCGGCTGAAATTGAAGATCTAGAATCCTTGTGCAGAGACGAATAGATCCCCCTTCATTTCGCGGATTTTTCGGAGGACCGTGGCACTCGGGCGCCATCGTCCCGACAACTTTTGTTCAAATTTGCAGGACAGCGCTGTATCAACATTTTACTGCTAATTCCAGGTCTGCAGCTTCATCCTATATCCCTATCTCAGTTTATGAGCGAATCTTTGTCACTTTCTATGCATTCCTAGCTTAATTCTTCTATCAACATTCTTTACAAAAGAGGGTAGCCTTGCTTTCTTAACCCTTGAAACACATTTAGCATCCAATCTTGCATTGTATGGGATTGGATCTTGTGGGTTTCAACCCCTCTTTTGAATGTAAAGTCTCTCCCCTAAGTGAAAACCATCAACCCTAGTGAATCTCCCTTCTCTCTCCTTGGAGTTGGAAGAGGGGAGAGCAACTACGGTTCGATCGCGATTTTCCGCTTTACATTTTGGTGAACTTGACGTGAACATCCTTTCTGATTATTCATAGTTAGATCTGAAAATTGGATTCCTTGATTACATTTCCATGTTTGATCTTTTGCAAAATTTTAGAGGTTAATTGCATAAAAACCCTAAATTTTCTTTTTAAGTAATTAAACTTGTGAAATGTTTAATTATTAATGCTTGTTTCAGATCTACCCTTCTATTACAAATTATCAATTCATATTTGTGCTTTAATTTTGAAAATTAAGTGGTTAAGTGTCAAAACCCTAATTTTTGAAACCCTCTTGATTCAACCTTTGTCCGACAATTTCACTGATCAAAACATCTCCAAATCAGCTGTAACTTTGGATTCCGCAATAAAATCACAATATCTTTCATCCCTGAAAATTTGGAAAAAAGTTGCGAGGACCGTGTGCACTCCGAGCGCCATCGTCCCCGACATTTTTTCCGAAATTTCGGGAGCGAGATCTTACTATATTTTCCTGCTAAAATCCAGAATTTTGGCTGATTTTATCAATTTTAACACCTTCAAAATTACAGTCAAAGTTGGTCTAGGGATTGCTTGGATTAACGCTTCTAATCATTCAAAAATTGTTGAAATTGAAATTTGTGTCAAAATTGTGTTTCTTACGGTCCTAAGTCTGAAAAGTGTGTTAACATTCATTCGAAATTTCAGTGCTTTATTCAAATTCTTGCAATTTGTGACTTTTGAAATTAAGTGCTTAATTACAACAACTTTAATTTCCGCTTTCAAAATTGAATTTTGCGTGAAATTGAGTCAATTTTTAAATTTCAAAACTTGCATTGCTCTTGACATTCCCTCTAAAATCATAACATTCAAAATTTCAGTTTCCCTCTCTTTTTCAAAATTCAAATTTTTGCATTTTTCGACAATCTTGGTAGGGTTCAATTTCGAGATTGCAACTTTAATTTGGCCTATCTACAGATCGTAAAACCACTCAATTTTTTCAGATTAGCTCTAAAATCATCATAACTTTCATCCCTGCAAATTTTGAAAAAAGTTGCCGGGACCGTGTGCACTCCGAAGCGCCACGGTCCCTGACATTTTTTCTGAAATTTCGGGAGATTGTCCTGATTGTATTTAACAGCTTAAATCTGGAAGATTGGCTGATTTTACTGAAAATTGCTACCTCTAAATTCAAAACTTTCTCTCTCTCTCTAGTGCATGAGTTTTACAACAATAAGCCCTACTTAAACTATTCCCGTTAGACGAAGCCGTAGAATTAAGTCTTTCCGAGGTTTAACTACTGAGGAGATGGAACCTAATTCGAATAGCCTTTTTAACAAGGACATGGATAATTCCTCTAATCCTCCTAATGATGAAGAAGCTCTCCATGAGGTTTCTGAAGAACAACTTTCGAAATTGGATAACCAATTTGATGATTTTCGACAATGGATGTCTCAAGAATACCCTGATAGTCAAGCTCTTCCTTTAATTGAGGGTCTAAAACATATGCTTCAAAGTGATAAGAATGGAATTGATATTTTGCGTGGTATTGCACACATTGTGGATTTGAATGTGATGCCTATGAAAGTTGTGCTGAAAATTTGGGTTATACACAACCTCCTACTCAAGTCAATCATTCTATTCCTTTGATGACTTCTATTGCTAGCATACCTACCTTTACATCAAACATAATGGCTACTTCTACACAAGACATTCCTCCTATGATCACCAGTCATGGGGGCAATCCTTCCTCTTCAATTAACCCTCTTCCTTCATTCAATCCGATTTCTTCATTCATCCCTTCAATGAGTGTTCCTATTACATCTCCACAAATGAACATGATGCAAGGGGGCAATTCATTCAATCATTCTATTCCTCCTTGTAGTGTTCCTCCTGTCCAATCATCTCCTATGACTAATTATCATAGAGTCCCACCACCTTACTCTTTACCTTCTTTCAATAACATAACACCTCCATCACAATCCAACACGTCTAATATGAACTCTTCGACTGAAGCGACCATTAACAATCTTGCACAAACTGTCTCTTCTTTACAGCAACAAATTGCCTCTATGAATCAATCTAAGTTCAGTGTGCCCACATTTGATGTTGCGAGCCCACTTTCTCTTGACATTGTTCGAGCTATCCCTCCTAAACATGTTGAAATCCCGCATTTGGAGCTTTATAATGGTAAAGGTGATCCTCTAACACATGTTAAGACTTTTCAAACAATATGTACTGATTTTGCTTATGACCAAAGGTTGCTTGCAAAACTATTTACTAGAACATTAAGAGATAAAGCTCTACAATGGTATTGCTCGTTGCCTTCCTACTCTATTACTTCTTTCGAACAACTTGCAAATGCTTTCATTCAACAATTTCAAAACAATATAAGTCCTAAAGTTACTTTGATTGATTTAATGCATTGTAAACAAGGTGTTAAAGAGAAAGTGACTAATTTCATTGGTAGATATAAGCATTTGTATGCTCAAATTTCTTTTCCAGTGCTTGACAATGATATTCAAAGAATCTTTATTTCTAATTTACAAAAAGATATTCGAGATAAACTTCTATTTTCTGAGTTTACTTCTTTCCAACAGTTGTGTGCAACTCTTCACAATTATCAACTGACTGTGAGTCAAATGGAACAATTACATCCTATGGCTCCGAGTGATAAGGGTGATAGCAGTCAACAACCATTTGGGAAGTTTAAACCGAGCAGAGATTCCATCAAATTCAATGAAAACGTCATCAACAACAATGTGAATGCAGCATCAGGTGTGCCTCCTATTTCTAAATTTTTCAAGAAAGAAAGAAAGTATACTCCTTTGAATGAATCATTGCATAGTATTATGAATAAGTTATTGGAACAAAATGTGCTTACTCTTCCTCCTATAAGGCAAATTGATCCTGCAAAGATTACTTCACCTTATTTTGATAACAAAGCTTTTTGTCAATTTCATCGTCAGCCTGGGCATGATACTGAAAAATGTTTTTCTTTAAAGGGTAAAATTCAAGATTTGATTGATAATAATACTATTTCTGTTTCTGGAGTGAATGATAAAGGCAATACATCTGTAGCTCCTCCTAATCAAAATCTTCAGATTTTCACTGATCCATTACCTTCTCATACCTCTAATGCAATTGAGGCTAATGATTCCTCTCTCTCATCTGATGGTCTTGTGTCTATGACTCCGAATGTGATTAACTTTGTAGAGCAACAAGAAAACCCTAAAGAACCTTCCATCACATTTGATTCCAGTGAAACCATTAGGGCACCTGATGGTCCTTTATACATAGTTGCAAAAGTCAAGAATACACCTTGCCATGGAGTGCTTATTGATCCTTCGTGCATGATTAATGTTATTACTAAAGAATTTCTTTTTACTTTGCAATTGAATCATGTGATATATGACAAAATAGATGTGATTGTGAAACTATTTGATGCATTTTCTTCTCCTGCAATTGGTTCTATTACATTGCCTATTGAGGTCCATAACAAATCCCTTGATGTGAACTTTGCTATTATTCCTTCATCCGAACAATTTCATGTGAAGCTTGGCTATCCTTGGCTATCTTCCATGAAAGCTATTGCTTCTCCTATTCATAAGTGTTTGAAATTTCCCCATAATGGTGAAGTTGTTACTGTCAATCATAGTCTCTTTAAACCAGCTGAAAGAACTTCTAGCGTTCCTATTGATTACTTTTGGCCTAAACAATTCCAATCTCTTCCTCCGCGAAGTGATCATCTTTTCAAATCTTATCAAAAGTGGAAAACAGATATGATCCTATCTCTAAGTGAACCTAGAACACCCAAACTTGATATTCCTATCATTCTTGAGAAGAAAGTTCTTCCTTTGAAAGATAAAACTAATGTCTTTCCTCAAGAAGATTCCCAACTCGTTCCCATGGATGTGATTATGTCTATGCCTAATAAACCTTCTAAAAGTAGACCTATACCTCCTCGTCATGATGGACTTGGTCTTCTTCCTAAACCAAATATTCCTCCTTTGTATGGAGCAGTCCCTCCTCCTTCTTTTTATAGAGAGAAGAGACCTTCTTCTTCTCCTATTATCCAGCCTAAGAGACCACAACCTAAACACCCAAGTGATAAGGATGAGAACATTCCTCCTCCTCAATCTTCTCCACTTCCTACTAAGACTAGGCGAAATCATTCTGCACGTGAATGCCGACGAAAGCGTCGTCTTAGAGCTCAAGCAGCTACTTCTCAAACTTTGCAATCTCCAAAAACACCTTCAACAAGCATTATTCCATTTTCTCCAAAATCTCCAAAACAAAAGATGCATGATGGTCTTGACCCTGTGCGAGTTAAAGATCCTATTTTTATAAATCTTGATGATGATATAGATGAAAATGTTATTCATGATGAAAATGCTACTTCTCCTATTCATTCTGATAGTGAATATGAACTTGTTGATATTGATAACCATTTATCTAACGAATTTTCTAAAGCACTTATCCTAGCTCCTAGACAAGAACACCGTGGCTTGGGATATAAACATAGCCCTTGTTTGGATCTTGTGATAGCTCCATCTGTTGTGTTGAATGTTCCTCCTCTAGCGTGTTCCCTACCTTCCCGAAACATTGATCAGCAAGATCGGGGGGGTAGATGACGTGCTAGACTAGTTTCATTAGCATAGCAGATTCTCTCCTCCTCTCTTTCGTTACTTCTTCTATATGTTATTCTCATTCTTCTATTTGTTGTCCTTAGTGTTGTCTACTTGAGAATGATGCAAAGCATTGAGATCTAACGATCTCTCTCATGTTGACTCAAAAGACACATGTGTTCCCTTCTTCTAGGTGACCTTCCTTGATTGGGGAATGAAGAACAATTATGCATACATACATATGATATACATGAATTATCATACAGCATACTGACCCCGAGGAAAGCGAAGGCACCTCGTGCTTTGTGTTTTGTGTCTATTATCCTTGGGCTTATCTCACACTTGGGGGCTAAATCCTTGCGATAACGTGCTCCTTTTGCATTTCTTATATGTATCACTACCTTAAAGCAATCACCCCCGGTGAGGCGTGTGCGATCGCTTTAACGTAGGGGGGCATACATCCCGTTCATATCTTTTCAAGATACTTGAAAATTTCTTGACAAATTTAGCTTTGCCTTGAAAATTTTTGATATCTTTCTTGCATGACTCATAGTGAGGGAACCTTACTACTGACAGTCATGGTTCTCCCTCGTGAGCTTCCCTTTTACTTTGTCAATCGAAGTCGTAAGATCCTTAGTCCACTGGGGGCTTAGTGTATCTTGCCTCCTGGACGTGGTGAAAGTTTTTCAATGTTGTTTCCTTGTACTTTACCGGAAGTATGAGCATACGCTTATACTCTTGCTAAAGTGGGGGCTAAATGTAGCGTCCTAAAATTGCGACACTTGCAATTTCGACTGCATTTCGGTCTTCACGATGGCGACGCAACACGCAACCTGAATGGAGACCCCGAAACCTGATTATGACACTGAAAACTGCATTTTCTTGCACCCTAGCCTGAACCTCCTTTGCACCCTGCTGTCCCGGGAGGTGGGACCAGAGCGCCCAGCGCCCTGGTCCCCCAGGACCATGGCGCCCAGTGCCTTGGTCCCTGGGTCCTATTTTGGGCCCGGTCTCTTTTGGACTTCAGGTCTTTATGTTTGCAAATTGGAAAATTATCTTTCCTAGTCGGCCTAAGGTCGGGAAAATTAGTCTATCAGCCCTAAATGACAAGTATATAAACTACATTTTCCTCTTTCATTCGAGATGATGGAAAAAGCATGGAAATTATACTCAAGCATTCAAGCATTCAAGCATTCCTTCAAGCAATTGATCATTTCAAGTCTCCATTCAAGGCTAAGTGTTGCATTCAAGACAAGGATTCAACCATTGAAGAGGAGATCACTTACTACATACTACTACAACATACAACATACAACATCTATACCTTCGCACATAAGGATACAAACATCCTTACAACAAGGTATTAGTACTTGTTTTACATTACAGACATTTACATTTACAGCATTGCTCATTTCTTGGTTAATTCCAAAACCGGGGTTTGACCTAAAGGCAAACCCCTAATCCCTAACCCCCCAATCGTCTTCGCTTTTCTGTGTGTAGGTTGCAGGTACGCGGCTGAAATTGAAGATCTAGAATCCTTGTGCAGAGACGAACAGATCCCCCTTCGTTTCGCGGATTTTTCGGAGTACCGTGGCGCTCGGGCGCCATCGTCCTGACAACTTTTGCTCAAATTTGCAGGACAGCGCCGTATCGACATTTTACTACTAATTCCAGGTCTGCAGCTTCATCCTATATCCCTATCTCAGTTTATGAGCGAATCTTTGTCACTTTCTATGCATTCCTAGCTTAATTCTTCTATCAACATTCTTTACAAAAGAGGGTAGCCTTGATTTCTTAACCCTTGAAACACATTTAGCATCCAATCTTGCATTGTATGGGATTGGATCTTGTGGGTTTCAACCCCTCTTTTGAATGTAAAGTCTCTCCCCTAAGTGAAAACCATCAACCCTAGTGAATCTCCCTTCTCTCTCCTTGGAGTTGGAAGAGGGGAGAGCAACTAGGGTTTGATCGCGATTTTCCGCTTTACAAGAAGACATCTCATAATCGATCAACACGAGTACTATGAAGTCTAATCAGATCTCATATATATATAATCATGAAGTCTCAGTGTAAAAAATAATGTCAACTGACATATACAAACTCTCATTGGAGCAAGAATCATAAGGGCTACAAAAAATGGGTGTGTCTACAAAATATCTCAGAGCTACAAAAAAATATATCTAGCTCTCGGCCTCTCCCTCATCTCCTGGTGGAGGAGGTGGAGCCTGCTAACCGAGATCCTGACGAGGTGCCCAATCTCCCTCAGATCGAGCCATATACTGTGAATATGGTACAACATGTTGTGCTATTGGAACAACTACATTGTAAGCCACAACATAATAAGTTGCTCGACTCGTCTGATGGAGAACCTCATGTTGAAGAGTGTCTTGCTCTACCCTCATCACTGCAACTTGACGATCACACTCTGCTCTAAGATCAGCTAGCTGACGATCTCTCTTCTCTCTAAGATCCTCTAGTTGCCGATCTCTCTCCCCTCTAAGATCCGCTAGCTGTCGGTCTTGCTCTGCCAGCTGAGTCTGTGCCACTGTCAGTTGTGACTACAAACTCGCTAGGCGTACTCTCATCGACCGCGTAGTGTCAGCCCCCTAATCGCTCGCAGGCTCTTCGCCTCCATCTCCTCCTCCATCTCTGCCTCCAACTCCCCCTGCTCCTCTCTCCTTTGTCAAACCTGTCTTGGCACTGCCCTCTCCTCCACCCTCCAACACTCTCACTCCACTAAGTCTCACTCCAACCATACCTAGGGATCCGCCCTCTCCTCTTTGTTGTCTACCACCAGTTGGTACCCCACTGCTACTAGCACCAGGATCACCACCTACCCGCCTCGAAGCCTCGGCTCTTTGTCCCTGTCTCTGTCCCTATCCCTATCCCTGCGCGGGGGCATCATCCTCTATCTCCTCTATGCGAGGTACCTACTCAGATGGATCCATAAATCTTGGGAATGGATGCTGTTGGAACCAATCCCTATAGTGGGGCAAGACCCCCGCATCTGCAATATCATCCATATAGTCCCATCTGAGACGTTGTAATCCAGTCAGCTCCTGCATACTCAAGGCATAAGATAGTCTCGGTGCCCATCCCTACCTCTCCTCATCTGCATAACATGCAAATGTAGTGTACTCCTACGAGATCCCTTGAGGTCTACCATACTGCCTCATCACTCGGGAAACAATGAATCGCTTGACTATTGTCTGTGATCTACTGATGAGTGGATGAGTCATGAAAAAATCCCTGCGAACAACCCTCTAATCATCTCATGGCTCTAGACCCCTATACGATCTCCATGTCACGGCTATCAAATCATCCAGTTGTCATCTCCAAAAATTTGTCTTGCCGAGATGGGGCTGAGTGACATATCCTGAATATCTGTATACAATGGGCTGACCAGGATCCCTGACGTCATTTACAATCGACCTGCAAACTGGAAGGTGCTCCCAGGCCCATACCTATAAAATCAAAACTCCTGCAGCCATACTCTTCCTCTCCCTATATACAATCTCATGCATCTCGCGATACATGTGTGCTAATAAACAAGAGCCCCAACCTAACCTCTAAGGGGTCTCAATAAGCCTCTCCAGCATCCTGCACCATCCACATAAAAAACCCTATTGTCCCATGTTCAGCGTTAGAAAGCAGTCGATAAAACTTGCCAAGACGCAAGCAAGTGGGAAGTCCCCACTCTACCTGGTCATCATCACATCCCAACTGATAGAATGTGTCAAAATGTCAGGATCTTTGAAAAACATGTCTAACAATGAATAACCTAGGAAGTTGCGTTGCATCTTAATCCACCTTATCCCCAACAAAAGGGATACGAAGAATCCTATAAACATCCTCAGGAGTGATGATCATCTCCCCAACTGGAAAATGGAATGTGTTATTCTCATAATAGAATCTCTCTACAAGCACAGTCAGCATTCCATGATTCACATAGATATTAGGTAAATCAAGAAGGTGGGTCAATCCGCACAAATCAATATGAGCCCAATTAACCTCTGACAACTGACACACAAATGTTATCATCCGTGGATAGACACATCTGAAAAGAATGTGCAAAAATCAAGCAAACAACCATCAAGAAACATTTCAAATTATCCTATAAGAGAGGCAAAACATCAGGCAAATCCAACTACGTCAACTGCAAAATCAAAATTTCAAGTTTGGACCTTCAAAAATGCTCACTGTTTTCCAAATGACAAAACACAGTAGGGGCAGAAATTTGTACGAGTTAGAAATAGGTCTAGTACGACAAAAGACTCCCATACGACAAAAGACTAGCTATAGGACGAAAAAGGGGCTCTTTTGAATGTTTTTGTACGATACAAGGGTAGGCTTAGAACGACATAATTGGTGGGCTAAAATGAAAAAACAGACTTCATCAATTTGTCGTACAAGACAGGATCCTGTCTCACATGACAAAACGAGAAAACCTGACTTCAATGTGCCAAAAAATTGAAAAAATTAACAAAAAAATTCAAAATTGAAATGAATAACAGGCTTAAGATAGATCACTTATTGCTGGCTCATAGTTCCAAGGTTGATTATGTCATCTCTGGCGCTCGAATTGATGCATATGAGTGGGAACCACCATTTTTCTTCATAGAAGGCTTTTTGAATTTTCAAACTTGGAGGGTTAAAATGATTTGAAAATGACACTTTTACCCCATATATAGCCAAAACCCTAATTTTTCAACTTGCTCTGATGGACATGAAAATTGTACCCTTAGCTAATTTGCCTGTTCTGATTCCATTTTCGAGATCGAAATTGAAATATGAGATCATTTTCCTAGTCAATTTCACAATTTGAGACCACTTAGCATTTTTCATCAGATGCTCATTCTCGTTTCACTTTGTGCTCAATTTCTCAATAAATCAATGTTGAATCTCAATTCAATTCTACATATCAACTTTGCACTCAATTTCTCATCAATCAATGCTAAATCTCAATTCAATTCTACATATCAACTTTGCGCTCAATTTCTCATGAATCAACATTGAATCTCAATTTCTCATCAATCAACGCCGAATCTACAAAAATTCCTCTAAATCAATTTGTGCTCAAATAATTATCATCGCCAACAATTGCCTAAAATCTTGTACCCTCGCTATCTTTCAATTTCACTCTCGAGGGGGCATACTCATGACCTCATGACCTCGCATCTTCAAAGTCAAGAAAATTTTCAAATCTTCATCAAAAGTCGAGCAAAAAATCTTTTTCAACTAAAGAAAATCAAATTTTTATTGCTAAGGGGCATCTCAAGTTCATCGCTTCAAATCAAGCTAATATTTGTCTTCATCTTAATCAGTCTTTTAAAGTTAATCAGTTTCATCACTTTACATCAAGTTGATTATTCGTGTAAACTCAATCAAGGGTTTAAAGAGTATCTTCAATCACACACTCAATCTAAGTAGGTGTTCAATTTCATTGCATCAAATCAAGCTGGACATTTTATCTTCACTCATCGTATCTTGATCCATCAAGTTCAAGGTCGATTTTATCTTTTCTCAATGTGTCTAGTTCAATCAAGTTCTAGATCAGTAAGATTTGCTTCTTGATCAATCAAGTTCAAGTTCGGTATCTTTGCTCTCTATCGTTCCTAGTTCAATCAAGTTCGGGATCGGTATCGCTTTAATCAAACTCTGTTCAGCTTCATTGCTTCAAATCAAGCTAAACACCTCACTTTTCATCTGATTCATGATCAATCAAGTTCAGAACTAACATCTCCTAGACATCAACTATTCTTTGAACCAACGTGCTGCTCACACATTAATTCAAAGAGGGGAAAATGTAATGCCCTAAAATTGGTCATCTAAACCATGGGCCCCTAATCTCGACAACATCACCAAGGTCCTAACCAAAGACAATTAAATCAACTTTGAGCACATTAATTAATTCTTTAATCATCAAATATCACATGGCAAATCAATTACTCAATATTAATTAAATATTTATTTAATCAATTGAATCATTCCAAGAATATTATTTTAATCAATTATCCTATTTAATTTATTAAATATCCTAGCATATTTAATTAATTAATAAATTTGTCATTTCATCATGCAAAAAGGGAATTAATTTATTACAAAAGAGGAATTAATCTGAAAATAGAATAAAAGAATTGAGAGAGAAATCAAACTTGAGATATTATTTCTTTTTCTAAAGTGAGAACTTGAAATCAGAAAAGCAATTAAATTGAATTATTAATTGCTTTCTCTAAAATTGGAACTCGCAACTTTTGAGAAAAAGAAGTTCAGTTGCATTGAAAAGACTCTTTTCTTGAATAAATCAAAGAATTATCTATTTTTATCACAAATGCATTGAATTAATTAATTCGTATTTCTAATGCAACTTGAACTTCTTATCTGAATGCATTTCAATTAAAGTATAATTGGAATCTATCTCAAGGTTAACTGAACTTGATTTCTCAATTATTTCAATTAATTCTAAATTGTGCTTTTTTTTTATCTCTCTTGTAATTCTCTATAAATTCAGCCTTCAGATCTCATTCAAATCACCCCAGAGATATTTGAGAAACACCTTGGAGATTATTATTATGTTGATTTTGCTCTAGAGTTATTGAAGATCTTGTGCTTTCTTTTTGAGATTATTTGCATCTTAGTTTAGATTATTGCATATTTACTTTACTTCATTATTGCCTGAATCTATATTGCTTGAATCATCCATCTTTCATCCATATAAGTTTAATATCATATAGATTAAATCCTTCATCTTGGTGTAGTCTAGTCACTGGTATTGCTTATAAAAATCTAAGAGCAATCTTATACTCGCATCTTTTAGAAGGCAATTAGTCGCTTTGTTATGGTTTATTATTTATTGACTATTGATTTACTAACCATACATGTAATGACTTAATTGAAGTATTGTTCCTGCAGCTATCAAACCTCTTTTCACTTTTTCACACACACACCCTCTGTCAGCAGGATCTAGCAAGACAGTGTCTTGCAGGCCCCATAATCCATCTTGTCAGTTGCAGCTCCAAAAGTGCAGAATCAGGACAGTGGCATCGCACCCTGGTCACGGACATTTTTGCTTAGATTTCAGACATAGGTGCACCTCTGATTTTTCTTCTGATCAGTACTTTTCAATAGTATATCAATTATCCTTTGATCTGCATTCTCAAATTAGGGTTTGCTTGCTTACTTGCATTCGAGGTTAGATTGCATTTTTGCATCATTCCTCTCTCTCATTTACAACAAAGGAATAGAAAACCTAAGAGGTAATCCAAAACTCCCTCCTCATAACAAGTAGCCGAAGTGCGTTACCTCCCTAGCCTCTTTCGTATTCCATGAGTGTGTATGAGAGTGAGATTAGTGTTTCCATACTTAGTCTCACTTTTTCCCCTACATAGATAGTTTGCATTTGTTGGATATCTGCTAGAGTGTTTGATTCTTGCGAGACATTTTATTGCAAGTTTTTTTTATTGCTTTTGATTGTTTTTCAATTTTTAGTTCTCTTCGAAGAGCTTTTTCGATGTTTTTGTGTTTTTTTCAGGATCATATTTGAGTGTTTTTTGTTGATTTTTTTCAGGACTGTATCTGAATGTTTTTTGTTTTTTTTGTTTTCTCGGTTTTTGGATTTTTTTTGTTTTCTCGATGTTTTTGGATTTTGTTGTTTTCAAATGTTTAGGGTTTTTTTCAAGACTTTATGATTTTATAGCATTTTTTCTGGACTTTATATGATTTTTTAGGATTTTTCCAGGACCTTTTATGCTTTTTAGGGATTTTTTTAGCTATGCCCATGGTGTACTAACTTGTTATGATACAATGATCAACATAATGCACTTGGAGACAATGCAGTTTTCGATATGAAACTATGCTATGCAATAAGATGTGCATGATGAAAAATGCATTTACTATTTGGACAAGGATGACTATATGTGTTTATCACTGTGTTACACATTGATTGTTTTGAAGGTATAAATCATTTTGGAGATAGGTGTTCATTCGATTGTCAAGAACCCTTAGACCACCCACTTTAAGACACTAAGTGGCTAAGATTTATATATGGAGACGCGAAAAAATTTCCCCACTGATTCCTGAAACTTTTGGTCTTCTTTTGCGTATGTGTTTGCAACTGAATTTATTCCAGCTCTTATGATCATTGGAGACCCTTATCATCCTATGTGACTAGCTACGTAGTTTATTCTGACTTCAAAAGCATCCTGGATAGAACCTCACTTCCAGACAAATGTTTATAGCCCTGATGAGGTTATTCACTATAATCTCTCAAATATTGCTCCATTGCCAGTAGGCGTCCATATCCTTGATGGAGTTACTCGTATGTTCCCATAGCCATGTTTTTATTGAACTTGTATACATGATATTTTAGTTATATATCTTTTCTCTTTGGCCTTGATATTCTGATATGTAAGTAGGCATAACTGTTTTTCTTTTTCTTTTTTTTCTTTTGCATTGGCCTATAAGTAAAAAAAACTACATGGGTGTGACAACTACAATGACACTAAAGCAGGATTTTGGAATTTTTCTTAGTCATATGATTAACTAGGTTTCTACAATGATTTAGAGCAAACGATTAATCTGTGAGATATAGAAATTGATAGACTTGGGAGACAAGGCTCAACAGTGAAATTTCTACCCAACCATAGACAAATCCTAACTACAAGGTGATGTTGTAAATGATTGACCTTAGACTTTCAAAAAATTTCATGCTCAAGTATCTAAGAAACAAGACAACCCTTGCTTCTTTCATGTGCAGACAAGTGATTTAATTAAGAAAATTGTCTTGCTTTATTGATGCAACTACATCTCAATGCGAAAACTATATGTCATAAGTATGAAACTATGAAAATGTGTCTATGAAAGTGCAACTATGATGCATCTTGAAAAGGAAATATGCAATACAGTGCTAAGAAAATGATATGCAAATGTAGAAATTAAACCTAAACTAACCCAGCCCTTAGATGTAGTATCATTTAAGGTGGGTGCTATTCATAGGATCAGGGAGTGGATCTCCCTCCACGGTATCAAAATTATATTCTTTGTTTCCAATGACCCTTGTTGTTATAAAAGGACCCAACCAATTTGGTTCAAACTTGCTTGGTTTGTCTCGCTCTGCTAGGCTCCTTTGATTCTCTTTGAGGACTAGATCTCCCACCTCAAAGTTTCTTGGCCTTACTCTTTTATTGTATTTTCTTATTAATCTATTTTGATAGCCTTGTAAGTGATTCAGGATGCTCTATCGCTTTCCATCTAATAGTTATAGTTCTTGGAGTCTTGCAACTCTGTAGCCCTCCTCTGATATGATGTGTTTCAAGGAGACTCTTAACAATGGTAATTCTACCTCAATTGGCAAAATAGCTTATGAACCATAGACCAAGTTGTATGGTGTAGCACATGTAGTTGTGCGAACACCTATTCTGTATGCCCATAATGCAGGATTCAACTGTAGATGCCAGTCTCGTCCTACATCAATGACAAATTTCTTTTAGATTTTCACGATTGTTTTATTAGTTTCCTCTTCTTGACCATTACTCTATGGGTAATAGGGAGTTACAAATCCTTGTTGTATATGGAATTGATCAGACAATTCATGCATTTCTTGATTCTTGAATGGACCCCATTATTAGGTACCATGCACATTGGGACTCCATATCTATAGATGATATAGTTAAGCATGAATTTTGCTATCTGGTTACCATTTGTGTATGTTAGAGGAATTACCTCCACCCATTTGGTGAAATACTCTGTGGTGGTAAGAATGAACTTGTGTCCATTAGAAGAAGTAGGATTAATTACGCCAAAAAGATCTAGTCCCCACTATGAGAATGGCCATGGTGATGTAATACGTCATAGATCCTAAGTAGATGCATGAATCAAATCCCCGTGTACTTGGCATTGTCTATATTTATGTATATATCTATAAGCATCCTTTTCCATAGTAGGTAAATAATACCCAGTTCTTAGTATTTTAATTGCTAGTGTGAGACCACTGGAATGTGCACCACAAATCCCATCATGTACCTCATTTAAGGCAGGTTCTGCTTCTTCAGAATTAAGACATCGAAGAAGTATTCCATCAAGGATCTTTCTATACAATGTGTCAGCAATGATGGTATGTCTAAATACCTGACGAATGACAATTTTCCTGTGATTTCTTGATAAGTCAAGAGACCTATATTGATCATGTAAGTATGTGTATATCTCATTATACCATGGGGATTTAGGACCCACAATCACGCACACATATTCGGATGATGGAATCTCATATGCTAGTACCATTAATTTTTCCACTATGAAATCGAATTGTTTCATTGTTAGGAATGTCTAGGAGAGACCCCACTATAGCCATTACATTAGCTACCTTATTCTGCATCCTTGGAATCTTCTCAAAAGTGATATGGCTGAAGTGATTCTTGAAATATTCTACCATCTATTTATAAGGCATTAGTTCATCATCTTTTGTGTTATAGTCATTATTGACTTGGTTGACAATCAGCTAGGAATCACCATAAACTTGTAGCTTTGTTAGCCTCCATTATATAGTAGTATGAAGTCTTGTGATGAGGGCCTCATATTCAACTATATTGTTTGTACATGGAAACTTGATTTTGAATGCCTTTGGAATCAAATAACCATGAGGAGTGATGGAAAAAGTTATGGCACCTTCTCCATGATTTGTGTGAGAACCATCAAAGTACAATTTCCAAGTGGTGGATGTTGCCAATGTGAACACAGATTCATTAGGAAAATCTACTAATAGAGGGTGATTGTCTTGCAAGGGAGCTTCTACTATAATCTGCCCTTTCATTTCTTTTGTGTCCATGTATTCTATGTCAAACTCACTCAAAATCATGACCCACTTGGCCAATCTTCCAGTTAATGTTGCTCAACTCAAAAGATACTTAATAGGATCAAAGCTTGCAATGAGTTGAACTTTATGACTTAGCATATAGTGTCTAAGCTTTTGGGATGCAAAGAACATTGCTAAAAAAGCTCGTTCTATGGGATTGTAATTAATCTCATATCCAATAAGTGTTATACTAATTAGTATATTTCTCTTTCTTTTCCCCGGTCATCATGTTACGCCAAGAGGGCTCCCAAAGATGAATTTGTTGCTGATATATACAATAGTAAAGGTTTTCTTGGAATAGGTGGAACTAATATTGGTGTAGTCAAAAGATAATCGTTTAAATCTTGGAACGCTTCTTGGCACTGATCTATCCATTTAAAGGTGACTCCTTTCTTGAGTAAGTGCTGAAATGGATGATACTTATATGCGAGCTATGCAATGAACCTTCTTATGGACTGCACTCTTCCTTGTCATCCTCTTAATTGCTTGAGAATTTATGGTGATGGCATTTCAAAAATTTATTTGACCTTTGTTGGATCTACCTCAATTCCTCTATTAGAAATAATGAAACCTAGAAGTTTGTCAATTGTGACACCAAACTCACACTTCTTTGGGTTTAATTTGATATTGTATTGTTCTAATTTGTCAAATATTTTAGCAAGCACATCAAGGTGACCCTCTCTCATTTTTTATTTGGCAAGTAGATCATCAACATAATCCTCCATGATATTATGTATCATGTCATGGAATAATGTCGTCATATCTCTTTGATAAGTTGCACCAACATTCTTAAGACCGAAAGGCATGCCGTTTCAGTAGTATGCTCCCCATGGACAAGTGAATGTCATTTTGTGTTGATCCTTTGGCGCAATCCTGATTTGGCTATAACCCAAGAAACCATTCATAAGAGACACCATTTCATTTCCAATAGTTATATAAACTATCATGTCGATATTGGAGAGTGGAAAATCATCCTTGGGACAAGCTTTATTCGGATCTCTAAAATCCATGTAGATTCTTATGACTCCAGTGGCTTTAGTCACTAGTACTAAGCTGGATATCCATTCTGCATAGTCACTGGGTCTTATGAATCCCACATCTAGTAACTTTTGTAGTTCTATCTTTACCAACAATGTGATCTGTGGATGCATCTTTCAGATTTTCTGTTTGTATGGCTTGATTGTTGGTAACAAAGGTAAGTGATGTAATACTAACTCTGTATCTATCCCTAGTATATCTACATATGACCAATCAAATTTGATCAGGAACTGTTTGAAGAACTAAATGAAGTTATCATTTTCCTCATGATTTAATGACTCATCCAAGTGGATATTATGTATGATTTCAGCTTCGCCTATATTGACTTCTTCTGTTTTTCCACAAGCAATGCAAAACTTTCTTTCTCAATAGGGAGATTGTCTAACTTATTTTTACCAATCTTATCATTCTCATAAGGATCTTGTGATGTAGAGGAACTTGCCTCTCCAAAGTATGTTGTCTGTTCCAAGTCTATTGCAAATCCAACTTTATGATCACCATAGGGAAACTAATCTCTAACACCCAAGAACTCTATTATAGATTCATCATTTTCAAACCATTCCAAATGTGGTGGTTCCTCTTGCCCCCAACCAGTTAAGTGTGGATGGATAAGATATAAATCATTGCTTTCTTATGTGTGAGGTTTTGTTGATATCATGCATATTCGTCTATCATAAACATACCTTATTGATACTAGATCCAATTATTTATCTTCATATATAATGCCATCATCCACAGGTGGTTGATTGTCATAAGCTTTATATGTTGAATATGTGCTACAGTTATGAATAGATAAGAATTCATAATCATGAGAGTTAGTTATGCTCTCAATGTATGTCCCAATGTTTGATCCTTATTCATTTAGTTCATCACCTTCCTTAATAGGAGTTAGAGAGGTCCCAATAGTGTTGAAAAATAATGATACATTGCTATGACTTGTATATCCTTGTTTTGTTGTAGAGAATGCCCTCATTTCCAGTATAAGGCATTCTAGTATTTCTATAGTTGAATCGCTTGTTGGCCCTAGAGCCATTTTTGTCACAATGTTAACCTGTGAAGATGTTGCAAGTTCCACATTGTTGGATGGTTCTAAATTAATGTCTTGGCTAAAGAGTTGGAAGTTGTCAACAGTTCCCTTCTCTAAGATGAGAGGACAAACACCACCATTGAAGAATTACTTTGTGGTGCTAATTTAGAATCCTGTATAGGTCTATTTAATATATCCAATGTATGTTGTCTAGCCTTTGATACTTTTGTTATGTGTTTGTATCCCAAACCTTGATTCTTTGGATTCTCCTGAGGTAAAACAGATTCTATTCTTCCTTGTCTTTGTGGTCCCAAGCCTATTGTACCATCATAGCCATGTTTCTGTAACATTTTGAAACCATTTCTGTACAGATCCAAAGGAATCTTGACTATAGTCATGTCATCATTTTCTCTGTATATCCATTGGTTCACATCTTCATCTAGAGATTCATCTTGTAAATCTCCCCATCTAATGAATGATCATGAGTCTGAATATTTAACTCTTTCCCTTTGTCTTCACTACTTAGAGTAGATTGAGGTTTCCCAAAAGATCTTGGAGAGAGAGATAATTGCCTAACTATTGGTGCCTCTACAATGGAATACTCCCCACATCCTACTTCTTTGATTTGCAAAGGTGTCCTAGGTATATGAGGTGCATAATTATGTGTATCGATGATTGCTAATGACTCCAATTGTGATGTGAGCAGAGATTCTTGATTAATGGGTATTTGGTTATCAACACTTGCCTTCAAGTAATTACAATGTTGGAACGGGATTGAATCTTAGTGTATGGTAATCTCAATGCCATTATGTGGAAATTTGACATATTGGTGAAATGTCAATGGCATGACCCTCATGACATGAATCCATGGGTACCCAAGCAACATGTTATAATCGAGCTCTCTATCTAATACCTGTAATGTAATATCAGTTGTAATAGAACTTGTACTGGTAAAATAACAACAGCTTTTGATGGGCATTCCTTGTCATCATATACTTTGATGTTTATTCTCTTTGTGGGATCAATATGAAACTCATAATATCCCAATGCCTTGATCAATTTGAGTGTCCATATGTTGAGACCCACTCCTCCATCTATAAATACTCTTTCAATCCTTTTCTTGTGTATATATGCCTCTAGATGTAGAGGATCATTATGTAAAGGCCTGTCTGTAGGAACATCTCATTCTGTGAAATCAATATGGGTAGAAGCAATCAAATTTCCCACCATGGATTGGAAAGTGTTTTTATCTATGTCTTGTGCCATAGCTAAATCTTCAAGAACCTTACTTAGAATAGCTCTGTGATTTGGCGATATTTGTAGCAACTCAAAAAGTGATATTTGATCAGGGGTTTTCTTCAACCAATCAACCACATTGTAATTTTTTGTTGTTGAAGGAGGATTAGATGGCATCTCTTGTAAGGTAAATTTTGACCGGCGTGTGATTATTGCACAATCTCTATCTCTTAAATTCACTGTGATGGTGGAAAATGTTGGCAATTGACATGCATTTGGTAGTCACCTTCTAAATTTTGGGTTGTCATTGATGGCAACTCATCTTCAGGTGTTGGTATTTCTCATCCGGAATCATTTTCTTATCTTTTTATCTTCATTGGGTCAACTGGTATATAAACTTTGCTTTACTCTTGTTAATCAGTAAGTCTTGGTACCGGTAACTTATATTTGGGACCTAGTTAAGTATAGGACCCGATTAAGGAATTATAGGACCTGATAAATTAATTTGTGGAATTGGAGGTAGCGTGTGGACCGACATTAGATGTGATCATCAGGATAATTCATAACATACTTCATGATCTGAAAGGAAGCCGACAGATTTATTTTCATCTTGAGGTCGACATGTTAAACAAGTTAAAAGGGTATTTAAGGGAGATCACTTAGCGATGGATTTCATTATGATGGTGATGTGATTTTGATGTGTGAATGAGTTAGAGATTAATGGTGTGCGAATTGGTGCGTGAGTGTTAGCATTTGTGCGCAGTTACACATGTGCAATCCTAACTAGTAGCAGAACAGAGAAGAGCAGAGTATCATTTGCACTGGTTCATTGAAGATTGTGATAGCTTAAACCGGAACTTATCTAGCATGGTCAGATGCACTAATTAAGTTCATTTTTGTTTGTAATCATTGTGTAAATTTTTGTAAGTCAGTGAGACTTCTATTTGAGCAGTGAGCTCTAGGCGGTGAGCCTATATGCATGTGCATACCCCTCTATGTAATATTTGTATACCTTGATCAAGTATATAGATATTGTGGATATCAACGCCACCGTGGTTTTTCCCTTTACAGGGTTTTCCACATAAAAAAATTGGTGTTACAGTATTGCTTTGTGTGTTGATTTGTTTATGCACTTTAATTTTATATTTTGTCATCTAGTTGATCTGTAATAAGTTTAGTAATTAATTTACTGGTAAAACACTGATTCACCCCCCCCCCCCTCTCAGTGTTCTTGGATTCCAACAATTGGTATTAGAGCCTAGTTCCTCGGAAGAAGTTTAACAACTTGAGGAAGATCTGGAACTTGGAATCAATGGAAACCGGTTTACCCACAACAACTTCAACTTACTCATGAGGATCTTGCTGATGAAAAGGAGAAAAGCAACAAACTGAAGAATGAACTAAGGCAAGCTAGAGAATATATCATTTCAGAACAAGGAAAGCTATCATTTGTTCAAGCTAAGAGGAAGGAACTTTGTGGTCAACTGCATAATCAAAGTAGTGATGAGGAAGATGACTTAAAAGATCAATGTCAGAAACTCACTCAGGAGAATACTTCCTTGAAGAATGAAATGAAATCCCTAACTATGAGAATGTGCAAGGATATTGAAGATAGGAAGAAGAATGAAGAAAACCTAGCTCAAGCATTGAAGGCAAGATCAAATGAATGCAACATATTGATACATGAGAATGATATGTTGAGACTTGAACTAATTCAGTTCCAAAATAATGAAAAGGAACTTGAAAGACAGATCATAATCATGAGAGATGATTTGGCCACTGCAAATGAATATACAGACAAGTTCAAAGCCAACTCTACAAGACTTGATGAATTACTGAAAAGATAGAGAGATGTTAATGACAAGAGAGTTCTTGGATATGAAGTAGGAGAAAGCTTTGGTACTGCACAACAAGATCAATCATCTAGCCAAAAGAAGAATCAAGCCAACAACTAGAACCAGAAATCATCGGTAAGACAACCTAATGCTCACAAATTTAATGGTACATGCTTTGTTTGCAATAAATATGGTCATATAGCAAGTCAGTGAAAAAATAGGAATAATCAAAACAATGCATCATTCATCTGTCTTGGAAATGTCATATGTCATGCATGTAGTAGATTTGAACATATGGCTAACCAATGCAAATCAAAAGGAAATCAATAAAATCAAGGGTTTAAAAAAGAAATTTAGAAGAACAATGTTGTTTGTTATGCATGCAACAAGATTGGACATATTGCTAAGTATTGCAGTAGTAAGAACCCACCGGTAGCTAATGGAAAATCAGATGAGAAAGGAAAGGCAAAGGTTGAAGATATCAAAAAACAACATGAGAGAAGATGGGTTTGGAAATCAGAGACACAACTGACAGATCAACTAGTAGACCATTCAGGTCCCACACCGGAAGCAGGAACTTCAACCAGTAACAAAGGCATTCCTACCTAGGGGTAGGAAAATCATTGAAGATGACGCAAACACCTTGGATTAGGTCTATAGTTAGATAATTTTGATTGCATATGGATACTCAAGGCAGATTATGTGATCTGGTTAGATTCTCCAAGAGCATTTATAGCAGTGGAAAATTAGGGTTGATGGAAATGAAAAGGGGAAAAGTTAAATCATTTCTTCACATAGTGATCGAGCATTCTGAAGAGTGATTTCTAAGGCATTCAAGAGTCCAAAGGCGATTTGTGCGAGCATATGAATCTGAAGATCATTTCATCATCTGGCAAGTTATCAAGGTATTTACTGTCTGTAGAAACCCTCAAAATTTATCATGACTTCATCATTGAAAGTTGATACTCCTTTGGTAGTGGAAATTAAGAACCACCCTCATCCAAAATTTAAGAAATATCATTTCAAATCACTTTTGGATGATCCTTTGAGAGAATTTTCAAGTGTTTTCCATGGCGTTCTTCATACTGAAGACATTAGGGCATACATTCATTATGATATAGAGGAGATCAGAAATTATGAGATGCCTTGCATGTTCACTAATCACCTGATCACTGACAATCAACTGAAACCATAATATGCACATCTACAGAGGAAGGGTTTTACCCAATTCATGGATTTTCTGACTTTTGATGAAGATGAATGGGTACGGTATATTATCAGCTGCATTCATGGGGAATTCTTGTGGTTGGATCGGTCGTATAAAATTACTGAAGTGATCAAGAACATTACATGGCTTCATAAGGTCAGAGGTTTTCCAGGGCTTCAGTCAATATCAAACACAAAACTCTGCAAACTTACTAGCACCACATATGATGATAGATCTATGAGATTTGATGACATTAGGGATATTGATGTGAAATTTGCAGCGATGGTGATTGGCTATAAGGTTTATCAGTCAAACCGACTGAACTCAGTTTTCAGAATTGCCATACACATTGCCTATCAGATAGTCAAAGAAGGTGCACATTATGACTTGTGTAGTGTTATGCTGAAGGAATTGATGACTAATCTTTAGAAGATTAAGCAAGGCAAGAAGAATACTTTCCGGTATGGTTCTTTCATTATATGCTTGACATTTTACTTTCTAAATATGGTACTGGGTTATGGGAAGATTCAATGGGCTTTTGATAGACCGGTTGCAACACAAATTGCTCAAATATTAGACCAGCAAGGTGATAAGCAGCAAAAGGCTATTATGTGGGCCTTTTTCAAAACTTTTCAAGAAGAAATGAAGAATAGGGTTATAATCCCAAAAGAAATTGTTGAGAAATATAAGGATACTATTTGTTTTATGGTCAACAAAGATGAATACATGATGGAGGCAGTCCAACCTAGAACAACCTAGATTATGCCGATGGGATATGAAGTAGATGAGGCCACACTGGATGCATATGCATAGCATTTACTGAAAGCTCCAGTTGATGAGAAGGAAGAGAAATTTGGCACAGCTCAGGAGAAGGGTCTTAAATTTCATCAGGAACAAGTTGCACCCGCCATCAGAAGGAAAATGACAAGGGTTGCAGCAGAATAATTAATCAGTGAAGGCCATTATAGGGTTGAAGTAGAATAGAAAGTCAAAATCCTTGAAGCCTGGAGGAAGGAAGAGCAGAGACAGAAAAAGGAAGGAGGAGGGAGGCTAAGAAGGCAGCTGAGGCCACTCCTAATGTGGTCCTGGTTGCTACAGAATCATCCAAACAATCGAAAGGTCCATCCGGAAAGCCTGCAAGTCCTAAGTCGAAGGAATCAGTGAAGAGGAAACAAAAACTGGCAAGGTGGTATATGGCTATTTCTTCAGAGGAGACTAAATCTAATGAGAAAATCAAACAAGCTCCAAAGAAGAAAGGTGTATTTGCAAGAGTTGTGAGAGAAAAGAAGGAAGATCGGAAGAAGGAACCGGTAAAGGAGCCACTCAAGAAGACTCCTAAGATCACTATTGTTCATAAGAGAAATCCTAAGGCTGATGAGCAGTCTAAACTGGAAGCTAAAAGGAGAACCGGTAAGCAAAAAAAGTTAGATGCTTCGGATATTATTGATTAGATTATTAATGATAGCAATTTGGATAACATTTATGCATTTTATGATGATTTTGATGATAAGGACAAGAAGCAATTGTTTTATATCTTGGTTCTTTTAGTAGAACATTGATTGAATTGGAGAAAATTTTGCCTAAGGAGTTGTATGATAGATTAGAGGTCAAAAAATTACATGCACAAAATTTGGATTGGCAGATGAGAGAAACAAAATTAGTTAATATTTATCCATCAATAACTCAACAGAGGTTGTTGATTTGATAAATAAGATAGGTGTGATAGAATTCAATCCCAAACATCAGATTAATAATTTAATGCTTGAAAAGTATGAAGAGATCTGGAAGGAGACTATAGACATATGGGTCAAAATTCTTTTGAGTCATGGTTATGAGCTTAGTTCGAGTTTTGTATAGTCCCAAAACATTCAAATACCTAAGGACAAGGAACTAAAAAAGAAGGATGAGCAGGATGTGGACACTAATCCACTGGTTAGTACTCCACCAGCAAATGAGTCAAATTTTGATGCTGAGGATATACAAAATCCTTTGGAATCCCATGTACAGGATGTTGAGGAAGATGTTAATAAGAATAAAGTTTCAGAAGATAAGGTTTATGAGGATGCACCTAAATAGAGTGAAGCACCAAGTGGTGAAGCCACCGATGCACACGTGGAAAAGTGATCCGAATTGTGGATTTGGATGACAACACCTAAGTGAGAAGTTGCGGTATTGTGGATTTGCTTACACAAACAAGGTAGACACATAATTGAAGCAAGCCAAAAAGTAGTTCATTCTATTCAAAAATCCAACATATAACAATTCATGAGATTCCAAGGGTTAACAAAACCCCTTGAGAATCGAAACTCAACAGTCATATTTGTTTATTACATAATAAATAAATAAAACTGCAAAATTTTCAAAAAACTATATCAAATTTTGTCCTAACTTTGACTAGACCTAACTTTCTACTCAGGGCTCAAAATTGTGAGCCATTTAACTCATTAGAAAGGTCTCCAAGAGTTCAAGGTGAAGTCCTAAACTCATAATCCTAACTTCTTTTGCCACTTCCTAAACCTCTCAACCTAAGAAGAACTAGTTCACATTTTTGGAAGAAAAATGTCAAGAAACCATTAGTGTGAGGTGATTTGTCCAAGTGAAGCCCAAAAGTAGCCACTTTGATGTCTTCCTCGGTGAAAGGTGCTATCAAAAGGTTATTGTATTCCATAGTTATCACTAAGGAGAAGCCTAGAAAAAGTTCTTTGTTATCCACCAATTCCATGTTAAAAGAAGGTGCAAAGAAATTGTAAAAGGAAACTACCTCCTTCTTAATGTCTCCCAAAACAGATATCTCTCTCTATGTAAAAAGCCTAATTGTTCAACCCATTTAATTTACTAAGTTTTAACCCACATGTGAATAGTTTATAATACCAACATATAGGTAATAAAAAAATTCTTTTTCGTTTCATAAACAAGATACATATTTGAAATAAATCTCATTTTAAACTTTTCCATTGCATCATAATTCATTTACAATTTCATATTCATAATCATATGAATGATAACATTTACAATTCCATTTTCAAATTTCCAAATATCATAGACATACTTCATAGCTTCCATGAGATTACATAAGAGATACAAATGATCTAGATGTCCTTGCTAGCATAAATCCTCAAATTCAAGCTGCCAATTGCATGAGGAAGAGCATCACTCAAGCACTTTTCAACCCAACCACAAACTTAACAGTCCTGAGTGTCTCTTCCTACTACAAAAACCTAACCCTTCGATGAATAGATTGGTTTGGTAATCTCATAATAATAGCCTCATTAGAAAAGTGGTGTGTCCTACATGTTTAGAGCTACCATACATTGGCTACAACCTACATGTATAACATTCCCAGCCTAGGATCTAAACCTAGATCACATTAAACTAATGGTGTAGACAGTGACAACCTACACTACTTTGGCCAAAGAATTCAACACTCAATACTTCGAGTGAGAGTTGTATGTTCACCCACTTAGCTCAATTTGGTATATATTGACCATTCATACTCTTTTCAATTATAACATAATTCATTGCCTTAAATGTGATAATAGAACAACTAACTTGGTTACTCCCATCCATGGATTATACCAACCCCAGGATTAACCAATTTAATTATCATATCTACACCATTTTCATAATCAACATAATTACATAATTTCTTATATAAAATATTATATATATCTAGATGTATTCCCAAACAAAAGTATTTCATAGTAACAAGATTCTACCAAAAATCATGCATGCTTGTTCAAACAAGAAAAACCAAAGTACCAATCAACAATATAGTTAAAACATTTATTCCATCTTTCTTCAAGCACTTGCATTCAAATATGATTTCAATATGAAAAGAATAGATAAAATCATCATGCCTAGAATAATAGCTCCAACGAAGATACTGCTTCCTAAGATCAATCCACACTTGCTTCACCCTCTTAGAATCAACTTATCATCAACCTTAACATCTCACTAGCTCTCAACAAAACAATCTAACTTGCTTCCTTTCTAAAGACTTGAAAAACCTTTCTCTTGCAAAAATGAAAAATGAGAAACGAGAAAATAATAAGAAAATGATGAGTGAATGGGTGGCCTCAAAGTAGAGAGGCTACTCTATTTATACAAGAATTAAGAAGCTGCTCTTTTTAGGCACATATGTCCTCCAATCAAGATTATACCATGCTAATCTATTTTCATGTATGTGGAATATATCATATCATTCATGTTGGTATTGTTTTTGGGACAATGTTTTTGGTTATAAATATTGAATAAAATGATTGCTCTATTTAGATAGCAGTGAAATGGAAAATCAATCAGGATGAAGAATGCTTAGTTTTAGAATACATATCAAACAAAACTAGACAAAACAACAATCTATTAAATGAAATCATGCTTGCTATGAGATAAAATTATTAATGTATCAATATTTCAAGCATGTTGTTAATATAGTACCAACCCTAATTTTTTCCAACAAGCAAATAAAAATATCTGACAGATCATGTACACATCCACTTTCCTTACATGGTCAATGTTGACCTGCCTGACTAAATCTAGAACACCTAAAGTGTTTGGTAGATTTGATACAAATTTAACAAATACATTTGCAGTTTAAAGCATCTCAAAATAAAAGCTCAGACTAACATATTACTTCAATAATCTAGAGTCCAAACTACAACACTAGGGAAGCAAGCCAAATCCATTTCATAGGTGATATGAATCTCTATTTCACAACATGCATGTTGCATCAATTAAATTCTATTCTAATGTCATTGGAGCAACAAACTTCTCTTAATTAATTGAATTGTTGTCAAAGGAACTTAGTAATTTCTCATATATCTATTTCAAGCAAGTTGATATATTTCAAGCTTGTTATTAGGCCAATAACAATGAGCAATTTGAATGGAGGGATATGTTCAAGGATGGAAGCTTTTCCTTTTTGTGAAGTGACCTTTTATCAGATAACATGAGATTGCACAACTGTCATAGCATAGATCTCTTCTCTGTTATTTGATAAAAATTATAAAAATTCTATCAATAGGGTACCCTACTTTAAGCTTTTGTCGCCACCTTTTCCCCCGCAAGTTTAACATAATATGATGAAAATGCCTTGAATAATAGAGACATTTTTTAGTGAAAAACCCAAAACCTAGAGCTACTATAAATTTATCCCTTGCTTTTGTTTCTTGAATTTGTTGTCATGTTTAGAAAATTACTCTCCTGTCGCCTTTGTGATTTTTCCCATCACAAATATCAAATTCTCACAGTGCAAAGCTTCCCATATCTTACTCAAAGCTTCAAGAGTATAACACAAAACCCTAATAACCTTGAAAACCCTTGGCCAAAAACTCTAGAACACAAAACACATTTTAGTAGTTGAAATTCATTCTAGTTAGAAAAAAAATGTGGAGTGAATGAGAATTTTTGTAATATACCATATAAAGCATCAAATTTTTAAATAAGCAACAAGGATTAGAATGAACAAGGCAATAATCTTCATACTAGTTCATATAAAGTTGTGCTTCTTTCACTACATTGTGTTTCTAAGCACTTGGATTCTCCTTAGTATTTGAGGGCAGAGGGGAGGTTGGATTTTAACAAAACCCTCGATGCCAAAATAGAAAACAACATCAAAATGCAAGGAAAGACAATAATAAAACTACAAGGTGGAAAAAATATGTCAATGTTACCTACAATATAGAGAGCATGATGCTTGGATACGACAAGTAGAGAATGTGGACATCTGGAGAGGAGGGCGGGAAGGTAACTGTAGGGAAAATAATCCCCAAAATACCACGGGAATAATGAAAATAGGGCTAAAAAATGCCCTTTCATTTATGCCAAGGCAAAACCCATGTAGTCGACGATGAGTATAAAATGGACTACTCAATATTTAATTGTCCCCCACATAAAGTATTAAAACTTATTTAGTGAGCACTCCCACAGACTTAAAATATTGAATTAGGTATCTCATTAATTTATAATTGGTTAAATTATATTTTTTTGGGTTAGAAAATGAACAAGTATTGATGCAATAGAGGTCGTGTATTGGGCGACACTTTGAAATGACCACTTTTTTACCGTGACGTGCATAATGGATTCCATAACATGTGTCGTTACTACCCAGAAGCCAGAACAATAGCCATGAGCTATTAAGTCGCATGCAAAAACAACCAAATTTTTTTTGTTGAAATCTGAGGTTCCATTTAGAATCTATGGATGCCCAAAGTTAGCTATAACGACTACTGATATGCTTCCCCTAAATGATACTCATGATAATAAAACATAAAACTTCCAAAAGAAAAAAAAAATCACTCATATAATTGTTTTCAAAATAAAACTACAAATAAAAGGTTATGGATTCACCACACTACAACATTAGTCTGGTAAGACACAATAGCTCAACAGAGATGGTGTGTGTGTGTGTGTGTGTGTGTGTGTGTGTGTGTGTGTGTGTGTGTGTGTGTGTGTGAGAGAGAGAGAGAGAGAGAGAGAGAGACCATGTATCTAAGTTATAGATCGATACAAGAAACTGAAAAACTAAAACAGTCTGAAAGAGGGATTTATCCATAGGTATAATTAACCTTACACGAATATATTAAATGTATATATGTCAAAAATAACAGGTTTTCTCTCTGTTAATCAACCATATGATTTGCTTGAAATTTTATTTATATTTTATAAATAACTTAAAAATATTCAAGCCATTGAAATTTATTAATATGGAAATAATACTCTAGGATGAGTTGGACCCATTTCGGACCCTTCTATAAATGGACTTGAGTATAGTATTCTCGGGCTATTATAGACTATAAAAGTCATCTAGCTTAGACTATAAAAATCATCTCCTTTTATGAGGATGATTTTTATAGGCTCACATAAAAGAATGTATGATTTTTAAGTAGCGTAACAATAGTAAAGTTACATTTATTAAAGAAATATTAGATGACTCTTAATTCATCTCAAAACATTATTTATGTATTAGTAACTTCTATCACTAATATATTTAAATATGTGACAAAATTAATAATAATTATTATTATATTTAGTAAAAATTAATTTTTATATATTAAAATATTTAATAACTGAATATATATCAAAATAATTTAAAAATTTAAATTTTAGACTTACTGTAATGTGATAAATATTTTTTAAATTATTAAATAAAAAAATTAATTATAAATTATAAAATTGTTGTTCAAATTAGAGGACCCAATGGAAAAATTAGAAGACCTCAATTGATAATATTCATACACATAATGTTAAAAGGTAATCCACATTGACCGCACCAACCTGTCTTATCTCGTACCATATTAAAAAAAAACCCTCTATTTCCCAAACCAAGTTATAATATGAAAGAGATGCCTCTCATCATGCTTTACAGTAGCTGAAAAACTTTATAGTGGAAATGTCAAGTGGGAGATGCATTATAATGGCGATGCATTACATTAATGTTATTTAAAATTTTAGTCACAGTTTTGGAATTTAGCTAAAATTCATCAGATTCTTCTTGTTGTCCTCTTACAGGACAACCAAATTCCCAAGCTCTTGATAATTTTAGAAAAAAATCAACATTCTTTGAAATTTTATTTATATTTTATAAAAAAAATTAAAATATTCAAGCCTTTGAAACTTATAAATATGGAAATAATATTCTAGGATGAGTTCGAGCCATTTAGGACCCTTCTATAAATGGATTTGAGTATAGTATTCTCGGGCTATTATAGACTATAAAAGTCATCTAGCTTAAACTACAAAAATCATTTCCTTTTATGAGGATGATTTTTATAGATTCACATAAAAGAATATATGAATTTTAATTTCTGGTAGCGTGACAATAATAAAGCCACATTTATAGAAGGAATACTAGATGACTCTTAATTCATCTCAAAGCATTATTTATGTTTTAGTAACTTTTATTACTAATATATTTAAATATGTGTGAAAATTCAGACAAAATTAATATAAAATTATTTTTAATATAGTAAAATATTTTATATCTAGTTATGGAGACCCCTCTTGCAGCCATGTACTCAAAAATCAAAGAGAAAGGGAAATTGGGTCTAAAACAAATGTTTGATGGGAAGGAGAAGTCGGATTATGGTTTCATATCACCTAAGAGGGGTAGGAAAACACTCAATGAAAGATTAGGCATTGAGGGAGATGATGACAGTTAAACCAAGATAACGGACCTTTGGAAAGTAGGGAAGGGACCTCTCCTTCCTGAACAACAATGAAAATATTATATTGGAATGTTAGGGGCCTCAACGCTCCTAACAAAAGGCAGTTGGTCAAGAGAAGAATCCTCTTGACTAATGCTGAAATAAACTTTCAGGAAACAAATTTGGATTGTTAGCAAGCAGAAGACTTTGGGGCAAGTTAAGGTTTTTAGTTTCACTCCTCCCAACAAGTTGCGGTGTCTGTGATTGGGGCTTCTGGGGCTTATTGATTGTATGGAAGCCTCATTTTGTTCAAATTGAGGGAGTTGCTTCAAACAGAAATTGGTTGCTTGTGAAAATTTTGCTCCTCCAAACACAAGTTTCATTTTACTTACTAAATATCTATGGCCCTCCATCACAAGTATGTAGAAGAATCCTTTGGTTGGACCTTGATGGAGTGATCTCCCAACTTCAAGATCAATAAATTTTTATTAGAGGAGATTTTAATGCCATTATATGTGCTTGAGACAAAACAAGGGGCATCACAAGACTTGGTCGCTCTCAGCTTGATTTTAATGAATGGATTGACAGAAACGGTCTTTTGGAAATAGACTTAGGGGAAATATCCTTCACCTGGACTAATCGAAGACAAGTCTTTAGCAACATTGCAGAGAAAATTGATAGGTTTTTTTGGTTGGGGGATCTCTCATCTTTAGCTTTTTCCTTTGAATGTTTTGTTTTGCCCTGTTCTAGCTCTGATCACTTTCCTTTATTGCTTTCCTTATAGGGGGAATCAGACTGCTCAAAATCACCCTTTAGGTTTGAGAATATGTGGATGAAAGATCCTAATTTCCTATCTATGATCAACCAATGGTGGAAATAAGTCACCTTTGAGGGCTCAAGACTCTTTTGTTTTGTTTCCAAACTTAAATACATTAAAAAGAAACTGTTGCAGTGGAATGCATACCACTTCAAAAACATCCTTGTTGTCAAAAAAAAACCTAGCTAGAGGCAATGAATGATAGGATCATCAAGGAGGGCATGTCTCAATCCACTTTCATGGAGGAAAAGCAACTAATAGTAGAGTATGAGGACATTTTGTCTAAAGAAGAAATCTTTTGGAAGCAAAAGTCTAGAGAGAACTAGCTTCAAGCGGGGGATAAAAACACAAAATGTTTCCACAACGTAACAAGGATTTGGAGAAACATCAATAGAATTTTGAAACTGGAGCTCTGAGGAAATAGCCTCATTGATGATCCTAAGGAAATAAGAAAAGAAATAGTATTTTACTTCTCTAAACTCCTCGATAATGAAGAGGGTTCAGATTAAAAGGAACAGAGGTTACTTTTGTCTCAGATTTCAAAAGTCATTTCAGAGGAACAAAATAGAAAACTAAATGAAGGTTTCTCTCTGGAAGAGGTGACACTTGCACTAAACCAACTTCCTTTGGATAAGGTCATGGGGTCAGATGTCTTCCCTACTAGTTTTTTCAAGAAATGCTAGGAGATTTTTGGATTTGATCTAGTGGAGGGACTAGAATTGCAAGAAGATCAAGTAACCTTCTTAAGGAAATAAATAATACCTTTATAGCTCTCATACCAAAGAAGGAGAAATCTACTCGTTTGCAAGATTTTAGACCGATCTCCCTATGCAACATTGTTTATTAAATCCTATCTAAAGTGATGACCAATAAAATGAAATCCCTAATGGATAGTATCATATCAGAAGAGCAGACAGGTTCCGTCCTAGGGCGCTCGATCTTAGATGGTGTAATTGTGGCTCAGGAGGCCATTCATATGATATGCCTGGAATGTGGTATCAACTTGCAAGAGGAGAAAACAATTCGAACATGCACATGAAACATTGCATTAGAGGTAGAAATCTAAACAAAGCAAGTTAAATGAATCTAAACTCTTTAAAATCATTCATTGTTCCTCTATCTCCAAGGATCGTCAAGATTCAAGGCGGCTCTCAGCTTGGAAGAGCACTTGATTCTTTAAGATGACAACCTAAAGAACGAGATTTAAATGATTCTAAGATCTAAATGGAATGCAACCAAGATCCTAGTGATGATTAAGATACGAAACTAGATGATGATAGGATGCAAGATCATTGATATGAAGCTTAAACTATTACGAAAATGATACTAAGATGAAGCTAACATGATATGAGATTAACATGATATATCTAAGATTATAATGCTATCAAAATTATCTAAAATTCTATTCTATCAAAGAGAGATAATATGGTTAATGTTATGAGACTATAAGTTTTATGCACAAAGATTTGATTGTGAAAATGAAGAATGAGAGCTCTATTTATAGGGAAAATAGGGCAATGGATGGTCAAGATTGGATAATCATAACAAGGGCCAGGATTGAAAGTTAATCAATCCATGTTTACAATTCTCGCCAATGAAATGGTGACAATTGTCAACAAGAGGTTGCTTGAGAGGAGATGTAAGAAGCATTAAATGTTTGAGAAGACATGAAGGTTACCTTAGGAGGTAAGGGTTAAGGTTAGATTAAGGTTATCCATTGGATAAAGCTTTTACCCAAGGGGTAAACTCTTGTACAAGGGTTAAAGGGATAACCAAGGTTAAAGCCATGAATGCTTGATGAGACCCTTGGGTTAGATGAGGGTTGAGTTAGAGAGAAAGTCTCTAATCATGCCAGAAGGTTGAGTTAACCATTAATGGTTATGTAAGAGCCTTAAATGGTTTAGAAGACTTTGAGGGTTAACTTGTTGAGGACATAAAGCCTTTAATGGTTTTCAAATACTTTGGAGGCTTTGAGAAGTGACTTCTCTTTTCTTAGTATTGTGATAATATTTAGGAGATGGATTAGGCTAAATTAGAATTGATTAGAAGAATCTAGAAGGGGTTTAAGGAGGCAAGTGGGAGATGTAGGAGAATGCAAGTGGAGGGAAAAGGAATTTAATTAAAATAAAATTACTTTATTTCAATCAAATAGATGCAACTTGCATAAATACAAGTGGGAGATTTAATAAATAAATTAGATTTATTTATTTGCAAGGATCAATTTAATTAAATGTAGATTTAATTAAAAGAGGAGAAGGAAAATAAATTAAATTAAATGATTTATTTAATTAAAGGTTAGAAAAAGCTTAGGTGAATTTAATTGAATAAATTAAGTAATTCATTTAATTAAATAGATGAATGTGAAGAATTTAATTAAATAGAGGAATGGGGTTAAAATGAATATTAAATATTCACTTAGGAAAGTGGTCAAATTTATACATCTACATTTTGCCCCTCTTTGAAGTGACATGTGTGCACATGTTGATTCAAAGAAAATTTGCCAGATATGCTATCAAAATTTGATCGATATGATGTTGTGGATATGAAAAATTGATTTGATATGAAAAGTCAATATGATGCCCCAGATTTGATGAATGATATTGATGATGCCCTAGATATGAAGAAATGATTTGATATGAAACTGATGTCGAGATTTGATATGATAATGCCCCCTCGGGAGATCATTCGTGCACAAAAGGAATGAATGATCTCTTGAAACAAGAAGAATGCTATTTGAAATATAGAAGAGTGGACAATGAGGACATGCATGGGTTTGATAAGATTGATTAGATTGATTGGATTGGGATTAAGATTGATTAGATTCAGATCAAGTCTGGTTTCAGGTATGACACCTCCTATATTAGACAATAATGATCAAAACTTCTGGTTTCAAGAATGACACCACCTGTATAAGACAAAGATGATCAAAGTGTCTGGTTTCAAGAATGATACCACTTGTATAAGACAAAGATGATCAAAGTGTCTGGTTTCAGGAACGATATATCCTATATAAGACCTGATCAAAACATCTGGTTTCGGGAACGATATATCCTGTATAAGAGCTGATCAAAACATCTAGTTTCGGGAAAAATAAATCTTGATTAAGAGATGATCAAAACATCTAGTTTTAGGAAAGATACATCCTGCATAAGACATGATAGATGATAGCTGGAATAATGATGAAGATATGGAAGTTGTAATGCCCCGCCAGGAAACCCCTAAGGGTTTAAGTTAAAAACACTCAAATAGAGTGTAAATTTATTTTTTTTTAATATTAATTAAGAGCGTTAATGAAAAGTTACAACATTAAGATAGTTTGAAGTTATCTGACAACTTAGATATCACAGCGGAAGGCTAAAACGATCCTAAGGAGTTTCCCAACGCGATTACATAACTTCACACCTAACTCAACTTGCGTCATTAGATCCATTAAACTGGATATTATAATTACGAGATGATGCATAGATCTTGATTATATATGTGTTCTATGGTTTGACATCTTATAACTTTAGGGAACGTTCAATTACTTTGGTTGGTGAGGAGGCCATCGAGGGGGTTATTTACTCATTGCACTTTAATTTCATAATTACATTAAGAGGCCCCCAAAAGGGTTCATGCGTTTAATATAATGAAGTTCATTCCTTGGGTTTGTGGTATCCATTCACAATTGATTTCATCCTTTAATGTTTAAAAAAAAATATGCCTAATGAGATTCATTCATTTGAGGTTAAACTACGATTAATAAAATGAGGATCCCTCCATTTGATTTTAAAGTATCCACCCTCATTTGATATATATTTCTTAAATATTAAAAGGTATGGTTAATAAGAAGAACTCGTTCCTTAAGGATTAACTACAACAATTAGAGTGAGATCCCTTCATTTGATTTCATGCATAGCCAACTAATGAGTTGTAGTTCTTATATGAAAGGTATAATGTGAGTAGTCATGGAATTTCATTTGAAGTTTTAATAATGCAAATAAATGGACTAATTTCATTAAGATGGATATGCATTAGAACACACGAGAGCATCCTTCAATTTAAAGTATCGTTAACTAGATGACATTCATCATTTCAAGTTTAGAGTAATAAGATCATAATGGCGTTCTTCTATTAGAATTAAAATACAATTATCTTATTGCATATCTTTTTTTTTTTTGTTAAATGAAAGTAATATGCGAGAGATACTTTTACTAAGATTTAATGTATAAACGACAAATCAATTACTTTTCCATTTTAGATTAATTTTAGCAATCATGAGGGATTCCTTTTATAAGGGATTAAAAATATGGATATCTAATTGAGCTCACCCAATTATAAAATAAATCTGGTGAGGATTATTGGTTATAATTACAACATAAATTACTAAGTATATTCATCCAATATACAACATGAATTACCTAATTGAGTCCACACGATTATCAAATTACTCTGGTGAGGATTATAGTTAAGGTTAAAGCGTGAAATAACTTAACAAATCATCCAATGCAATGAAGCATAATTAACATGGCGTGAATTCATTCACTAAGGTAAAAAGATAGATGTTTATATGATGTTCAACCTTTTAATCTCAATCTGGGAATTGTGACATAAGTTTTAACTTTGTTTTCCCTTTTACATTCAATCCATTAACATACTTATTAACAAATTAATCCAATGAAGTAATTCTAACTAGATTTCTTCCACTATTACAATTTAAATTAACATTATCAAATTATTATTTTTTTTTACAACTTTAATTACAATATTTTAAATACTTTGCCATAATCGTGGTTCACAATGTTTATGAACTTAAATAACTACATTTATCCAGATGTTTAATATTATGCACTTAAATTTGAATTCATTAAATTTCCACCATACACTCATGCAAGAATACAACCATTCATGATAATTTAAAACATAAAACAAAGCACGCTATAAACATCGCATAACACAGATATGATCTCGGAGTTCACCCCGGATGGGCTACATCTCCGGGTCTGCTCAACTGCAAGACCCCTTTGGTATTATATCGTTAGGAATACATGATTTATAAGTCTTTTACATCTTGCCACTTAGGCGAATACAATCAATATACAACAGACACTTCGATCGGGATATACATAATTGGTCCCTTCTAAAGCAGATCCAACTGACAATTCAAGCAAATACAGGTTCTAATGACTGACGTTACTTGACTAGGGGCGAAATCGGTTATGACCAACACAACTAACCCAAATGTCCGGGTTCAAAACAAACCTAGCAAGACGTGCTACTATAACAGACGCATTGACTACTAAAATAATAATGGGTCGTCCTCTAGAGTTAACAGGTAATTACAACATCTTACCAAGTTGTCTTAAGCATCTAGACAAACAAATTATATCTTAGATAAACGTTAATGACATGTTAGTTTTACAACAATAATCTAACCCCTGTTTAATGATACAAAAACAACCCTTACTGCTACAGGAGCAAGATACATTAAGAGTAAATGGAGGAATGGACAAATCATTCCCAAGCTAAACTAAGCCTCTATTGCATACATAAAATAAAAAAAAAAGAGAAATTAAAGTCCATTACCCTCATGAAATTTATTCACTATCTTATAATCAACTATCATTTGTTTTTTTTTCTTTTTTTTTTCTTTTTTTTTTTTTAAAAAAAAAAACTACAATGAAAGTCATGGCTATACTAAAGCCCAAAACCTATATGTGTAATTAACAATATATGCTAAATAGATGATATCTATATTAGCCTATATTTTAATATACACATTTATCCTCTTTTTTTTTTTCTATTTTAAAAAAAAATACACTCTTTACTAAAATCAAAATTCCCAATTCATTGTTATAATGCAAAATATTACTCAAATACATTTATACTAATCAAGCATCTCCCTTTTTTTTAAAATACCATGAAAAGACCCGAAACTCGAGTTTTAAATCATACATAAAATACTGAGTGGAAATAAAATTTAACAAAAACATTTTAGAAGTAAAAAAAAAAAGTGGCGACCGAACCCCAAGCGAGCCCTAACGCAGGGAATTTCGTGTGGCGGCGCCACTGCGATGGCCGCAGGTCCGCGGCGCCCTGCGGCTACCGCGGCCGCCGTTTCTTATACATGCGAGCGGAGGAGGGAGCCAACGGGGTGGCGAACGGGGGAAACAGATGTGGAGGCGAGCGGGGGAAGGGGAGGGGAGGAGGAGCGGGTGGAGCTCCGCTCCCCGCCCTCCAACCCCAAACCGAGGGTTATAAGACACGCACAGTCCCGTTTCGGACACCAAAAAGAAATAACGCCCAGACCAATATCAAATTTTTTATATATTTTTTTTTTTTTTGATAACATATGAATCCGACTTACAGTTGGATTTTATCAAAAATAAACCTCAAATACAGGGATAAATGCATACACAGCTCCCATCATTTTTATTTATTTTTTTTTTATTCCTTTTTACAGACCCATTCATTACCAGATTTATATCAAGATCTCCATTATGGGAAAAATGTTTCCTATCAAGTTAAAAATCACAAAATCCATTAAGAACAAGGATCTAATTCAAAAACAACCAAGTTTGGGAGAAGACTGAAAACTAAACCTTAAACACATTCATGGGTAATACTTTTTTTTTGTATTAAAAAATAAATATAGGAGTAGATTCGAATCCTACCTCATAATGCAAATTCCGGGCATGAATCTTGATGAAGAGCTTCCCCAATCTGCTGCTTCAATCCAAATCCCCTCCATTTTCTCCCACATTTTTCCCCCAAAAGAGAACCCCCAAAATGTCTACAAAACTAGGTTAAAAAGAAAAAACCCTAATTTTACCCTAATTTTTAATTTTGAAATTAGGCATTTATTTTTAAAATAAAATTAATGAAAATGAAAATGGAAATCATTCATTTACATTATTTAATACATCTTATTTGCTTTCCTTATTAGAATTAAAATACTTCTATTTCTTATTGCGTTTTGAATTTTAATTTCTCACTTCAAATTTTAGGCCTACTTCTTATTTTGAAACTATTGACCGGGTAAGGCATTTGATAAATTTAATTTTCTAAAAAAAAAATCAAACTTTTATACTATATCGACTTTACAAGTAAAAAGGAAATAATTTCGTTTAATAATAATAATTTACCCCTTTTTCTTCCAAAATGCGGAAATGAGTAATTTATTTCTATCTCCCAAATGACTTTAAAATTTTCCTTTCTAAAATGCATAACTCAATAAATTCGTTATTTTAAAATTAGCTATTAAATTAACTCGCTATAACATAATAAAGCGACATTTTTAAATAAATGACTAATCTAATGCAAGAATCTTATTTATTCTAATTTCCCAACTACATACGCGTAAATGTTACAAATGTGTAAATGAGCACGCTAACCCCAGTTAAATACCTTAAGCTTGCCACGATAATAATTTAAAGCAATCTCTTAAATTAATGATTAATCGTATAAAGGAAGCTACCCATTTAAATTTCTAAATTACTAATGTGCACGTCTACTCATAAATTTTGAATTTAATACTTAGAATAACAAACCTCACTTACCTCGCGCAAGGCATGCAAATCGAGGAAGTCCTCCAAATCTCTCGACATGCATCCCAATGAAAAGCAAGCCCCACGAATCCACACCCGAAGCTCACCTAACCATGGCTAAGGCAAGACGAGAGTTATATGACCACTAAATCCGAATTCTAAAGATGAAGGAGCATACTCAACCTTGCAAATTCCAAAGGAGATGAACCTTGCCCTAAGCGGTGTTGTACCTGCAATCTCCTGCACTCATGAATTCATACAAGCATGCATATACGAATACATATTCAATGAAGGCGTTAGCTCAAGATTTATCACAAGGGTTAGGAACAATTACATTTACACAAGAATCGATGCAAAAGCACAATAATTAGGTATGCACAGTTATTTATATTATCTAAACTACGCATTTCACCATGGTTAACCTACCATTCAAGAATGCCGCATAGGAAGTCAATCATGTTCAAACGGGTTTTACAAGTCTAACTAGGGTATGGGCATTACAGAAGTGAAGAAAGATTCCATGATGATGTGATATATATGCATGTGATTGATGCAATGATGAATGCGACTAGATGATGATGATGAGATGTATCTTGAAAATGAGAAGTATGATGTGAGACGTTCATGATAATGATAATGATAATGATAATGATAATGATAATGATATGAGATGTTTATTGAAAATGAGATGTATGATATGAGATGTAAGAATATGATGATGATAATGATGTGCAACTAATGCAAGATTTAAAATGATATGCAACTAAATGCAATATTTAAAATGATATGCAACATAATGCAAGATTAAGATGATAATGATGTGCAGCTAATGCAAAGCTTAATATGCATTCTCATTCTCAATGTTGCCATCTGTTTTGATCAAAGTGCCAGTGCTTCCTTTGTTTTCATCATCGGGCCTTGATTTGTTGAAAGTTGATACAAGCATCATGGTATAATTGAACCATAACAACTTGAGTATAACTTACATGGATTTTGATATTGCAAGATGACATAAGCATCGAGGTATAATTGAACCAAGATGACCTGAGTGTTGCTTCCATAAAACAAACAAGAGTTAACCTTTGTCTCATACAAATCCAAAATGTCCTTAGCGATATGTCACCTGATTGCTTCGTAGGACAAATTTGCATGATAAAAGACTTCACTCATAGATAGAAAACAAATAAAAAATCACATTCCTTCCTTGCTTCTCCAGTCGTTGAGACATCCTTCAGTCACTTAGGAGATATAATAAGCAAAAATTAACAACCATAAGTAAAAATGCATGCTATTGGAAATGTATTCTTGTCAATTAAAACATCTTGCAAATAGATCTTTTGTTTAGTTTAAATTAGTTCAAGTCCCTAATGTCTAGCCATCTTGCATTGTCATTTGTATTTGTTAGTTGTTATGATCCTTGTTGTCTTGCTACGTGTTTGGTCTGATGTTGAAAATCGTGAAGGTGAAATTCCCCCAGCGAGGTTAGGATTTTGCCCCTTGCTATTGATACTACTTCGATATGGATATGTACACTGATCACCAAGCCATGGTGGGATACGATTTGGATAACTGATTCAGATAAACCAAGGACAGTGACTACACTAAGTATGTCCAGGATTGATAAGCATTTGTGAATTTCTAGTGATGTCTCAGATGGGTGGATATGATATGTACAATATGATTTGTGAAACATGTACTGCCATCAATTGATAAAGATAAGGCTAACTAGAACAAAATCCAACAATCATACTGATATATGCCATCGTTTTGATTTGTTCGATGATTGATAAGAATGTCCGGTTTCAAAGAGTGACTACCCCGTATAAGACCGATTTGCCTGGTTTCGAGTGTACCTATCCTTGTATAAGACATATTGATGTTGATGTTAATAGATGGATTGATTATCAAGACTCGATGATTGATAGGAATATCTTGGTTTCAAAGAGTGAGTACCCCGTATAAGATCGATATGTCTGGTTTCGAGCGTACCCATTCCTGTATAAGACATTTTGATGTTGATAGATTTCAAGTGATGAATTGATTAACAAGACATGTGATCAGTTTGATTATAGATTTTGAGAGTTTTCCTATTGTTGATTTGATTTGATGGGCCATGCATTCATGCTTTGATTTTCAAATTTTATTCGATTTTGTCGATTTTTTAATTTTTTATTTTTTGGATATTTTGATTTTTTTGAGTTTTTGGATTAGAAAAAAGATATATTTGGTTGCCCCAATGTATAGAAAGACAAGGAATATTATGAATGGATGACTGAACCATTGAGGTGTAAATGGATTTTTTGTCCATAGTTTTGTTCAAGATCAAGGATGGAAAAGTGGATATGGATAGAGCTAGGATATGGATAGGAGAAACAAGATCATAGGTAGCACTGGATGATGGAAGCAATGAATAGATAGGATATATGGATATGGATTAGAGGATATGGATAAGGAGAAGCAAGATCATAGATAGCACTAGATGATAGAAGCAATGAATGGATAGGATAGATGGTATGGATTAGAGGATGTGGATGAGGTAAAGCAAGATCGTAGATAGCATTGGATGATAGAAGCAATGAATGGATAGGATAAGGGATATGGATTAGAGGATATGGATGAGGTGAAGCAAGATCGTAGATAGCATTGGATGATAGAAGCTATGAATAAATAGGATAGATGGTATGGATTAGAGGATATGGATGAGGTGAAGCAAGATCATAGATAGCACTGGATGATAGAAGCAATGAATAGATAGGATAAAGGATATGGATTAGAGGATATGGATGAGGTGAAGCAAGATCATAGATAATGATGAATTCAGATAGGGTAATGGATATTGGAGGAAGGATAATGGGAGATATGGTAGGAAGAATAGAGTGAATGAAATTTTCCCCCAAGCATAGAGGTTTCCATTTGCAAAGAGGTGATATGTAAGATTGTCACAATATTTAGCATCATCTTAATAAGTGTTCCTAAACTTTTGAAATATAAAGACCCAACCCACACTTATAACCTCTGGAACATTCAACTGAACATTTCTAGCAAATAGGAAGTACACTCAAAAGGGAAGAAGAATCCCAAACTGGATCAAGGTACTTAGTCTTTGATTACCCATGTGTGTGCAAGTGGGTTCATTCCCGCTCATATGATCATTGTAATCTTTAGAATCAAGCATGGCTAGCTACATGAGTTATCTTGACTTCAAAAGCATCCTGGATAGAGCCTTGCTACCAGCGAGCGTCTATAGCCCTGACGAGGTTATCATTGTAATCTTACAAATATTGATCCATTGCCAGCTAGGCATCCATAGCCCCGATGGAGTTACTTGCATGTTCCCATAGCCAAGCATTTTGATATTGTATTTCATTGCATTTTCTTGATATTTCTTTTCTTTTCTTGATTTTGATCTTTTGATATTTCTTTTTGCTCTTTATTTTTCCAGCATTGGCTTGTAAGTGATGAAACTTACATGGGTCTGATAATTGCAGTGGCACTGAAGCAAGATTTTAGATTTTTCACTAGCCATGTCTTCAACTAAGAGATCACAATGATTTAGAGAAATTGATTAAGCGTATGAGATATAGTAATCAAAAGATGTCAGTACCAAGATACGATAAGTGGTTCTTTTTTGGATTGAGTGTGTATCCCAACCAAAATAAAATGTTAAAGAGGAACAACCTTAGATTCTGAAGCATTTCATGAGTAGATATCTAGGAAAAGGATTGAACCTGAGATTTGAGCATGGGCAAGTATGTGACAAAATGACACAAATGCCTATTTCACAGATGATGAATTTATGAAAAGGATTAAATGATAGGGATTGAAGGATAGAAAAGAGGTGTTGGATAATAGATAGAATGATTGAATATTTGTGTGAGGATAGATGGAAATGTATTCAAGATGAGTGTTGAAACTTGAGAAGTGATGAAGAGATGGAATAAAATTGAATTTTTGGGACATAAGGACCCAAAATAGATAGAGAAAATTATGGAAGAATAGATTTGGGAAGTGGGAGATGTTTAGATAGATGGTTGAAAGAAGTTCAAAGATGGGTTCCTTTGTTGATTTTTCTTATGGATCATTTGAGGTGATGGATTGGTGGATAAATGGAGGTAACGACCCAAGATTGATGGAAGGGATGGAGATTTTGATTGTGGAATGAAAGGACCTAAGATGGATTTGGAAGATGAAGAGTTTGACTTTGGAATGAAAGGATCTAAAATGGATTTGGAAGATCAAGAGTTTGACTTTGGAATGAAAGAACCTAAGATAGAATTGGAGGATGAAGAGTTTGACTTTGGAATGAAAGGATCTAAAATGGATTTGGAGGATGAAGAGATTCATTGATCTTGATTTTGACTTGGTGTAGGATCATTTGAGTTTGTGCTTTCCTCTTGATTTGGAATTAGACTAGTGAAGGAGATGGAAGGGATATCATGCTTTTGCTTAAGAGGTGGATGTTGAATGGGACTTTGCTCTTGAGATGAAAGGGGATCATCATGGATGGAATACCAAAAGATTAGGGGATCATCATAAGATTCTCGATAGGTGGGATCTTGATTGAAGATGGGATGAGATTGGGAAATCATGACATTATGATCTTGATTTATGCTAGGACTCATTTCCTTTGACTGAGTTTCATTTTTCTCTGTTTAATGATGAATGGTCATATGAATGATCAAAGTTGATTTTTTTTATAGGTTGATGTAGAGAAATTTACTCCTTTTGGTAAGTGCCTTAGAACTAGGTTTTCTCTTCTTTAACTTAGTCTTTTGATGAAGACTTCTTCTTCTCAAAATGTGGGGAGTGGTCATACACAAATGATCAATATTGATGTTGATGTTGGATTTGGATACTTCATTTGAATACTCAAGTTTACTTTATCAAGTAGAGGTTTAGTTTGATTCGCCATCATGACAAAGTGTGTCAAATGATATGGATAAAGTCTCCCAATATGGAAACTTGATTTGACAACTTAAGGATTATACTAGGTATGTGTTTTTTATAGAATCCGTTGGATGGTGAAACTTTGATCACTGTTATGATACTCTTTAATTTTGTTGGATGAAGTCTGATCTTAAGCTAGTTGATGATTTGAAAACTCGTTCTAAGAGTGCTTTGTTGGATTTGGAAATTTTCTCACTAATGATTGGATTTGAAATTTTTCTATTGAGTTTTCTAAAGGATCTAAAAGGGTATTTGAGGCTATTGATAAAATTTTCCCAAAGTGACTGATTTTCTCTCTGTTTTTCCTAGTTTTGATCATGCGCTAAGACAAAGATTGAATACAGTAAAGAATGTTCAAGATGTGTTATAGAAATCTCTCTATGCGCTATGTTGCCTCTCCTACACGCTAGTTTATACTATTTGAAAATGATTGTTCTGGATAGGTTATGCACTAATATGTCCTGATTACGTGCTCATGTTTGATCTAAAAGCGCTATAATATACCTTGAATGCGCTAGGCTGATGTTTTAATGTGCTACACCGATGTTGATAAGCACTACTTGAATTTTTACTAGTATGATATTGTTTGTGCGCTAAGTTGAGTGATGAAAGCACTATGTTTTGGTTCAAATGCGCTACTGAATGGGTGAGATGCACTAGGATGTTGCTCCTACGTGCTAACTATCCTGATTTCTTTGTTTTGATGTTTTTGTTGTGTTGAAAAATAACTTGCATTACTTGATGGATACTTCATTTTGGATACTCAAGCTTACTAAGTCGAATAGAGGGTTTGTTCGATAGGCCCCTATGACAAAGCACATCAAATGATATGGATAAAGTCTCCTAATATGGAAACTTGATTTGACTAACTTGAATACCTAGCTAGGTATTGTTGTCGTTGAGATAGTTGGATGATAAACTCTTGATCACTTGGTTTGATACTCCCCTAATCTTGTTGGATGAAAGTCTTTCCTAAAGATAGTTGAAATGTTGATAACCACCTCAAAAGATGCTTTGTTGGATTTGGAAATCTTCTCCACTTTATGATTTTTCCTTGTTTGAACTGACTTTTGAGTTTGATTGTTGGATACTTAGAAAGATATTCTAATATTTGTGACAATAATACATAGCACAAATGAAGACAATGGTCATCCTAATGCTAAACATTGAGTGTATGTTCTTTTGAGGATGTGTTAAAATCCCCGATGTTATCACCGGTTTGATTTACAACAAAAGACACATCAGATAGACTCTTTATTCAAAGGTCATTGCCAATATCATAGCCCACTAGTCTCGATACTCCGTCATCTCAAACAACCTTGTCATCCCCTAGGGGGCGCCCATTTTTTTGCCTTTTGCCAGAAATTAACTCAAAGTGAATTGCTTCACAATTGAGTAGCTATCCTATGAGATATATGGTGAGTGATCTTGGGGGGGATTCTTCCCCACCCTTGCACTATGATATTGCCAATGTTTGGCAACTGACTCAGCTCAAAGTTTATAATGCTAAGGTTTGTAATCAAGCTTTTGTTTGGTATTCAGTGATAAACTCCCTCGGGAGGCTTCCCAACATTTAGAACAAAGGCTTTATGTATCTTAAAGATACTAGGGAAGGCTATTCACTGAGCAAAATTGTTGAAGGTGACTTTCATCAGCCTCCACATTTGATTATAGTGGGTTGCAACACTTGGCAATAAATTTGTTTCCCACTTAGATCGTTCCCCTCTCACCGACCATTAATGGTGCTCTAAGAGAAACTCAAGAGGGCGGGCCTGCTAAAGGATTTAAAATACTTGAAGTAAAAAAAGCTTTTAAGAGTGGTTTGGCTTTTTGGTCACCTAGTTAAGGGGAGAGCATATACCAAGTCCACTTTCGAAAAAAAGAAAACAAAGTTCTTTTTATCCTTCAAAGCAATGATTTTCTACCTTCTATTTGGAGATGTAGCTTCAACAAGCATGGTGTTATTTTTAACCTTTCATAGCAAAGTGTGTATCTCCAAAAGCTTTGAAAAACAAAGTTGATCAACAAAGTAAATCATGATGTTGGTCAACAAAAGGAAAAGCGTGAAGTCAATCCTTAATGAAAACTCTTTTTTCTTTGTACAAAAAAATGAAAGTGAGATTCTTTTTATCCTTTTGCAAAAATGAAGTGAGTTTGTTTTATGCACCAAAGGAATAATGGAGTTCTTTTTAACTAGCACAAAAGGAAAAATGGGATTCTTTTTAACCTTTGCAAAACTTGAAAGTGAGTTTGTAGTTCTTTTTAGCTTTTGCAAGAAAATTGAAAATTTGTGGTTCTTTTTATAGCCCAAAATGAAGTGTTTTCCCCTAATCTGGCAAGAAAGAAAAGTGTTTGATTTGTTGTCCTTTTATCCATGCAATAAAGAAAAGATTGAGTTTTGTTTTAAGCACCAAAAGGAAAGCATGAAGTTCATTTTATGCATCCAAAATAAATCATGAGGTTCATTTTAAGCTTTTGCAAAAGAAGAAAGGTGAGTTCATTTTACTAACTTTGAAAAAAAGCAAAGAAAACTAAACTAATTCTTTATGTTCCCGCATAAAAATGTTAGAACCTGTACACAGTCAGTTAGCAAAAAAAAATCAAATAATGATGGTGGGCTTCACAAGCCTAAATTCTGATCTTGGTTACAAATTTTTCACTCCTAATCTTGAAATGCCCTAAAATTTGACTAAGTCTGAAATTTGGAGGATCTTTCAAAAACTAGATTTTGCATTATAACTCCTAGAGGTCTGAAACCCCTCTCAAACATCCTGACAATATATATGGAATATAACTTAAAGTATAAGAAAGAGAAAAGAGAAGAGAAAATGTCACTTATACTTGAAGACATGATTGGAAACATATCATTGAAGACATTGTTTCACTTTGCACATACAAATGGTTAACTCTTGTATGTTTTACACAAGCAACACTAAGGCCATCTTGGTTCAATTATACCTTGATGCTTGTGTCATCTTGCAAATGGTTCAATTATACCATTATGCTTGTATAAACTTCCAACATATCAAAGCTCAATGATGACAAACAAAAACAGAGCACACACAAGTGACTAACAGGAATGACAACGACAGGATTAAAGTGATCATTTAGCTGCTTATCATTCTTAATCTTGCATTTAGTTGCATATCATTTTAACATCATTTTAATCTTGCATTTAGTTGCATATCATTTTAAAATAATTTTAATCTTGCATTTAGTTGCATATCATTAATCTCACATCATCATCATTATCATACATCTCTTTTTCAAGATACATCTCACATCATCATCATCCTACATCTCATTTTCAAGATACATCTCATAAATCAAAGTAATCAATGCACATGCACCCTCACACTCTCATGTCATCATCATCAAAATCAAGAAAATCATTATCTAAGCATCACATCATCATCATAGAATCATCATATCAATACATATCATCAATCATCATCAATAACACATGTGGATCAGAGCAAATTAGTGCCATATATATTTTATCTCTCAAAAATGGTTGAAATGTACAAGGGATATCATGTCTGTCAAAATACAACAAAATGATCAAAATACAACAGAGACAAGTCTCTCAGGTATGACTATCTCTTGAGGCTGACGGTCTCACAGTAGATGTCCCAGCCCCTGGATCTCCACCAGGTGGATCACGTCGGGCAAGCCTCGTAACACCTCTACTCTCTATCCCCGTATGACTGTGAGCAGATCGACTAGTTGCATAGCTGAGAGCTCTGTGATCTCTAGGGACCACATCCTCATATAGATGCCTGCAATACTTGGCCTCCTTGGTTGTATACCATATCTCCCTCAACATGTCTCGCATCGGGGCACCACCTGTCGCTCTTTCCAATCTCTCAGTAAGATCCTCTACCCAGCCCTGGCACTCTCTCTTTGTATCTCGCTCTACCATAATCTACATAATCTGGCGTTGTTGTGCTAGCACTGTGCCTGTAGCTCTTGCACTGTGACCTATAGGGCTCTAATATATGAATCTTTTCGATGGGTGGGTACCCTAATCTAAACGGCTACCTATGTCATGATACCGCCCAAATATGTCCTTGTCTAAGGTGTCGGTGGAGGTAAAACATCAAATCTCCTCCTTTGGGCGGGTCTCCTAACATCCTCTATACCACCCACCACCACTAGTACTGCACCTACCCTACCAACCCCACCAGCACCAAGAACAATCCCTCCTCCTCTCCCTCCATCTCCCCCTTGTCCTATATCTAATCCACCACCTCCTTTATATCCTCCTCTCCCTCTATCTCCTCCTCTCCCTCCTCCCCTCCCACCTCCTCCATCACCTCCTCCACCACCTCCTCTACCACCTCCTCCATCATCTCCACCTCCATCTCTTACCTCCTCTCCCTCCTCATCTGTTTGTCTAACTCTCCCTCGCCTCTCTGGCTGCTCATCTTCATCAACTCTTTTTGGGGAACATTCTTGGGGAGGTTATCTAAGCATAGATAGTTCATTAACCATCCCAATTACAAAAAAATGACTTAAACAACACCGAGGGAGATATGTCAAGGATTATGTGGCCTTTGAGAAGGATAATGCTCCTCTAGAATGGAAATGGAAGGGTTTCCTCTCCCTCCTAATGAAGTAAGACACTTAATTGATCTAATAAAAGACAAGCAATTGTATTTTAGAGATGGGACAAATACCCTAATTTGGGATCCTTCCAAAATAGGTCAATATAGTGCCAAGGAAGGATATAACACCTTAGCATTTCAAGATGTCTCAGAGGATCAGGATATTCCCCAAAATCTTTTCTAGAGCAGTAAAATTATCCCAAAATCAATAATTTTTGCATGGCTATCAACAAAAAGGAAAATTTTTAAAGCAAAGAGATTTAAAAAGATGGGATATGAGAGTCCATCTAGATGTATCTTATGCAAATATCAAGAAGAAACAGTGGATCATACTTCTTAGCTGCCCCTTTGCAGCAAAGTGTTGGAGATGGTTATGTGTTAAACTCGGATAAATAACAACCCTCCCAAATGACATAGTTTCACTCTTCCAATGCTGGCCTATAAAACCCAAGGATGACATCCTCAGTCCACTCTGGGAGATATCCCCCTCCTACATAGTATGGGAGATATGAAAAGAACGAAATAGAAGGCATTTTGAGAAAAAAGCCAAAAGATTTGAATCAGCCTTATCCTCCCTAGAAGCTTCAATTGTGGAGAACATAATCAACAAGCTAGCTTTGTCTTCAAATTTAAATAGAGACTTTACGGCTTGGGATGATAGAACCAAGTTTAGGTGGAATGGAATTAAAATACCACCTAATGTTGGCAAGAAGCATAAGGATAGAAAGGGTGCGATATGGACTCCCCCCAAAGTTGGCTAGTTAAAAATGAATTTTGATGGAGCCTCAAAAGAAAATCTGAGTGCGTCGGGTTTAGCATGCATGGTTAGAGATCATAGAGGGGTTGTTATAGGAAAGATGGCCTTACCCTCTCCACCAGACACTAATAACATAGCAAAATTCAAATCTCTTTTGTTACGTCTTAAAGAGTGTTCTAGACATGGAATTAAGAATTTAATCATTGAGGGAGATTCAGCCATAGCAATTAATGCTATCAAAGCAAGGAACGCTCCAAATTGGAGGTTGCAAGCACTGTTGGGCAAAATTTTGGAGGCTTTGTCTCTGTTTGAAAACTTCCGCACAAGACATGGTTTCAAGGAAGCAAATACATAAGAAGACGCCCTCTCGAAGTCTGCAGCACTAGGAATAAATATCAATTGGTGGGCGGATGATTTCGAAGCTAATTTGTCAGGGGCGGAAGTGGGGTATCAATTCCACTCTAAGTGAGTGCCAAGTTTCGTTCAAGGAAATAACAAATTTGTGACTTAAACGGCTTCTTCAAATTCCAGAGCCGACTATTATCCTAGCCGTTAAGATAATCCTTGGTAGTGGGCATCTCACTAGAGAGGAATTCCCTAGGGACAACACATATATATCCTCAAGGTTTGTGGTGTCCCTATTGGATAACAGGGTCGAAAAGGCAAACATTCTAACTCTGGCTAGAGAATTATTCGAAGAAGATGTGTTGGGTGGTATTCAAGTGGGGCTTACTCAGGCTTTGAATGACTCTGGGATTCCAAGGCTGAGAGACATGATCCTCTTCTTGGTCCTTGGGGAGGTAATTAACTTCTACTTCTTCCTGCTAGATCTTAAGGGTTCTGAGCTAGACAACCATAGGTCCTTTGTTGCAATGGCCTTTAGATTCCTCAAATGGAGGTTTCAAGGGGATGAGCTAGAAAATAAAGATAGAGAAGATGAGTTTGTTGATTTTGCAAGACTGAATGGATTTTTTCCAACAAAAATTGAAAGAGAGGACCAATTGCATGAGGAAGGTACCAGCACAAGTTAGTGTAGAGGTCGTGGTTGGGGGAGGAGTGAGTTTGGTCAAAGCAGGGGCCACCCTAGAAGCCAGGACATGCTCAGAATGAACCTACAACCTCGGGTTCCTAAACATGGATACAGATACGAATTTTTTGGTGATATGTGATTCTTTGTTTTGGTTTTTATGTCATAATTCTACGATTATTGACCAAAACAATAAATATTAGAAAAGGAAGAATATTTGTAAAAAAAAAATTTGATAAAGTGACATTGTAAATCATTTTTTTAAAATAGGTTCAACAAGTTTAATAATTCATCATATAGAGATAATTCATTTATGACCAATAGAATGTAATTGAAATGAAGGATATGAAGATTCATATATTAGAATTTGTACTTTATATAAATCTGAAAAAGGATCAATGGTTAATGGTGCTTCAAACAATTGTGTAGAATATGTACAATATAATAACAAACACTATGGAAATGACCACATGGTATACATTATCTTTGTTTGAATATAAGAATTTTAAATGATCTTGGAACCTCTCAACCCAATACAAAATCAACATGTATAGACAAGATCCTTTTTTTTTTTGCATATCTTTCCCATTAGGTTTTCTTCAATTGATTTTTGATCCTTGTAAGAGGATACATAATTGTACAGTTGATTTCTAACTATATAGAAGAATAGTTGTCAAAACAATAATTGATAAAGTAACATAATGCAAAATAAACCTCTAAATTAGGAATATAATCAAGATCCATTACAAATAGTCTCATGATATATTATGCGAGAGAGAGAGAGAGAGAGAGAGATGAGGATATCAAGATCCATTACCAAGAGTCTCGTGTTATATTTGCAATAGGTAGAGAGAGAGAGAGGGGGGGGCAAAGAATGAGAGAGAATGAGGGGTAAGGAGATAGAGATGAAGATGGAGAAGGGGGCGAGAGAGAGAGAGAGAGAGAGAGAGAGAGAGAGAGAGAGAGAGAGAGAGAGAGCGGGGGGGAGAAGGAGAAAAATGGATGGATAGAGAGATTGGTCTATTAATTGCACACATGAGGTCAACTGGTACATATTTTAGAAAACAATGCTTGTGCACAAAGGTCTCAATAAAGAAGTATAGGTCCAAATCACATATACATTCACTTACAAGGATCAAATCATAACTAGTAAAACCTAAAAAATAGAAAGATCATGCTATATTACAAATAGGATCATGCTATGTTTGTGATAGGGAAAGATGGAGAAAGATAGGGATACAAAGAGCGAGAGATAGATGGTGGATAAGATAGGGATATAGATAGAAAATAAGATAGGGATGGAGATGGAGAAGGGGTTATGAGAGAGAGAGAGAGAGAGAGATGAATATGGAGAGATAGAGATAGAGAGGCAACAAGATTTAGATATAAAGGTGTAGGAAGAGGGAGAGAGATGGGTGGATATAGAGGGATACATGCCAAGAGAGATAGAGAGAAGTAGAGTGATAGGTAGATATATAGATTGTGAGGCTGAGTGATATAGATATAAGAAATTATAGAGAGGGAAAGATGGGTAGAGAGATGAAGAGATAGATAGAGTGATTGACAGTAAGACAAAGGGAGAGAAGGGTAAAGCTAAAAGCCTAGTAGTGTCATTAATTCATTAGGGTTTTGCCAATCCATCTAAAGAATATCTTAAAATTAGAATGAAGGGACCCTATCAGCTCACATGCACATTATAAAGTATATCTCAAAATTTTAAAATTATGATAAAAATGATGTTGTTTATATGAAATGTTAATTGTGGGCACCTCTCATAAGTTTAACTATTGATAAAATGGAATCAATCAAAAAATAATTGTAGTTTTTTTTTAACTATTCATATATTTATAATACTAATCTAGTTCGTGAAATTTTAAGTAGGGTTTTTTTGAATGAATCGTCATAATTTTATTTTAAGACTAACTAAACATATAATTAACTTTCAAACAAGTAAACACACTTTTGATTAGTCCTTTAAAACTCTTTCATTTATAGTCACCATCTCCATTACATATATATTTGCAATCACAATCTACTATGTTGAATATTAAATAAAGAAATGTCTTAAATCTAAGAAATCATCAAACCATTTTTTTTATACAACTAAACACACTTTGTTAGGTGCTCTTAAATTGTGAGTGTGAAATCCTATTTGATTGGGATTTTTCTAATATGAGTAGGTCATGCCTATACCTAATTTTTTTTTTTGGTTTCCAAACTTGTTGGTTAATGTTCAACTAATTTTTCTTCATTTTCTCCACAAATCTTATCAAATAACAAATTGCCTATATATAATACAATATATAATTATTAATATATAATATAAATTAAATTATATATGATTATCATTATATACAAAAATTTATTTTAACAATAAAAACTGCTGAATACAAATATAAATTATTATAATTAATAATATAAATTAAATTATATATGATATAATTATATTATTATTAAATATTATATTCTGCAATAAAAACTATTGAATACAAATATAAATTGTTATAATTAATAATGAATATATTTTTATATTAAACAAATTAAGCAAGCATTCAAATATAATACAATATATAATCTAAAAGTTAAATGATTATTTACCAAGATGTCACTGCCATAAAAATTGAAGGAATGGTGGAATTTCTAGCTTCGACCTCTTACCCATCAAAAAATAAAATAAAAAATATTATTATATATAATTTATAATACATAACTATTATATAAATAGCATTAAAATAACCAATTTTATTATTTTATAATAAAATATATTTAATATTTACATTATATATTAAAAATATATTATAATTCTTTTTAAACTAAATATATAATAAATTTAACATAAATTTTATATAAACAAAATATATAATAAAATAATATACATAAAGAATTACGAATGTATAAGATATTTGAGTTATAAATGCACTTCACCATATAAATATTTGTTGACAATGTTTATTTGCAGAAACAAAATTACAAATGGTAATTGGAAAAAGAATGAGACGGGTGGGGATTTGAGTTCTGTAACAATGGCTATTTGGAAAATGAAAACTCCATGAGGGTTGCAGATATTAAAATAAATAGTTAATCCACTCTCATTTTCTTTGCGAGTTTTCCTCACACACAATTCTCCCATGACATACAGAATGACAGGGGTGTAAGTCCGCACAATTTATATGAATGGAAATGCTAGAAGGAAAAACGCATTACTTCTCACGTCTGCACAATTTACATGAATGGAAATGCGGGAACGAAAAACGCATGCACCACAAGAACTCGGCGACGGGCGGAAAAAATCGAGAGGGTGATGCAGGCCATTGATCTTCAAGTAAGGTCAATGTGTTTCATTACATTAAATTAATAACAAGCATCGCTTTCGCTGTCCCATTGCTTGCAAAGGCATAAATGATGACAGATACGACAAGGTAAATCAAAACGAATCAACGGTTGCAGAGAGTGCAATCGTCTTGCACTATCTCATGGGTAATAAAGAAAGAAAGTCGCTAACAAATGTGCATCAATACAAGACAAACCAAACCACATTTACTGCGTGAATAAAAAAAAATCAAAAACATGATACGACAGGGAAGGAAAAGGGCCAAAAACGAGGAACGGTGATGAGTCCTTTCACGCAGCGACATCGTACACAGACGATGAAATAGGAAAAAAACCAATCAACGACGGAAACCTTTCCAATGGTCTTGCATTCGTTTTGGCTAACTTTCAGCCATAGATTTTAAAGATTGTGTGGTTCATCTCATATAGGGAACGCCTTCGGCGTAAAAAGGTAGCAAGCTTCATTATCATGATGTGTATTAAAAAGGTAATCCACATTGACCGCACCAACCTGTCTTATTTCCCAAACCGACCCAATTCATAGCTTTATACGTGTGTGTGGCGGGGGGGGGGCTTAAAAACCATTTGCTTTTTCGCTTTGATTCCCAACTAAAAGTTATAGCTGAAAATTTTTATAGTGGAAATGCCAAGTGGGAGACACATTGTAATGGCATTGCATTACATTAATGTTACTTGAAAAATTAGGGCATTTTTACGATAATGTTATTTTAAGAATTAGGCTGCAATTTCAGCTGAAAAAGTTTATGGTGGAAATGCCAAGTCAGAGACACATTATAATGGCGATGTATTACATTAATGTTATTTCAAGAATTAGGCTGAAATTTTTCCTATGATTGGGACCACCATTTCTAAGGTCTACATGAGGGCAGGAGCCATTTATAATAAAAAAAACTCTAGTGCGCATGATTGAAGATACCATACATCCTATAACATACCATACATACAAAGGAGTATATAAAATAATTCAAAAATATATCTATTTAGATTTATCAATATTTCCATAGTTCATGTGGTTGGATTCAGCTGTGAAAGCACTTCCATAACCATCAAAATAAAAGAGAGCATTTTTTTCTCCTTCAACTATTCTCCCTCATTGTAATGATGGTTCACTAAGTGTGACCCCAAAAGTTGATGCAAAAATGCTTACACATTGAATCCAGAAATCAACAACAATCAACATATATCTACCTGTTAATTTTTTCAATATATATGGGCAAAATTTCATAGTCTAGGGTTCGGATGCGAAATTTGAGTTGGGGAGAAGATGCCCTTGGTGATCCTCTTCCTCCTTTGGATCCCTTTGGTCTGCAAGGTGATCATATTCCTCAGTGGGTGTTTCAAAATGGGAAGTGGGTTGATGTGATTGCTTTGGAGAAGAAAGAATAGCATCGCAGGGATAGTAGGTGGTCAAGGTCAAAATACCTCAAGGGATTTTTTTGTCCGCAAAAGAGGAAAGTAGCTAGGCCTAACCGAAATGCCTCTTGGGATTCACCTACGAATTCTCAAAGAAATGGGGGGTCTGGAAATAACCCAAAAAATGTTGCAGGCTCTGGCAAGGTGGCTGTTGAAAATGCTACAGGGGTTTTACGGTCATGTTTGGCTTCTGCAATAGCTCTTGATAAGAACAAGCCTTTAGGTAAGGAGAACTCAGTGGATAAGATATGGTTGTCGATTCCTTGTATCTCTGCAACTGAAGCCCCTTATGACAAAAAAGATAGGGATTTGCATTCTTTGGTTGTATTAATTCAGGTTTGGGGAGAAAATATTTTTCTCTCAAAGCTTCATCATAAGATTCATTCGCTCTGGTATGGTACACTTTATTTTTAGGTTCTCTCTTCTAGCTCTTTCATTGTTATCTTTGATTCTGAGGGTGCTAAACAACATGCCCTTGTAAACTTGTTTTTTTGGTTTGGTCGTAATTTAGTTTTTGTTGAAAACTGGAAACCTCTTTTTTTAACTTCTCAGGATATTTTTAAAACCATCCCTACTTGGTTTTCACTTCCTGGGCTTCCATATGAATTTTTTGATCCTGATATTTTACAAAGAATTGGGGATTCCTTTGGAAAGTTTATTCATTTGCATTCGGTTCTTCAGGATGGTCTTTTTAGGGTTAATATTTTTGTGTTACTTACCTCATCCTCTGTGGTTCCTTGCAATTGTAATTTAAAGTCTATTGATGGGGTTTGGCGGCAGCACATCGTTTGTGATTCTAACTAGTTTGTTAAGTCTTCTGTGGTTATGGATTCTCCTTTATTTGCTACCCTTAAAGGTTTGTCATTTGGTGATAAGGTGGTTCGACCCTCAAAATCTGCTAATATATGTGTTGATAACCTTGATTCTTCTGTTGGTCATGAAAATCGAAGCCACATAGATTCTCACCCTGTTTGTCTATCAAAGTTAAACAATTCTATAGGGGTTTCTATTCTGGAGAAATTTGTCCCTCTTAGGGATGCATCTATCCCTGTGGAGGATGTGCAGAAAGCTAAGGTTCCTACTAAAATGGATTCTCACCTAGGGCTTCCTAATGTACTAGGGAGATCGGTAATGAATTCTGCTAAACCTGCCCCAGGACTTGAGGGTGGATCACCTCAAGGGGAGCTGGACCCTTTGGTTCATGGGTTTTACTCACCTTTTCTTGTTCCAGATGAGGGTTTAATTTCTCAATTCCAGAGGCTTGTTTCTGAACACAATATTACTTTGAATAATGATGTTACTGATAAGGTGGTTGATGCGATTGATAAGGACTTGGTTAATTTGAATTCTTCCTTGGTCATCCCTAAGACTTGCAATCCTTTTGAAATTCTCTCTCCTGATAAAGATCTGGATTGTGAGAATGCTTTGTGTGTGGTCAATAAGGTTGAATTTGATCCTGCATTTAACAAGCCTTTGGTTCAAACTCCTTCCTCCCCTTTACCTTCTCCTGTGAAGCGGGGTAGGAAGCCAAAGGCGTTTTATGCACAGCTGGAAATAGATGTTGGTATCCAGTCTATTCTTTTGAGTCCGGGTTCTGGTTCTACGAAAAGAAAAACAAAGTTTAGTCCTCCTTTCACAAGGTCAGTTTCTTCCAAATGTAGTCTTCAGGCATCTTTTGGGGTGGGTAAATTTGGTTCTAGTGATTCTATTGAAAAGAGGGGAGAGAATGCCTCCCCAGGAGGACAATGAAGGTCATTTCTTGGAATGTTAGGGGCTTAAACGCCCCTAACAAGAGATGCTTGATTGAGTTGCAGTTGGACTTAATGAAGTGTGATGTTCTTATGTTGCAAGAATCTAAATTAAGTGTGTGTGGTGCTGAGTTTTTGTTTTCTAATTGGAAGGCTTGGAAATTTTGTGTCTCCCCCTCTGCGGGGCTTCTAGAGGTTTAGCTTTTTTTTGGAGTGATTTTTCTACTAAATTATCTCTGGTTGTCTCTACTCCTTTCTGGATTTTGGCATTGATAAAAAGTGGGATTTCTAATATTAAATTCTAGTTATTTAATGTTTATGGTCCAATGTCTATCTTGGGGAAAAGAGCCCTCTGCGGTTCTTTATCTGTTATCTCCTCTCCCCTTTGAGGACAGTTTGTGATTTTTGGTGGAGATTTTAATGCTATTTCTTGTGAGGATGACAAAATTGGGGGCATTTTATCGAACAAACATATTGTGGTTGATTTTACTACTTTCATTCAGAATAATTGTTTGTTGGATTGTAAAACTCTAAATGGTCCTTTTACTTGGACAAACATGAGGAAATATTTTTCACAGATTGCTGAAAGACATGATCGGTTTTTGATTTTTGATAATTGGATATCTTCAGATGTGGATGTTGTTGCTATGGTCTTGCCTAATTCAGGCTCTGATCATTTCCCAATTATGTTATCTATTTTAGATGATACGGCTCCTGGAAATACTTCGTTTAAATTTGAGCCTATATGGTTTAGAGATCCTTCTTTTCCAATGCTCTTAGAATCTTGGTGGGCCTCATCCCCTTTTATATCTAGAACTAGAATGTTTTGCTTTGTCAAAAAACTTTCCTTTATTAAAGAAAAGATAAAGTCCTAGAATGTCTTGCATTTTAAAAATATTTTTTCTGAGAAATCTAGAATTCAGAAAGAGCTTGAAGCCTTAATACTGTGGTTATGAATATTGGGATGGACTCTGCTACCTTTACCAAGCATAAATTGTTAAATTCTCAGCTTGAGGAGGTTCTTTCTCATGAAAAAATATATTGGTGACAGAAATCTAGGGATTTATGGCTTGTTGAAGGAGATAGGAACACTAAATTTTTTCATTCATCCACCAAATTAAAACATCAAACAAGTGGGATTTCTTGTATTCAAGATTCTCATGGGGTATTTATTTCTGAGGAGAAGGATATTTCTGTTGAGGCTGTCAAGTTTTTTAGATCTTTGTTGATTGAATAAACTTCTGCTTTTGATGATAGTTTTGCTTCGGTTATTCCTCAACTTATTTCTGCAGTGGATAATCAAATGCTAATGGCTCCTTTTTCCAGTCTTGAGGTGAAGGAAGTTGTTTTTTCTATGGCACCTGAGAAGGATCCAGGGCCAGATGGTTTTACTACTCTGTTCTTTCAAAATTGTTGGTCTTTTCTTGGGGATGAGCTTATTCTTGTCTTAGAGGAGGCTAGGTGTAGCAGGTCTATTCTGAAAGAATTAAATGACTCTTATTGCCATCATTCCTAAAACAGAGAATCCTAAGTCTTTTGTAGACTTTTGACCAATTTCTTTGTGTAATACATTATATAAGATAATAACTAAGGCAATCTTTGTGAGATTTTCCAAGCTCATTCCCAAGATTATTTTGGGTGAGCAGGGTGGTTTTGTTCCTGGTAGGGAGATGGCAGAAGGGGCCATTGTGGCTCATGAGGTTTTACATTCTATCTCTCATCTTTCTATTCCTACTATGATTCTTAAGTTAGATATGATGAAATCTTATGGCAGGGTTAGCTTGCAGGCTCTCTCATTTATTCTTAAAAATTTTGGTTTTGGGATCAAATGGGTGAGATGGATTTATGCATGTATTTCTACTGCTAGGTTTTCTATGATTTTGAATGGCTCCCTGTGTGGTTTTTTCGCTTCTTCCAGAGGCCTTAGGCAAGGATATCCTTTGTCTCCTTTCTTGTTTATTATCTTAGTTGAAGCTTTTAGCAGATCTATCTTGGCTGCAAGGGAGAATCGTCTTTGGAAGGGTATTAGTATCCCAAATATGGATGTTAGACACTCTCATTGTATTTTTGTTGATGATACTTTACTGTTTGGACATGCCACTCTGAATGAGGCAAAATTTATTAGTAAGATTATAAGAGATTATTCATATTTATATGGTCAGAAGGTGAACAATGCTAAATCTAAAGTTTCCTTTCTTAATGTTTCTCCCTTGGTACAATCGAGGTTGGTTAACTTTTGGGGTTTTAATGCTGGTCAATTTCCTTGCAAGTATTTAGGGATTCCTTTTTTCACTGGATTTGAAAAACATAACCTTTGGGAAAGAATCTTTGCTTCTGTTTCATCAAGGATTCTCTCTTGGAATCACAAGTGGCTTACCTTCCTAGGTAAGATAGTGCTTATTAAGGCAGTTTTGATTGTGGTTCCTATTTATTTGATGTTTGTTTTAAAGGCTCCCAAGAAACCCATTACTAATCTGCAGTCAATTCTGAGGTCATTCTTGTAGAATGATAATATGAATAATAGGGCTTGAATTCCTTTGCTGGCTTGGGATAAGGTTTTCTCTCTGAAGGATACGGGAGGTGCTGGAATTAGAGATTTAAGTAAGCATAATTTGGTTTTAGGAGCTAAGTTAGTATGGAAATTATATAAATAGCCTTCTTCTAAGTGGGCATCTATTTTATTTGCTAAATATTTAGGAGATTGTCCTAGGGGGGCTATTTTTACTGCCTCCTCGCTTCCTAAGGGTTCTGCAATTTGGAATTTCATGTCTGAATGTAGATCTATCATAATTCTTGGTTTATCTTGGCTTGTACATAATGGTCGAAAAGCTAGATTTTGGGAGGAGGTTTGGAATAGTTTTTCTACTCTGACTAGTCTTAGAGATTGGTCGGCTCTTATGTCTCAATTAAAATCTTCTTAGGGAATTTTTGTGGCTGATTATTTTTATGTGGAGTTGTCTGGTTCTATGTTGGTTTCCAGATGGAAATCAATAGATTCTTTCCCAGTTGATCAAGAGCTCAAGTCTGCATATGTTGAGGAGTTAAGTAAGCGTCAACTTGTCTTTTCTGAGTCTGATGATGAGCTAATTTGGGTTCATTCTAAGTCTAGGGAGTATTCAGTTAAAGATGGATATAGGTATTTATCTGCTAATTATAGGGGAGATGTATGGCCCTCTTGGCTATTTTGGCATATTGCCTGCCTTCCAAAAGCAGGAGCTTTTGCGTGGCTGGTTGTCCAGGATAGAGTTCTCATAGGTGTACAGTTGGATAGGTTGGGCATCACTGTTGTCTTTCCTTGAGTTTTGTGTGGTTGTTCCTTGGAATCGGCTAGTCATATTTTTCTTCATTGTCCTTTTGTTTCAGAATGTTGTTATTGGCTCTTTAATAAATTAAATTGGTCTGCGGCATTATGTGGGGATCTACGGTCTCACTTTAAGGGTTGGCCGCATTTATGTTCATCGTCTTTTTATGCTTGTTTGTGGATTATTGCCCCTTTATTCTGGTTTGGAATATTTGGCTAGAAAGGAATAATAGAATTTTTAGGAAGAAGGTTTCCTCATTATCGGATGTTCTCTTCTATATTGAGAAATCCATTTCTGAATCTTCTTTGGCTTTTATTTACAAAGGTATGAGTCCTAGAAGCACTTTTAATTCTTGGGATAGCTGGATCATAAGGCATTGGATGACTTTACATCTACTTCCTTCTCAAGGGGCTATTTCTAAGAATAGGTTTTCTTCAGTTAACAGAAAAGAGGTGGTTTGGTTACCCCCCCCCCCCAATCCAAGTTTAAGTTAAATTTTGACGATGCTTCTTGGGGCAACCTAAGGAAGTTTGCTATTGGGGTGGTGGTTACTGATGATAGTTCCAGAGTTATTAAAGCTAGGAGTCAGTGTATTCCAGATGGGACTAATAATGTGGCAGAAATTCATGCTCTATCTATTGGAATAGATTTGCTAATTTCATTAAATCTTAAGGATGTTGTGATTGAAGGAGATTCTTTAGTTATCTTTTATGCGGTTACTAATCGAACTTGTAATTCTTGGCATTTACAATACTGGTTGGATAAGGTTCTGTTGCAGATTAAGTTCTTTAACACTTTCTCTATTTCTCATTGTTATCGAGAGGCTAATTTCGTTGCCAATTTTTTGGTGAATAAGGATCTAAATGAGAATATTCACACCTTGGTAGATATTGATGAGAGTTATCTGCCTCCTTTGCCTTCGAAGACTTAAGTTTTCCTTTCGGTCTTACTCTTTTGCTTTGCCTCGACCTTGCATTTTGCTTGGAATTGTATGCAGTTTAGTGGGATGTTGTAAGGGGCTTGTTTGGCCTCTTTACTTCACTTCATTAAATTTGCATGTTTGTTCATAATTTCAAGGGATGTGTTGGCCGGTGTCTATCTCTTGAGTTGATTTGTTCCATGGGGTATCATACTGATTGAGGGGTTATTTTCTTATTTACATTATCATTTATTTTGTATTATTATGCTTGCATGATATCTCTATTACTTGGCATTGTTTAATTATTATCGTCCTCAGAAGTTGCACCTTGCACGTCTATTACTTGGAATTGTTTAATGATTATCACCCTGTGATCTGGCGGCTTGTGTGTGCTTGTTGGCATGGTTATTGGGATATGGCTCATGTGAATATCTAACCTGACATCATTTCCTATCATTCTTTGTCTACGGGTGCGATGTTTGCTCATTAATGATGCTCCTCATTTCTTTTTTGTAGGCATTGTCTATTAATTGTTTTCCTCAGAAGCGACGGCCTGTGTGTGCTTGTTGGCATGGTGTTTGGGATATGGATCGTGTGGATCTCTAATCTTGTATCATTTATGTTATACTTGTGTCATTCTCTGACTGCTTGTGCGATAAGCTTACTTATTAATGATGTATCTCTTCTCTTTTATGTGCTCGCGACATTTTGCTTTGTGTCTTATTTTTCATTGTGGTTTTTTTGTGATGGAGGCTATTGGTTATAGAATTTCTTTGCATATTAAGAAGTGTGATTTTCAGGATCCTCATGCCTTTGACAATGAGAAGCTTGATAGGCTGTTTAAACTTCATTCTTCAAAATTTTCTCTTGTTATTCACAAGGTGGTGGGTTGACGGTGGTTGGAGGAGAACACTAATATTTTCCTTGCTGAAGTTGCTTCTCGTTTTATTACTGTGTGTATGGATATGCTCTTGGATGCTTCTTTGGTTCGGGTATTATTGGACACATACTTTCATCTCTCTTTTTATTCTACTTCTGATTTGGATAATGCTTCGTCTGCTTATCATTTTGAGCTTGGTGCTTTTCCTTATGGTGGTTTTTTATCTCGCACCGAATTACTATCTAATGGCTGGCATTGTGATTTACTTTCACTTTTAAGAGGTGGTTTGATCTCTTACATATATGATGACACAATGTTTTCTCTTGTAGCTTTTTAAGATCATCTTTCTCCAGATACTTTGGCTATGGCTGTTAATGTTTTTTCAGGCATACATTTCCTTCTTGATTCGATGAAGGTAGTTATGTCTCTTCCGAGAGTAGTTGAGCCTTTGTAGGTAGTTGTTCCGAATATTTAGAATGTGGTTGCTTCCTGGTCTTTGTCCCCCCAGATGAGGGTTCTAGTACTTGGTTTCTGCACTCCTGATGATCATTTGCTTCGCTTCTTCTCCGAAATTTTTTGTATCTGCTCCACAGATTTTGGGGGGTTGGGTATCATTTTTGTAACTGGTATTGGCTTATATGGCTTTTTGGGATGGGTTGGGGCTAGTTTGAAATTTTCACTTCTCTATTTCAATGTAATCGGTCATATTATCTTCCCAATGGGATTTTTATGAGCAAGACCAGAGGTTTTCTTTATCTAGTTCTTTCCTACCAGTGCTCTTTGAACCAGGATTGTATAAATATTATAATTAATAAAATTAGTGGTCTTCCAATTTTATTGAAAAAAATAAAAACATATATCTACTTGTTGCATGAGAAATCTACTTGTTGAATGAGAGGTAACCGCATTCACTTTTGAAGGAAATACAGGTTTAAACTTTATTTTAATGGTGTTCTTTTTATTATTATTATTAATGATAATTTTTTCATTTTATAGTACGTTTTATTGTTAATCTTTCTTTCTTTCTTTTTTGTAGTTATTCTACATATAAAATACCACCTCATACAATAACATATATATTATCATGCATCCACAAAAGAGCATCCCAACATTCACTTGTTCAAGGAATGGAATAAGAACATTGGATTTAATGACAATTACGGTTGTCCCTTTCAATGTGTCGAAAGAAAAAATTTAAATTCATTTCTTGCCCATACAACTTCAAAAACATTTAAAATTTCTAAAACAATGGATTCATTTTTATTTTCTCATTTGTGAGGTGTAGCGATGGGGGGAAGGAAAGCCACATTGTGGCTCAAATATTTGATTGTTGGAACAAACACCATGATATCTCATCTTCCAACTTTGATTCTAGAGTAAAAAGTTGAATTTTCTTAGTTTGCCAAGCGTGTTTCTAGTTTTTATTTTATTTAATTTCTCTATATTATATTTATAAAACAATCTCCTATTACTTGCATGTAGCATACTTCCCACCTGCACCACCCTCAGACTTCCCACTACAAACTTGATCCCAATTAACTAAAGGGATGCAGTGGGCTTCATTCAAGCCTTCCCACAAGAAACACTTGAAAATTGCTTCCATCTTCGACATGGCTTTGTTTGTTAGGTGTAGACAAGACAAAGAATAGATTAGGATTGCACATAAGAGTACCTTTAACATAGTAATTTAGTCAACTAAATACAACCATTTTTCCTTCCAAGATGATTCTTTTTCTACAATCATATAGAACATCCTCCCGAAGAGGAGTTCTCACAACCCCCTTAGAATTGGAATCCTCAGATAATGTGAAGAAAGTGTAACAATCGAGAAGTCTAATAACCTTGTTATTTGTCTCTAACTTGTTTTTTAAGAATGGAAATTTAGTATATATTTCTTTTCTTTGTTGATCGCCTGACCAAATGGGAGCTAAAAAGATTCATGGTATCTTTTATCACTCTTGTCTATCTTAGGCTCACTTCCCCTAAAAGAGCGGTGTCATCGACAAACTCCACATGAGTTAATGTGTCTACATTCCTTGCAATTTGAACTCCAACCCATTAACCTTCAACATGGAGCTGCTGAATAAGCCCAGCAAGAGCCTCATCCATAATGACCTACAAGAAGTGGGAGAGGGTATCCCCCTATTGAAGTTCTTTGTAAGGCACAAAAAATCCAAAGAGAAACCCATTGAATGTAGTGAGGGACAGATTGTGGAGATACAATGGAATATCCTATCCATCCATTCCTTACAAAAACCAAGTTTTTCCAAAACTTTTAGCAAAAATTACAAACTTACCCAGTCATAATCTTTTCTTATATTCAACTTGATCAACATGTTTCTTTGATTTGCTAGTGATTGAGTGAATGGCCTCATTGTCCTAGATGATATTGTTAGTGATATCCCATCATAGAGTGAAACCATTCTAATTCTCTGAGATGACTTTTCCCAAAACTGATTTCAATGTATTAGCCAAAGCCATTGAAATATTTTATATAAGGTGTTGCTTGTAGCGAGATGGGTCTGTAATCTCCAAAGGAGTTGTATTCTTCCATCTTGGTAATGACAGGTATTGTTGTATTATTGATCTCTTTAACAAAATCATTCATAATCCTAAACTATTTCGCCTTTTCCCCAACCTCTCAACCCAAGAAGAACCAACAATTTTGGAAGAAAGTGTCAAGAAACCATCAGTGCAAGGTGATTTGTCTAGGTGAAGCCCAAAAGTATCCACTTTGATTTCTTCCTCAATGAAAGGCATCATCAAAAATTTGTTGTGTGCCATAGTTATCACTAAAGAGATGCCTAGAAAAGGCTTTATGTTATCCACCAAGTCCATGTGTTAAAAGGAGATGCAAAGAAATTGGAAAACAAGAAAACTACCTCTCTCTCTCTCTCTCTCTCTCTCTCTCTCTCTCTCTCTCTCTCTCTCTCTCTCTCTCTCTCTCTCTCTCTCTCTCTCTCTCTCTCTCTCTCTCTCTCTCTCTCTCTCTCTCTCTCTCTCTGTGTGTAACAAGCCCAATTATTCAACCCATGAAATTCACTAAGTTTTAACCCACCTGTGAATAGTTTATGTAGACACTTAAAAATGTCTTATTAATCATACACTAATTATTTATCCTAATTAATTAAGTAATTGTTTAATTAAGCTAAATATTCTTCTAAATTAACTCAATCATCACCCTTCAACACTACTAATCATTTTGTTTCTATTTCCTAATCAATTAATCATTTAGCCCTTTCTCAAATATTAATTATTTAATTAATTATGATTTATTCTTTAGTTAAATAATCTTTATTATTTAATTAATCTCATTTCCAATGATGAAATAATTTCATTTAAATTATTTAATTAATTAACTTAATTCTTCCAATTCCCCAAATTCAAATTTCAAATAATTGCATCTAAAATTTCATTTTCCCAAATTCACATTTCACCTAATCTAAATTTCAATAAATCTCATGTGCATTTCAACATTCGAAAATCTAAATTCAAATTCAAATCAAAATGAAAATGAATTTCAATTCAATCTCCTACAACACAAGTTGAAAACCTTAACTGATTGATCAAATCAGTTAGCTCTCCAATCTCCCCTGTTCACTCCAAATCCCCTTTTCTGACTAATCGATCAATTCAATCTTCTTCTCAATCAATCTAGTCAACTGGCTAATCTATTCAGTCATCTCCCTAATCTATTCAATCCATTGATCAATCAAATGAGTTAAAAAATCAATCTATCATGTTAACAAATCAATCAATTCACTTAATTGATCAATCAAATGAGTTAACAAATCAATCTATCTTGTTAACAAATCAATCAATTTACTTAACTGGTCAATCAAAATAGTGATCTATCAATCAACACTTCAGTTCAATTTATCACCCCAGCTTGCCTGAAAATATATAAATACAACCTCATTTCCCAATTTTAATCTAGAATCACAGAATTATAATCTTCAAATCAATTGTCTATCTCATGTAGGAAATCCCAGTGCAACACTTGAGAGCCACCTACATACACAATTCAGAGAAAAGCAATGGAAGCCTTGTTACATCAATTGAGGGAGTTTAATTAGATTTAATTCATTATTCAATTGATTTAGCATTATTTCATTGTCATTTAGGAGTATTTATAATTAGACTAGAGTTGTGATTCGCTCTTATAATCTAATTATCTAGATGACTGAATTTATCCCTAGAAACAATGGTGAACTTGATGTGAACATAACAACATTTAACTTTTTCATATGATTTTTGTGTTTTTTGCAGGATTATGTACGGACACAGGAAAAGCTATGCATTCGAATGCATAAATTCATATTTTCTCACATCACACCACATTTGAGATGATAGAAATTCATATTCATGTACATGTTGATGTGCATTCACATACACAGTGATTCGAATTCACTAGGATTAACTACATTCTTAATTTAACTTGTCGTTTTTATTTCTCATCCGTTTTCGTTGCTAACCAACAATTATTTTTCTAAATCTGGAAACTTTTATTTTATGTGTGAAATGCATATGATCTCATGGCAAGGAAGGTGAGATTCAAAATCTCAGGTGCAAGAAGAAAGTCAAAAAATATAAGACAATAGAGGGCCTATCAATAAAAAATACTCAAAGTAGATAAAAAGATCCAAAACCTAGAGGACGAAATTGCTATAGCCCGATGCTATTCCATTATGAACAAATACTTGATGAATTATAACGTGTTTGACGAAATTGAAGTAATGGGCAATGCCATTCTTAGTTAATCCCTTATTTTTTTGCAGGTTCCTCTTCTGTCTTTTATTTCTATTTCAGAATAATTCGCATGCGACCAAATCTTGCTACACATTCGATCAGACAGAGAGTTTCATTCGCTCAGATATAAAGCCACATTTGATCTGACAGGAATTCGCAATCAATTTCATATTGATTCACATTCATTGAATGTTGTTAAAACTTTTTTGTTATGTCATTTTCTTTGATATTCTAATCATTTTACTATTTTGTTTTCTAACAGATCATTGACAGATAGCGAGAAAAAATTTGTAACCAAAGGAAGAAATTAGGCTTGTGAGCCCACAATGTGCTAACATTTTCATGGATTTTTGCAAGGATAGTTGGACCTAGATTAGCACACACTTACTTTGGTGCTCTTTAAAGAGAACAACACAAATCTTCTTTCATTTATCCTGTCATTGATTTATTGGCTAAAATGAACATCATGCTTGTTGTACCAACATCTCCAAATAGATTAGAAAAAATTTCAATGAAAGGATAAAAAGAACTTTCTTTTTTTTCATGTTTCCAAGGTGATAGGCATATTCTCTCCCCTTAACTGGGTGACCAAAAATCTAGACCCACCTTTCATGCTTTCTGTCAATGTTTGCAATAGGATAAAGCCCTTAGGAGGCCTGCATCCCAAGTAACCCATAAGGCCAAGTGAGAGGAAACAACCTAAGTGACAACCGTTAATGCCAAGTAATCCAAGCCACTACAAATAAATGTTTTTGCAATGAAAATTGTAAGCAACAAGTGTTACATGTTGTCATAACGGCGTCATTCCTCCCTCAGTGCCTATATGTTACGAGAAAACTTGTAGAGTGTAACCTCTACAGACTGAGAGGCCTCCTTAACGGACTAGAAACTGTTGTTGATTATGACCACTTAAACGAAACCTTGATTAATATCTTTAGAAAATAAGAGGCCAATCTGAGTCAGTAACCAGACACTTATAGCATCATAGTGCAAGGGTGGGGAAGAATCTGCCCCCAAGACACTCACCATATATCTCCCAGGATAACAAGCCAATTCAGGAGCGATCCTCTTTTGTTTAATTTTAAGACAGGTAAAAAAATGGGCACACCTTAGGGTGTGACAACATTGTTTGAGCTTACGGAGTATCAAGATGTGGGGTATGATATTATTCATGACTTTTTGACCTCAGTGGAGTCTGACTGTTGTATGATCAAATGACCAAAATTTATCAAAAACAAAATGGGGTCTTGAAAAAGATTCCAACATTCATAGGGGTTTGAAAAAATCCTTTGAACAGTACTCTCTTTATGTTAGATTGGTTTTCTTGCTTTGTTGATGTGACTTTGCTACAAGGTCAAATATTTTTAAAACATTACCAAAAAAAAAGTGGATTATCAACCAAGTTTTGTCAAAACCATCAACAAAAATCTCAAAATTTGAAGAAAACTCCAAGTATCCACAATCAACAAGATCAACAAAGTTTCCACCTTAAAGATATGGAGAATATAATACCTTTTGTGATCTTAGGTCCTAGGCATTTAGTTTCCTCATATTGCACAAACTCCTTGCACAAGTCCTCACTTCACGTAGAAATAGTTTTAACCTTTGTCAAACTTCCATCCATTTAGTCATTGCATTATCATCGTCTAAGTTCATCTTAGGACCCACTTTGGTTGTGCATATCACATTAGGTTGCATTAGAATCCACATCTACCATCTTAGTTTCACGATTAACCCTTGCATAATCCGTATTTTGGTTCATCACTCAATAGAAGTCCTAAGAACATATCATTTCCATGGGTTTAAAAGGCGATGGTGATTTCCCATTTGAACAACCCAATCTTGGGCCAGACAATGATCAATTAGAAATAATTGATGGTTTGGATAATCTTGCTTGGGAAGTGAGAATTGACCTTCCCCAATACGAGGAATTCAAAGTTGTTATAGATGATGAAATCCAAAAATTTGTCCGTCTTGATATAAAACTAGAAAAAGAAATCAAGCAACAAAGAGAACAAGAAGAATTTTGATAAATTCTTGAAAAACTTATGGAAGATAGCCCAATTCCTCGTCAGAGTCATCATTAGAGTGTCATCATTTTTATATTAAATACATAGTTATCTCTCCCATAAGTTTTGTGTTCGTCTTAGTATACCATTTGCATTTTAGAGAGTCATAGTGAGTCATAGAGAGTCAAGATCACTTTGGAGCTACATTGATGCCATTAACTAGATCACAAAAAGCTAAGATGGATCCAAACAACGACCCCTTGGTCAATCCCACTTGGAATATGGATCTATCCACATATCAACAACCACAAGGTAGGAGACCTACAACATTACCAACAAACACTAACATAATGCCTTCCATAGGTGAAATCCAACATAATATGATGCGAGAGGAATTGAAGGTAGCCCAACACTTCTCATGGTTCTCAACGCACTCATCAATAATGATAGAGATTGATATCTTGCATTTTAGTTCAAAACGGGGCCAAGTTGCCTACAGATGTGGAAATTTCAACAATTTTGCTTCCAAGAGTAACATTCACCCAAAATGTAACTCAAGCACCTAGTGTTGTACATATTCAAGTAGCAACAACCCACGTTGCAAACACTTTAGCTCAATCAATGGTTTCATCTTCAAACACTAGTGTCACACCTCAAACTACACCAAGTGTTACATCCCAACCAATGTCAAGCATGTTGAATGCTTCGACCCGAGCTGCAACAACAATAGCTTAGAATACCATTTCTACAAGTGAATCTCAACCTACAGTATCAATTGTCATGGGATCTACCTACAGTGGTCAAAATGTGAATCAAGGATCAGTAAGGATCAATATCTCAAGTTGGCCGAATGTTAGTGAGCAATTTGCATATTTCACACCACCTAGTGGAATTCACAACACACGGTTGTATGTTCAGTCAACATTCCAATAAGCTCCAAGATATTCAAACACCAGTCCTTTTGTGGGAAGTACCTACAGGGTAAGTACACCTTTGACCCAAACAAATATTTTGGCCCAGCAAGTAGAGAATCTACAAAAGCAAATGGTAACAGTGCAGTCAACCAAAGATAAAAAGAGTTACAGCGTGGAGGGTCTCAGACCTTATCCTTTTGATAGGTTATTATACATGCCACCCTTTCCTCCTCATTTTGAAACACCAAAGTTTGACAAATATAGAGGAAAGGGTGATCCAAGAGATCATATCAGAGAATTTTTCACATCCTGCATTGAAATAGCACATGAGGAGACATACCTTTTATGACTCTTTCCCAAGAATCTTGGAGGGTCTACATTAGAGTGGTTTTCACATCTGCTGACATATTTTACTTCATGGGGAGAGCTAGCAGAATTGTTTATTACAAACTTCTCTCACAATATTGACAACCCGGTAACCCTTATAGACTTGTGTTCCACAAAGCAAAAAGAAAGTGAGACCTTTGCTATATTTTTGCAAAGATGGAGATCTCTATACCATTGGTATCCAAGTCATATACCAGAAACACAGCAAGTAGATATTTTTAGTGAAAACCTCATACCTCAAGTAAAATATCCTTTACAAATGCAATGTTTGAGCACTTTCAAGGAGATCACTGAAAAAGGGTTAAAATGTGAGAAAGGATTGCTAGATCAAGGCATCCTTAAAAACAACAAGGAAAGTGGTACGACCAACACAACAAGTGTAGACAAGCCTAAATTTTGGTCTAGAAACAAGAATGTAAGAAATGATGTAGTGGTAGATGCTTGTGTGGTACATAGAGCTCAACCAACATTATCACTGCAAGGACCAACAAGTTGTCTTCCCCTGAATGAGAATTGATCACAAGTCAATAATGCAACACCTACCAACACAAATGTAGTACAACCCAATGGTTTTAGACCTCCAAGGAATAATGCACCAAAAAGAAAATTTCACACCATTGGGAGAACCAATTGAATCTGCATTAAATAATCTTGTGCAAACCATTGTAATAAAATTACTAGAGGTACGATAGTATGAACCAGGTCCATTCAAACTAGCATGGTGGAATGACAATGACTTTTGTGAGTACCATCGATCAAAAGGTCACAAGACATCTAGTTGTTATAAGATAAAACACCTCATTCAAGATCTCATAGACCAAGGGGGTGTCACAGTTGATACCAACAAAGGATCTACAGATCAAGCTCACATCATCTACAAGGATCCATTTGTTAAGCATAATCATAATCAAGCTTCTAGTTCAAGAACGCGAGACAACACGGCCAATTACACAAAGGTTGCTTATGATTATACGATCAATACACTTAGTGTAGGGGATGCAGTATTAGCTACTATCACTGTCAATCCTAGGAATCGAGATTGTGTTGTTGTAACACATAGATCAAAGGTTACACTATGGGGAGTACCTTCTCATGCACCTCATCAAGAAAACAACTTTAATGTTGTTGATCAATTGAAGAAAACTCCAGCACAGATCTCGCTCTTTGAATTACTTTGAATATCACCAAGTCATAAGAAAATATTAGACAAGGCACGGGGGCTTCACTTAGTGAGCCTGGGTTATAGTGTGTGCATTCATGTCATACTAAATAATCCCCCTATTTTCAAAATATATTTTCCTAAACTCCTTTTTGTCACCCCCTCCCAATACTTAGCCCAAATTTAAAGCCCCCCCATTTTCACAAAATATTGTGTTTTTTAATAACTGGAATTAAAAACCTCCCTATTTTCACCAATAGGCAATATATTGCACCCTCATATTTGGGATATTAAACCCCCCAATATGAATGCACGTGATATAACATTGCCTATTTAGTGAAGCCCCTGTGAGACAAGGCACTCCAAGATTTACTTGTCCCAAGAAATACGGATGTTTAGATTTCAAGGAATGGTGGGAAATTTAGCTGCTTCATCTCGAGTTGCTTTTATAGAAAGGGATGTCCCTACAGACATAATCATGCACAATGATCTTTACATCTGGTAGCATACATTCATAAGAAAAGTATTAGAAGAGTGTTGGTTGATGGAGGAGCAGGGATGAATATATGCACCCTCAAATTGCTTCAAGTACTAGGTTAATCTCAGTTTCACATAGACCCTACAAAGAAGATCAACATAAATGCATATGAAGATGAAGAACGTCCTTCAAAAGGGGTGGTCACGCTGCCAGTATAAGTTGGACTTGTTACTACTAATGTTATGTTCCAAGTATTAGACAAAGAACTAGGATACAATATGCTATTGGGTTGTCCATGGATACATGCCATGTAGGGTGTACCCTCCACATTTCATCAATGCATCAAGTTTCTATTTAATGGAATTGAAATAACAGTACAGGGAGACCTCTATCTTTTTCAGCACTGCAACCACTTAAGAGCAAGTATAGACAATCAAGTCCCCATCAATCAAGAATCTACAATCATTCCACAGTTGGGATCTATAGCACCATCAAAGGCATGAAATTCTAAAACATATATTCCTACTGCACCTCCATTGCAAATCAAGGATGAAGGGTGTGGGGAATACTCTATTGTTGGATCATCATCAACAAGACTTGTATCTCTATCACCTAGAACTTTTGGGCGACCCTCATCTACTATCACCAAGCAAGATAAGGGAAAAGATATTGTCAAATATTCAGACTCTTGCTCATTTGTTAGATGGGGAAACATACAAGATGAATCCCTAGAAGAAGACATGAATGCTTTGCTATACAAGGACGAAGAAGACTACCATGTTATCAAACTTCCCTTAGACCTATATGGGAATGGATTCACAATGTTACAAAAACATCACTATAATGGAACAAAATGATTGGGACTAAATGCTCAAGGCATCATAGAACCCATCTTACCTATAGACAACCGAAAACACCAAGGTTGGGATATAGCCACATATCAAAAACGTCTAAAAAATCAGCCACTCCACTAATTGTAAACATGCCACCAACAATACCACAACAGTCAACCAGCTAAATCAAAGTTCTTGATAATGTTACACTAGGAAACTTGTCAATAGTTGTATGCCCACCATCTTCACATGCCAATATAGTAATAGAAAGAGGAATTGCACCTGCCAATGACAACAACGTAAGACCACCAAATGAAATGAACACCTGGTTGGCCTCATCCTTATCTTGAAGTACATCACTAACTCATTTGGGTGCATTTTCTGACAAACTATGGGATTTATTTCATTTTGTTGGATCTTAGGAGGCAATTTGTGTCAAATTTATTTATTTTTAAATCTTGCCCGACGTTCGTCGGAATTCCGACGAAACCAACTGTCATTGGAATCTTGCCCGATGTGTGTCAGATCTTAGGAGGCAATTTGTGTCAAATTTGTTTTTTTTTTAAATCTTGCCCATCGTTCGTCAGAATTCCCACACAACCAACTCTCATTGAAATTCAGATGGATGTGCATCATAATTCCGACGAAAAACAGAAAAGTGAAAAATTAAAAAGAAATCAAACCCTTAGGGTTAGTCCAGTAAATATTATAAAAAATTGTGCCGACAATGTTTTCTGTACTTGCGACATCATTTTGCTTGGTTTGTGATGGTTATAGACCGAATTTTCCATAGCCCAATTTTTTTGCCTGTGAAGAAAAATCATGTCAAATAATATCAGTGAATAACAAAATAAGGAGACAATTACTAGATTGTGGTCTAGCTTGAAAAGAAAAGGTGATGGGAAATGTTATTGTCCTTGCAAAAAATGTAAGGGCTTAAAGACTACAAGACTTTTAATCACAACAACTTAGAAACATTGTAGGAATCATTGTCACATTCAAGGGGGGCATGATTATCGTCCATTGGTAAGTTGTTCATTACATGTGTTTATATTGATTGCATTTGTAAATGTTTATATCATTTTAAGAATTTATATACATAAAAAATCACTTGTTAATGAGATCATGATCATGGTATTTATGTTGATCATTTTTAGTGGGGTGCCCTAGGGCACATGATATGGACTACCATGACCGGGAGAATGTTTTTTTCCAAGTGGAGGAACATGGAGGTGTGAATATCAAAGCTGAAAATAATGATCCTATGAATAAGATTATCATGCACAAAAAAACACAGTTGAAGATGATGGTACAAATACATTGATCCATGACACATTTAGTATTGGAACAACTGATCATGATGATCAAGATGACTTTGATGTTGTTCATGATTTACCTGTACTTGAGAAGGCATACGACCCCCTTTACAAAGGCTCCCAAACAACTCTTCTCTCTGTTGTATTGTTGTTGGTGAACTTGAAGGTTATGAATGGTTTATCCAACATAACAATCTCACGTATGTTAAGGTATGTCATATATATCATCTTTTTTCATCTATTTTTGTTGTTATTTCAGAGCTAGTAAATAAAAGGTGAAATATGTACCACTAATATTTTATATTAACAAATTATTTTTTTCGTTCTAGATTGATAAGTGATTTTTTGTTGCCACTATCAAATATTGTACCTCTCTCATATCAAGAATTATCTGCCATTATGAAAGATATTAGAATGGAGTATCAAGCAATAGATGCATGTCTCAATGATCATATTATATATCACAAACAACATGAATTTGCAACAGAATGCCCTAAATGTCATATCAGTAGATATCAAATAGATCAACTAACAAAAAAGGTTCATCGCAAGGTTCTTCGTTATATTCCCATTATTCCATGTTTGCAATGATTATTTAGGTATGAAATCTTGGCGCAATTTATGGATTACCATGCATGCAATAGAAGTCGAGATGACATTATTTGAATGTCTGCGAATGGTTCTGCATTTACGGACATAGAGGAAAAATGGCCACACTTTAAAGAAGAACCTTGTAATCTCAGGCTGTGATTGGCAACAGACAGTGTCAATCCATTTGGAGAGCTGAGATCTATTTACTCGGTGTGGACTGTTTTTGTTATCAACAATAACATTCCTCCATGGATGTCAATAAAGAGGGAGAACATAATGTTGGCAATGATTGTTCCAGGTGTTTTTTTCATTTAATAGTCATGTACATTAAATTATATATTGCAATAAAATGTTTATAATAATTATGTAATGTTTTTGTTCATTCAACTAGGTAAGTACCAAGTGAAAGATATGAATGTATATATCGAGCCTCTTATCGACGAGTTGTTGGAGTTATGGAATGGTGTCACTATGTATGATGTCTCTAGACCAATAGGACAAAGACAATTTCAATTACATGCAATGCTTGTATGGACAATTCATGATGTCCCAAGGCTGACACATTTTTGTGGTATGTTATAATGTTCAACTTGCACACTTTAATAATGTTTAATTTTTTAAAGTATAAATCATGCATTTTTTTTTAATACATTCAATATATATAATTATAAAAATTAACATATTTAATCCAATTATACATGATCTTGCAGGTCTTCAAACAAAGGGAAAATTTGCATGTCCAGTTTGTGGTCCAAAGATGAAATCTCATCATTCAACAAGATTAGGAAAGAAGGTGTTTGATGAGTATAGGCACTTCCTCCACAAAAATCATAAGTATCGAACTACTGAAAAACATTTTTTCAATGGGAAAGAAGAGACCACATCAAAACCATGAAGAATGACACCTCTCTTATGGAAGTTGGAATATAATAGAATTAATCATCAAGGTAATGTCATTCAATCTAATTGTTTATCTATCATAAATGATATGTTTGGAATTTATATTTTTATATTGTGTTTTTTTTACTCATGTTGTAATTAACAGTGATTGACGTTGTTAACTTTTTAAACTTATATGCTTCATGAAGGTCATCAAGGCATTAATTACCACCTTCCAAAGGGACTAAAAAGTTATCCTAGACAATTTAGTAGGTTGCCCTACTATGAGCATCTACAAATTGTGCATTTGTTTGATACTATGCATATTGGAAAGAATGTAACAGAGACATAATGGAAAATATTGGATGGAAGGCGTGACAAAGAAAAAATTGTCAAAATTTGTAGTGACATTCAGGAATCCAATCATGCAATGAAAAATGTCATTCAATTAAATAGCGATGGAGACCAAATTAATATAAGTGCCCTTCCTAGGTTATTAACGGAGCAGCAAAGCAATGCTATCAAAGAGGTCATACGAAAAATTTGTTTTCCCACAAAATTTGTTGTGAACATAAACAATCTCATAACAAAGAAAAGTGAATTTGGGTTAGGGATGAAAACGCACGATTGGCATACCTTCATTAAGGTAATTCATGTTCTTGTATATTTTCTATATATTTGTATATTGCATGTACTTTTCATTTTATTATGTTTAGTACTAGTTTCAAAAAACAATGAAAGGATCATTTTATAATTATTGTAGTACGTTCTACCTCTATCTCTCCTAGACCACTTCGACAATAATGTCAAGAAAGTTATATATGATCTTGGAAAATACATGAGGTAAGTAGTGTTATTTGTTCAATTTTTTGTATAGATATTATATTTTCCAATTGTTTTACTTGTTATGTAATGTATTATATATTATTTTATTAATTTTTGTTAATATATTTACATCTTGAATCACTTGCAGATGGTTGTCATCTAAAGAAATCCATAAAGAAGATATAAAATATTGGAAGACAAAAATTCCTCGTCTAATGTGTGAAATGAAAAAGTGTCTACCTTCGACATTTTTCAATGCACAAGAACAATACCTCATACACCAAGTTGAGGAAATTGAATCGTGTGGACCTGTATACACAAGGTCATTGTAGATGGTTGAGAGGCACTTGAAAAATTTTAAGGCTTTGGTTCGACAAAGAGCACATCCTAAGGGTTGTATGGTGGAGGGATATATGGTATACCAGACTATGGTGTACATTAATGCATATCTTCCTAAGTTTGTGGCAAAGATCCCTATAGATCGCATTTGGGATCCCAACTCTATTAACAAATTCGAAGGGGAGTACCTGATTGGGAAAGGTAGATTGAGGAAAGTGAGAGGTAATTATTGGATGTTGATAAACATTAATCTGAATGCATTTTACATTTGGTTTTTATATATATTATAGTTAATTAATTCTTAATCTTCAATATACATCAGTTGTAAATTTCTATTTATTTTTTCTACAGTTGCTCAAGAGTGAGATGCACTACATTTGTATGTCGCAAACAATATTGATTGGATGACGGTATGGATTGAACGATGTCAACAATCTGGTCATGCATTAACATGGGAAGGTGTGGCTTCATTGGTTAAAGAAGCTCATCGTAATGGAGATTCCAGTGTTACACCAAGGGAAATTGATTTGGCATATGGTTTAAGAGAAAAACGGGTATGTATAAATATATTAATCACCCATATTATTTTATTTTTTTTCAATTGTAATGATGTGTGTGTGTATATATATATATATATATATATATATATATATATATCTTTGTGTGTGTGTGTGTGTGTGTGTGTGCGTGTGTGTGTGTGTGTGTTATTTTTTGCATACATTAGACCAAGAATAAATATGTTTATCAACTGGCGATGCAATATTTTTAACATGTTTGACATATTTCAGGTGAAACACCACAAGGCTATGTGGTGCAATGGTCATAATTTTTGCATCAAAAAGTTGGATGACATGAAGAAAACTTGTTATTCTGGGATAACTGCAATATTTCAGGTGACTAATGTTTCATCTAGAAGCGACATACATCCTCAAGTCTCAGAAAATCGATACTATGGGATTTTGGATGATATACTTGGGTGTGACTTTGGGTCCTTCAAATTAGTTCTTTTCATCGTCCAATACAGGCTACAATTGAATGAAAATGATCCTGACAGAACTGTTATTGAACATGATAATGGATTTAAAATGGTCAATACAAGGTCGTTTGAGCGAGCTAGAAATGAGCCCTATGTTCTTCCAAGCCAATGTGAGCAGGTATTTTACTCAGAGGTTCCAAATAAAATGGATTGGTCATTTGTTGTTAGACGTGATACTAGAGGAAGGTCGGTAAAGTATAATGTCATGGAAGAAGAAGATACAGAAGAACTAGAAGATGATGTACATGATGTTCAAGATCAACAGTTAGTTGATGATGTGCCGGACGAATATGTCGAAGAAGAGGAACAAGGTCACGATGATGTAGGAGAATGTTCATGATGATGATGATGATGATGATGATGATGATGATGATGATGATGATGATGATGATGATGATGATGATGATGATGATGATGATGATGATGATGATGACCAATAATCCTTACAATGTTGATCCTAGATCGGAAGATACAGACAAAGAGTTGGATGAAGAAGAAGATCATTGACATGATTTAAATGTATGATGTATGCGATTAGTATATTATCTATTTGATATTGATTTCTTGATATTTTTTGGTGAAATCTAAATGTTGTGATTATGTGGGAGGACTTGTTTGTAATAATGTGGGAGTACTTGTACTTTTTGATTATCTTTACATGTATCTTTACATGTAAAGTAATTTATACTTTTACATTACAAATATTTGCATCATGTTGTGTTCCATGCTGAGATATTTATGGAAAATATAATGGATGAATCCTTTTAATTATTTGTTATGAAATAACACAATGATTCCTATTATGATGTATGAAGCACCTAATACTATTGTGTATCTATGCTCTTAATCTAATTCAAGGAGATGATGTTTTCCAATCTTGATATTTTAACAAGTATATGATATTTGCATGAGCTATTGTAGATAATACCTTAGGGACTATGTGTTGCATTAAAGGGTCATTAAGAAGTGTTGCAGATAATACCAACACTACCCATGTTTACACTTTGCACGTGTTTTGTGGCATACACACTAAAACACTTTACATACATTTCACCCTCCTATTAAATAGTGAATTTCATAGTTTGGTTCATATACTTTCCTAGTTCTTCTACTCCAATAGTGACCCCCAAAAGCACCCAAAGCTCAAAATTTTAATACATATATAGGTTATACTACTTTTTTTGGCCACCTATAGTGCCTCAATCACTTTGCCTCAAGATTTTAATACATATATAGGTTACATTGTGTTAGTTCCCAAATCAACAGATCCTAAATCCTAGAGAGATAGCCAATAACTCATGAAGAGACTCGGGATTGGACTTGGCCAATGAACAAGATTCAACATGGAAGTTGCAATCTTCTACTCTTTAGGCTCTGCAATACCTAGGTGGGTTTACCTATAGCACTATGGTCCGTATGTTGACTCTACGCTAACTGACAATGCATTATTCAACAGATGCTTTCAATGAAAATATACCAAGGAAAAGCATAACATACTACAAATTATGGCTTGAACCTTAGTTTTTACCACTCTTGCTTGTATTGAAAGTCGGCTCTAATCTACTTCTACTTCTAATACAAAAAACTAAAAACTGAATTTAAAAGTTGAAATAAGGATGTAAAGATGACCCTCAAACCTCATGAAAGTATGATCAGTACCTGTTCTAAGGGAAAAAAGAGTCAAATCACAGTCCTAGTAAAAAACAAAATAACATTATCAACATTAAAGTTCAATGCTAAACACTTAAGACTTTCTTAAAGTGCTTAGATTAAGAATGCATTCATAACCTCCCCACACTCTCTAAGAATCTATTGCAGTATTCAAAATAGAATTTAATTCATTTAGATTGAAATCAAACCCATCAAAGAATACGCGTTCCCCATTAGAGAAGATAAATTGCATATGTCATTAACACAACAATTCATACAACACATTACAAAAGGTATGAGCAAGAAGATGAATGTTTCCTTTTATTGATTTTCAAGACAAAACTGATACATTCATGAAAATGTTACAATGGATCACCAAAACTGCAAAATACTATCAACTGTTATATTAAAGTTTTCTCTAATGCATACATATCAAAAGGTTTTTTGGAATCATCCTTGCTTCTTGGCCATGAATTCCCTTTCATAACACAAGGGATCAAAAAAAGCCTTAGGCCGAAGAAGACACATGTCAAAATTCAAAATTATAAAATTGACCTAAAGCCTAGGTCCTTGATTTTTGCGTGCAAAATGCATTGAATGATGGCAGCTGAAAGGCATCATCCTAGGAGCTTGGTCTATGGTCCTGCACAAGACGTCCTCATATTTGTACTTCATATCTTCTCTTGTCAGGATTAAAAGTGCAATATGGTTTGCGATGGTAGATACCTTGGAGATTGGTTCCTACTGGTTGAGCGCTCAAATCATTCTCCCAAAATAGATGTCCTACACAAAACTTTCAGGGGTAGCAAAAATGGAAGGTAGCGACTAGTCCTCCTCTTCAGGTTTCTCTTCTTCCAAGGAGCATTATTTTTTATGCAATGCTTCAATTTCATTAGTTGGCCAAGAAAAACCCCTCAAGCTATGTAACTTGTTCATAGCTTCCTTTGTTTTGTGGGCAGGCACAACTGCATCTCCTAAGGAAAATTTATGATACATTTGTTCAACCTCCATGATTTTATCAACAATATTAAAAAAAATTATCACTTTGATTTGGGTCTCCCTCCAAAGATGCCAAAATTGCATTTATTGCTTCTTGAAAGCCCTGCTTCCATTCCTCTAGGCTTTTGATCTGACCCTCATCTATCAAAATTATAGGAATATGCCCCATGGAAAGAATCAATCATTCCCATTAGTACTTTTCTTTCCTCATCTATGTTGGGCAACTCTTTAATCAATAAATTATAACTCTTCCAGGTTGCCTCTATAATCTAAGGTGATTGGGGCACATTCTTTATTGCCAACATGACCTCCTTCGGGCTTTGACTCCTTAGCAGCCACATAGCTCTAATTGGTTGAAAGAACGAAATAAATTCATCAAGCTGACTCAAGAGCTTAGATGTCAAAGAATATGAAGTATGAGCTTCATTTAATTTATCAATGATTTTATTTGAAATCCTCAAAATTGAATCTTTCCTGATTTCAAAATAATTGTTTTAAGCCTAATCTTTGGCCCTTTGCATTTCTTTATTCATTTTTTCAAGCTCCTCGGGTCTAATCCATCTAGAAGAATCAATTGATAAATTCTTTATTTGTTCCTTTAATGCAATGTTATCAATAAATAATTTATTATACTTTGCATTCAAAGCAACATGCATATCCTTTAACTATACATGTTTTTGCTCCAGATCCTCTATTGCAAGTTGAGCAAACAGGACTGCATGCTTGGAAATCGCCACAACCTCTGAAGCAGTAGTGTCATGAAACCTATTTTTCCATAATTATTTAATTAGGAAAATAATGTTTGTTTTTTAAATAAAATTGAAATGAAATGAAAATAGAACTGTTAATGAAATAAAATAGGAGATCGAATGTACTGAAATGATTTATATACAATTGAATGATCAGTAATAATTTTAATTGGGGATCGTCAATGCTGATGAATTATTGAGTGCAAGTGATGCAGGGACAGGTGAACGAAGTTGAAGGTGAGAACATGACTCGGGTAGAGTTGTTTTTAACTAATGACTTCAGTAGACTAGGGGAATCTCACACACCACAATAGTGAAGTTATATATACATTTATGTCTGCATTGATGAATGATTTTGAGTCATGAATGAAATTTAGTGAATAATAGCAAATGTTATGTTTTATTTGTCTATGAAGAGTGAAAATTTGTTAATAATTTGAACATAAATAGTGACTCTATGATTTAACATCCTTTGTGTAGAAGTATGTAATTTATTGAAACTATATTTAATGTTGGTTTTCAAAATTATGATATAACCATATGTATATTAGTTCCAATAACTAGGACTAGATCATATACATATATATACATAGGTAATTATGGTTTATGTGTAATTATATTGATTACTCTTAATATGATTATTTATAAGTTAAATAATTTGGAAAAGAGTTAGGGATTTTATGAATTAAAGTACCTTATATAGAATGATTTATTGTCTTTGGTATAAGAAAATGTAATTTTATTAATGATTGCTTTGTGTATATTGATACAAGTTTTATGCATGGTAGGTAGATAACTACGATTCCATCGGACATACGTACATAAATATGTATATTTAGAGGTGAATATTTGAATTAAGCTTATGTGATTATTATCTTATTATACAAACATGATTATTCATAATAATGTATTTATGAATATACATATATAAAATTACATGATTATATATAGTTTATTTCTAAAAACCGTTTAAGTTTAGACTTTATTGCAACTTATAATTTAGTCATTTATTATATATATTTAAATATATAATATGCAAGGTGGCCGGTTTCAATTAAACATTAGACAGCGACTATGTCACATGTAAGTAAAGGAAGTCAATGAAGGTGTCGACTAGGCACGTAGGCTAGCAACTTAACGCAGACTTAGATTTTGCATCTCCATCGACGTGGATAATCTGCAGTAGACTAGGCAGTGAGAACCGTAATCACATAAATATGTCCACTTAATTAAATGAATATTTAATATTTATTTGATTATTTAACCATCAATTAATAATTAATTAAATTAATATTTAATTAATTCATCTTAACCCTCTTCTCCTATTAATTAAATAAATTGTTCAATTTATTTGATTTAATTCACTTAACCAAATTCAGACCATTAATTAAATAAATAAATCATATTTGTTTAATTAAATCTTCTTTCACATTTAAATAAATTAATATTTATTTAAATCACCTTTATCCTCCACCCACTTGTATTTTCCTACAAATGCAAGTTGCACAACTATTTTAAATAAATTATTTATTTAAATCACCTTTATCCTCCACCCACTTGCATTTTCCTACAAATGCAAGTTGCACAACTATTTTAAATAAATTATTTATTTAAAATCTTATTTATCCTCACCCACTTCAAACCTTTAATGGTTTCCCTTAAAGTCTTCAAACTTAATGGCTTCCCTTAAAGTCTTCTTAAGACTTTAATGGTTTCCCTTAAAGTCTTCAAACTTAATGGCTTATTTCTAGAGTCTTCTTAAGCCTTTAATGGTTTCCCTAAAGTCTTCAAACTTAATGGCTTCCTTCTAGAGTCTTCTTAAGCCTTTAATGGTTTCCCTCAAAGTCTTTAAGCATTTAATGTTTTATCTTCTTTTTCTCATTTAAATAAATTAATATTTATTTAAATATATATCCAAATGCAACTTACACCATTTAATTGAAATAAATGATTTTATTTTAATTGAAAATACCAAAATTCCTCCCACTTGCATTTTCCTACAAAATCCACTTGCATGCCTAAACCCCTTCTAGATTCTTCTAAACCCTTCCTAATTAACCTAATCCATCCCCTAAATATTGTCACATTCCTAAGCAAATTGGAGTCACTTCTCAAAGACTCCAAAGTCTTTGAAAAGCAATTAATGATTTGTGTGTTCAACAAATTAACCTATAAAGTCTTCCAAACCACTTATGGCTCTTACATGACCATTAATGGTTAATTCCACTTGCACCCATGGTTAAGGACTTTGACCCCTAACTTAACCCTCATGTAACCCATGTGTCTCTTCAAAGCATTTATTTTTTTGACTAGGGTAACCATCATGTCCCCTCAAGCATTTAATGCTCCATATCTCTCCTCTCAAGCCTCCTCATGGTGACACTTGTCAACATGGGATTGGGTTGAAAGTCTCACATGGATTGAATATCTTTCAATCCTAACCCTTGTTAAGATTGCTCAATCTTAACCCTTCATTTCCCCATTTCTTCTATAAATAGAACCCTTCTCCTCAAGCAAAAAAAGAAGCATTAGAGTATTGTTGTTATACTGGTATTAGCATAGAGTTTTTTCATAGCATCACTATCTACACTTGCATAGCATTTGCTTATCATATTCAACCATCTTGAATCTCCATATGGCATCCATGGCTAGTGCTAAAAGCTGAGAGCTACACTCATTTGGGACTTGGAGAGGGGAGAAACAAGGGAGAAGCATCAAAAGGCATCATGGAAGCATCTTAGGGAGGCTCTTCTCCTTTCTTTTATTTTGTTAAACTTCTTTCATGTTTTTTGAAATCTCTTTTGATATGTTTGGAATGGTTTTTAGTTCTTTGTTTTGTTTTTATGGTTGAAACTAACTTATTAACATTGAACTTTGTTGTTGCCTTGTCCCCATTTCCATGACATCATTTGGTGAACCCGACGTGAATCAAAGAGCAATCATTTTGAAGACTACTAACTTTTGAATGTTTTAATTGACACACAGGTCATTCTCTTGCGTTTTTGTTCTCAATTTAGCACCTTTGCAAATTGATACTTTAGCGCTATTGTCTATATTGTTGGTCTTTCGTGTTAAATACCACTTCTATTTTCACACAGAGTAGAGCTATTTTAACAGAGAGTTGTAAGAAAATTTCTTGTAACTGAAAACCAAAAATTTTAGGCTTGTAGAAGCCCACCAAAAATGCGGATTTTTCTAACTAATTATCTTTTGTGCAGGTTTTAACTAACCCCTACAATAGGATTTTTTAGCAATTTTAGCTTAGGAAATAAATTTGTTCATATTTCTAACTTTGTCTTTCAAGTTAGGATAAAATAAATTCATTTTCCTTTTGGGTTAAAATCAACTACACATTCATTTGAAGTTTTAAAAAGAACCACATCTTTCATTTAGAGCTCTAAAAAGAATCACACTTGTTTAAAGTTAAAAAGAATCACAAAAACAAACACGCAAATTTATTTTTTTTGCAAAGTTAGGAACAAATTCTTTTGGTGCTTAAAATCAACAAGACAAATTTTATTTCTTGCATCAAGATAAAACTCACAATCCACACTTCCATTTTTGGTGCAAATAAAATTCACAATCAACTTGTCTCATTTTTATAGCAATTTTACTTCATGCAAACGTGTTTTTCATTAAGTTGACTAGGATTTTCAAATTCTAGTTTACTCAAACAATTGCCTTTGAAAATTAAAAAGAACACCATGATTGTTGGAGCAACATCTCCAAATAGATAGAAAATCATTGCAATGACAAGTTAAAAGGAACAAGTGAATTTTGTGTTTGGCACACTTGTGCAAAAGAGTTGTTCGAGTGGTCCTACTTCTAACACGCACTATCGTCTCCCTTGGCTCTCGTGGTCCTAGGTGCAAGAGAAAAGTGTTAGTAGCACTCAAATTTTATCTTTTTAGAAGAGGCCTGCCAAGGGATCGATACTCTTGGGAACGACCTCGAGCGGTAAATCCTTCGAGCTACTATAGAAATCAGGTGTGAGCGAAAGCTGTAGCCTTGGGTATAGTTGTTCCTATAGTGTAACTGGTCGAAAGGACAAATGGGCCCCACCACTGGTTACAAGGCTCTTAAGTGAGTCACTGCAGAATGAACTTATGTCCAAAAACATCGAACATGACTAAACACCTTTAAGTAGTAGCCCACCCATTCTATTGATTGAGGATATTTGTGATATAATTTAGTGCAAGAGCATAGATGGTTTTGCTCCCAAGATACTCACCATACATATTTCCTTGAGTAGAAACATAGCTTTTTGAAAAGTCACTTGTGGCTTGATAAAAGTGGTGACTCCCCCATCATAGGGATCATCTATTTGTTATGCTCGTGCAAGACTTAGTATATCACATCCTTACCTGCCACAGTGGGATTCATAACATATGTAGTACCAAAGTCGAAGAAATATCAAGATGTGGGCTAAATTTATCACAACTGGCCATTTGACCTTAGGGATAAAAAGTGTTTGAAGTGTGTTCGTTTTAGTCAAAGACCAAGTGCAAATTGAGCCAACTTCAGGCTTTGAAAACACACCTTAAAATACATCTAAAGGAAGGGTCATATAAAAGTCCAAGGATTGGGTTGATCTAGACCCATACTCATTTGTGCCTTTGAGGCAACATTCTTGTGTTTGTGTGCTTGCTTTGTTTTCTTGTCAAAGAAACATCAAAATAAAAATCACTTCCAAAAACAAAGTATTCATCCAACCAAACATCTTTCAAAACAACCAAAAATACCAAAAACAAAGTGCAAACAACAAAGAATCAAACTTTGTGACCATTCTTCACATCTTGCGAAAGAAGAAGCGTCATCAGAATATCAACTTGAAAAGAAGACCATTGAGCTCAAAGGCTTTGATCAAAAGGAGGAAATTCTTCTATATAAATAGACAAATCTTTGTGTCACATAGAGTTTTTTTTGCGTCACATGTGTCTCTACCTTCAAGGCAAAACAAATGAATTTGATTCAGAGACATTGAACCACGGAGCTTTTATGCAATATAGAGCTCTGAGTTATCACAAAAACCAAGGAGGTAAGATTAATCCCAACTTTTTCCCAAACGTCTGTATCACATACAACGTAGCTCGAGAAATACCACCAACACCCGAAAGGGAAGAGGTAGAGTTTGTCCCATTTGTGACACAAAGCTTTTATTGAAGTTAAAAACATTTTCATCCATTATCTTACTCATACATCATCACTTCATCATCAATCCATTCCAACTCTCAAAACATTAAGAGGTTCTTGCTCCAAGTTCTCTTTTTAGATATTGCTTGAATCAAACACATCACATCACTTTTTAGATTGTTTCTACATCTAGGATAAGCTCATCCTAAGAGACACATCTACGCAGGTTAAAACTAGTTCATGAGTGAATCCTCTCATTACTAGGTAGTTAAATCTATAACACATCTCAAATTTCTCTACACCTTATCACATCCAACCTTATCAAAACAAACAAGCAATTCAAAGAAGGAATTTCGGTTACATCTACCTTAAAAGTGCTAGAGATCCACATGCAACACAATTCACCAACCATCAATCTCTCATTTCATCAAAAACTCATCATCATTTTCACACAACTTCAACAAAAGCTTGTAAACAAAATGGCCCAAACCCGATCACAGTCAAGGCAACAACAAATAGAAATGGAAGAAGAAGAAGAGGAAAATCTCAATGAATTTCAAGAAGCACTTGGAGGAAATGCAAATGACGAAAACCAAAGTACTCCCACTCCTACAACAATAGAAAGGGCCCAACATAACCCTCTCTTTAACAGACTTTTTGATGAAATACTCAGGAGCAATGCGGATGCTCACTTTTTAAAGCTCGCTCGAGAAGGAGAAAAACTCCCCTCTGACTTTGATCTGGCCCAATTAAGACAAGCATCAGAATGACAAAGTCACCATGAAGAGGACAGAGGAAGAGATCCCATCAGATATAACATTCCTCGAGGTAACCCACCACCTCCTCCTCCAAATGAAATGGAGATGTTGCGGCAACAAGTCGAGAATCTCGCCCAACAACTTCATAGTGGTGTCAAGACTAACCAATTCTCACTCAATGACATTTGTCCCTATCCTTTTGATCGGAATCTTTATATGCCACCCTTTCCACGAAGATTCGAAACACCCAAATTTGAAAAATATAGAGGAAAGGGGAATCCCCGCGATCATGTCAGAGAATTTCATTCCGCTTGTCTCGAAGTGGCATATGAAGACACATACCTAATGCGCCTCTTTCCCCAAAGCTTGGGAGGAACAACCACATCATGGTTTTCCCAACTATCAGGTGGCATTAGAACATTTGAGGAACTTATCTAGAAATTCCTCACTCATTACTCTCATAACATTGAACGCGACATCACCATGGCTGATCTGTGCAACACTAAACAAAAACCAGGTGAACTATTCTCAGTATTCCTACAACGATGGCGTCAAATGTCTAGCAGATGTTCTCTTCAGTTACCTGAACGAGAACTAGTGGAAATATTCATTTCCAACTTAAACGAAGAAATGGAATTTCACCTGGATGTCAAAGATACAGACTCTTTTAATGATATGATCACCAAGGGTTTGAAGTGTGAACGGGCACTCATCAAGAAAAGACTCATCAAAATCTATAATGAACCAAAGGATGGTCCTCGCCTATGCTTCAATAGTGATAAACCAAGCTTCTGGAACAAAAACAAGAATATCGTCAACGATGGGGTTGTGGATGTCGGGACTATACAAAGTGCACAACCTATGGTTCGGTTTGCAGGACAGAATCCTCCACCTCAAAATAACACAAATGTTCCTTCTAATCAAGGTCGCATCACATCTCACGATGAACCAATACCTCATCAGCAAAAACAAAAACGCACATACACTCCCTTAGGGGAACCCATTGAAACAGTATTGCGACAACTCATTTCTCAAAATTTGGTCACTCTTCCTAAAACATCAAACTATGAACCTCAGGTCAAACCCACATGGTGGTGAGATATTGAACACTGCGATTTCCACCAAGGGAGAGGACACAAGACAAGTAATTGTCATCGATTGAAAGATCTTATTCAGGATCTTATTGACCGAGGAGAAATTGAAATAGAAGGACATGACCCAAAAACAACCAATAATGATCATCTGATGTTCAAAAATCCACTTCCATCACAAGATCAAAGGGGTCCTTCCACTTCCAGGAGAGGCACTGATACCACTGATTATACACAGGCTGCGTATAATTATACTGTAAATCACCTGTATGATGCCAATGAACAAGTTGCAACTATAACCATCAAAAATCCCCACTCCATTTGCAATGTTGTTACACGTCGCGGCAAGGTTACCATAAAGGCAGCTCCACAAGGCGCCACCTCCATACCAAAGCAGTACAATCTTGTGGAACAATTAGACAAAACGCTTGCGCTTATATCCATTTTAGAACTATTGCGCCTATCGCCATCCCATAAAACTATCTTGGATCAAGCACTCCAAGAGGCGTCAGTCCCTGCAAACCTGAATATAGACCAATTTCAAGCCATGGTTGGAAGTCTAAAGTCATCACCTTGTCTCACTTTTTCCGAAAGTGACAACTCTTCTTTCCAGCAACCTCATAACGCTTCGCTACACATTGAAGGCTTTATCAATCAGCATAGGATCAAGCGAGTCTTGATCATTAATGGAGCAGGCCTGAATATTTGTACACTACAGTTGGTCACAGCATTGGGATATACCATAGAATCAGTGGATCCTCGCAAGAAGATCACAATCAAAGCTTATGATGATGTGGAGCATTCATCCAAAGGAGTTGTGGTACTACCAATCCGAGTAGGCCCCGTGGTAAAGCACATCATCTGTCAGGTTCTGGACCTTCCTCTACCATACAATCTATTGTTAGGAAGACCTTGGATACATGCCATGCAAGCCGTTCCATCTACCTACCATCAATGTATCAAGTTCCCACATAATGGTGTAGAGATCACAATCCTGGGCGATGCAAATCCCTTTGCGTATTGCCATAATATCAGCCATCAACCAGAGATTACCATTCCTAATAATAGAGAAGCCATTTCCTCCACATCATATATAAGTCCCGCCTCTCTTGCCAGTTTGAACACCACTATACCCAAGCAAGAAAAGCTTAAAATGAAAATAGCAAAGGAAGGTCCTAGGGAATACAACTTTAAGACAACTCTTTTGTTTGGGACAAATGCCCACTTCTCCTAGAACACATGGTAAACCACAGCAGTTACTTCAGCAACCACTAATCACGCCAGCATGTGCTTTGACGCCTTTCATCCTTGGCAAGAGTCAAGAAGAAGAAACCCAAGATGAGGACTTAGCGGAATGGATCTATAAAGATCCCATCACCACTGATATACCGCAAGTTAAGCTTCCTATGGATCAATATGGCAAAGGTCTCCTCATTATGCAAAGAATGGGGTATGATGGTCAGAGTGCTTTGGGATATTGCAAACAAGGATGACATGAACCTCTACTACCGGAATTCAAGCCCACAGGTAATACAGGCCTAGGCTTTGAAAAAGAGATCTTTCCTAAACTCAAATTCAAAGGAAAACCCAGCAAACCATTATGTCAGCCTACTGCAAAAAGGACACCTTTCATTATCAAAGCAGCATCAAGCACCATCACAACTGCCCCACCGAAGCTCAAAATCCCAACACCACCGTCTACAATACCAATCATCCCACCAATCAAACCAGTAATCCCATCAGTAGTACCATTAGCAGCAGCAACTGTATCAGAACCCGCAGCAGCATCTATGGCACCAGCAGTTCTAGCAAAAGCCATTGAGTCAACACTACCGATACTCCCCATACCTGATCCTTTAATCCCCATCGACCTTCCTGCAACACCGATCACTACAAAGGTACATCAACCAATCACACCTGCAGTATTTAACTCCAAAGACATCCCAGTATGGTATAGTAATCGGATGCTGGAAAGTGACTCAGAGACCGACTCACATGAGTGGGAATTTGATTCTGTACAGCTTAACACTTCAGATGAGGAAGACACATCACTACCTCCACCATGCAAAGACATCCCTATTTATGGAGAAGCATAGATAAAGACCACTTGGGTTCCTAAATTGGAAATATCTTCCACAGACCCTACATCTCATCCTATGACTGATTCTGACAGGGAGAGTACCATTAATGACCTTCACCATAATGTCTTAACCCTCACTGATACATCTAACACACTTAACCTAATCGATGAAGTAATGCCCATTATCCACCCTGAACTCATCGAATGGAACCAAACAAATCCCCCATGTCTTGACTTCTTCCAAAATGATGAGGCCATCATTGACTTTTTGGAATTAAGGGATAACCTACCAAGTGGGGATCACAAAGCTAGATTCACCATTGAACTTAATAGCGCAGCATACTTCAGGGCAGATGCTAAACCTTTCAGCTGCAAAAATATAACAATAAAACATGGATCTTCCAGTGAAAACCACACCGTGGCACTGTTTGATTCAACAAAAGTAAAAAGAAAGAGTTTATCCAATGATGAAAACCTCTTTGAGGCGCCTGAGGATGAAGGGTTTGACATTCTCCCTGCTAGTGCACAACAGGAATGATCAACAATTCTCATCGAGGAAACCAAAGAATACAATGTGGGGACTCCTGAAAATCCTCACCTCATACATCTGGCATCTCTTCTCACTCTAGAGGAACAGCCTAAATTTATAGAGTTCTTTCAAAAGCATCAGATCAACTTTGCATGGTCATATGCAGACATGCCTGGGCTTGATCTTGATTTAGTCATGCATCACCTCACCGTAGCAGAAGGAGCCAAACCTGTCAAGCAGAAGCTTCGTAAGATGCATCCCCAGATTGCAGTGTTAGTCAAAACAGAACTCAAGAAACTCCTAGATGTTGGTTTCATTAGACCAATTGACTATGCAGATTGGATCTCCAACATTGTGCCTGTCGACAAACCAAAAGGGGGCATCCACATTTGTACTGACTTCGGAGATCTAAACAAGGCATGTCCTAAGGATGACTTCCCCCTACCAAATATCGACATCATAGTAGACCTGACAGCAAGACATGCCATGCTTTCACTCATGATGGCTTTTCAGGATACAATCAGATAAAGATCGCACCAGAGGATCAACATAAGATGGTCTTCACATGTCCATGGGGCACATACTGCTGGAATGTAATGCCTTTTGGTCTAAAGAATGCAGGAGCGACCTATCAACGAGCAATGACTACTATCTTTCATGATATGATGCATACCATAATGGAAGATTATGTTGATGACTTACTGGCAAAATCACTCACAAGAGAAGGTCATTTGGACATATTAGAGAGAATCTTTGATAGACTAGAACAATATCATGTTCGACTCAACCCAAAGAAATGTGTCTTTGGAGTAACCTCTGGGAAACTTCTAGGATACATTGTCTCAAGCAAAGGTATTGAGGTTGACCCAGCAAAGGTAAAAGCAATCATGGATATGCCACCTCCAAAGAATATCAGTCAGCTAAGGACATTACAAGGACGGCTTCAATCCATCCAAAGATTCATTGCACAATTGGCTGATAAGTGTCACCCATTCACACACCTGCTACATAAGAACATCCACTTTCAGTGGGATGCCCGATGCCAGCAAGCATTTCAAACACTTAAAGACTATCTCATGAAACCACCATTGCTGATCCCACTAGATCCAAGTAGACCATTGTTACTCTATATCTCAGCAACAAGTACAGCATTGGGTGTACTACTGGCACAACATAATACAGAAGGAAAAGAGTGTGTTGTTTACTACATCTCTCGCACACTGGTGGGCTATGAACTCAATTACACATCTATTGAGCGAGCTTGCCTAGCAGTAATCTTAGCAGCCACTAAACTGAGGCACTATCTGTTAACACATAAGGTACAACTCATTGCAAAGATCAATCCACTCAAATATTTACTCAGCAAAGCTGCATTGACAGGTCGCTTGGCCAAATGGGTGATGATTCTAAGTGAATTTGACATCGAGTATGTAGATCGTAAAGCTATCAAAGGGCAGGTTATTGCAGATTAGTTGGCCAATGCACCCCTCATAGGCGATCATCCTCTCATTTCCAATTTTCTAGATGAAGAGATATTCATGATCACAACAACACAAACATGGAAGCTATACTTTGATGGTTCATACACTAGGCATGGCTCAGGGGCAGGCATTTTGTTTATCACACCTCAAGGTGACAGCATCCTGAAGTCTTACAGGCTCACATTTCCATGCACTAACAACATAGCAGAGTATGAGGCCTTGATCACAGGACTCAGGCTAGCCATACAATGGAAGTTACAAGAACTACAAGTATATGGCGACTCACAACTGGTCATTCGACAAGCAACTGATGAATATCAGACCAAGGATGATAAACTCATGCCATATAAGCAAATGATGGATAATCTAAAGTCATCATTTACTACAATTTCCTTTGAGAAGATACCAAGAGATTAGAATCGAGTTGTTGATGCTATGGCTACCATCGCATATCTCCTAGATCTTCCACAGAATTCAACATGCTACAAGTTCTTGGTAGAACAGCTTTGGATTCCCGCTTATGATATCCCCGAATCCAAAATGATATGTCGCCTTGTCAGTTTTGAATCCCCATGGTACGGTGAGTTCTACACCTATCTCTGTGATCACACCCTTCCTCCCAACCAATCAAATAACCAACGTAAAACCTTCATTCGCCAAACTGCTCGATATACCATTATTGTCGAGACCCTATACCGACGTAGTCTTGATGGTACTCTCCTTTGATGTCTGGAACAAGATGAGATAACAAAGGCCTTAGAAGAAGTACATGAAGGAATTTGTGGAACTCATGCAAGTGGTCCATCACTAGCCAAGAAACTCATGCGAACTGGATACTATTGGCCATCCATGGAAAAAGACTCCTACTACTTTGTCAGAAAGTACAAAAAATGCCAAGTTCATGGAGACCTGATACATGCACCAGCACAGGAACTACAACCCATCACAACACCATGGCCTTTTTGTCAATGGAGCCTTGACCTTGTGGGTAAAATCCATCCATCTTCATCCAACGGCCACAAATTCATTATTACCGCCACCAAATATTTCATAAAGTGGATCGAAGTTGTTCCACTTACCCAAGTCACCGGCAAGCAGATCACCTCATTCATCCTCAATTACATCATCTACTGGTATGGTGTACCCATGTCCATCATCACAGATAACAGTCTTCCATTCAAGAATCAAGATGTCCGTGAACTCTGTGAGAAATTTCATATCCAACACCGCTTTTCCACTCCCTATTACCCACAAGGCAATGGTCAGGCCGAAGCATCAAATAAGAACATATTAAGAATCCTCAAGAAGACAGTCAATGATGCTGGCCGTGATTGGCATGTTCAACTAAATCCAGCACTATGGGCATATCGAACTAGCATTCGAACCCCTACAGGTGCAACTCCCTACTCATTGGTCTATGGTGCCGAAGCTATTCTACCTATTGAGGTCGAGATACCATCACTACAGGTTTCCTTGCATAATCTGATAGATGATGAAGCTTACAGAGTCTCACACCTTCAAGAATTAGAGCTACTTGATGAGAAGTGACAAGCTGCATACAACCACCTCAAAACCTATCAACAGCGCATGAGCCGAAGCTACAATCATCGAGTTAAGCCTTGTACCTTCGAGGTGGGTGATCTTGTTCTTCGAGAAAATCCTCGTAACCAACCAAATCAAGAACATCAAGGAAAGTTTGAATCAAATTGGTTGGGTCCATATGTTGTCACTGTTGTATTTGGGTCTGGGGCATATTAGTTGGCTACTTCAGAAGGAGAACCATTAGTAGATCCGATCAACAGCATGCACCTCAAACGGTTTTACACATAAGTTGCACAGAGTATCAGGCTCCCATATATACTGGCAAAAATACCAAAAACATCCAGATAAATGACCTGAAGAAAATACAAAAACATCAAAAGAGTAAAAAAAAAAAAAATCATGCATCCAAACGGTGAATAACCACTCTGGTGGCACCTTGGGTAAGTGCGATGGTGAAAACCTAGCAAATAGGCACCACTCGTAAAAGGCTATGGCTCCATTGTCTTTCAAACTTGTTGCAATCACATCTACTTCATACATACATCCATCCATCCATCAACCATGGCTTGTTATAAATCTACAAATCCAAGAAAGTACTGCATGCATCCTGCATCCCGCTTTTTTATAGTCATGTCTAAACTGGGGGCAATGCCCTTAACCTATTGATGGAAGTGGATTCTACATTGTCTTGTGATTCGTTAAAGTTCTTCATTTAAAACTATCTCACCAAATCCAAAACCATTCAAAACAAATTCAAAATCCAAAAACATCCAAAACACTTCAAAAACAAAAAACATTCAAAACACTTCAAAAACCAAAAAATTCAAAAACAATACAAAATCCAAAAAACAACGAAAAACCATCGAAAATCAAACAAAAACATGGCAACACATTGTACATACTCATCCATGCAGATACCAAACAAACATTGTGATATACTCCACAAAATGACCACTTATCAATCGACCACACAATCAACATCAACACTCAAAACTGTCTTCAACAAGGATGCATCCTTCCTTATCAAAACAAAGACAAGATGAAATTTTGTTTACGCTATCAAATACTTGGTTGATTTATGGTCTAGTAATTTATATCAGCTTCCTACGGCATTGTTTGTGTATCTTTGACGCATTATTCCAATGAAGTTCTGGGGCATGTACTAATGGTGTCTATGTGGGAAGTTCACTAAGCTATGTGATCATAGGCAAAAATACAATCATAGATCACTACGGCTTGCTGACTACAGCGTATACCTTGACCATATGAGCATGAACCATTACTAAGGATCCATATTCTTTATTCTTTATGTATATATTGTTTCTTTGCAGGTACAATTCTCTTTCTTTGGTTCCTCCTGCCTCATCCAAACTGGATAAAGGTTTTATCTCTTATTACGGTATGCACTTGTCTCAGGATATGATCAGCCTAAGATTAAGGAGGACGATCCAAGTCATGCATGAAAGGAGATAATCCTTATCTGTTCTGCAAGCAATACTCAAGTCAACTTGATCCATTATATCAAGTTGTTTGTATTAACTTGCTATATCAAATCCATGTAAGAAATATTCTGGTCATTTTGAATCTTTATGTCAAGTTGCTTGTATTTTCTTACAACATTTTTAAGCTCAATGATGAAAATAGAGCCCTATGGATCGTCATCTCATCTCATATGTATATATTGCATTTCATTGCATTCCACCCATCCATACATTCATAATAGCTGCATATCATGCATACATAGTCATAATAATGCATACTCTATTTTACTCATCTTCTTCCATAGGACTCGGTCCTAGTCCTCCATATCTTCTATCTAACATCAAATCCACCCTCACCCTCCCTATCTTGATCATCAACATCATCCTAATCCCTTCATCGCTTCCCATCCTCACTCATCCACAAAATTAAGCCAATTACTTTGTCTACATAGATACATCGACTCCCACACACCTAGACTATCAACAGATACTCTGATCAAGTATCTTCAGGTCTCAATAGGTAATCAATCATGGTAATCCTAGACTACATCAGGCATTTATCATAATGACCTAGTCTCAACGGGGCTGCCATGATTCCCCACAACCATCCATCACACGCACACACTATCAATTGATCAACTAATCAAACACAATCCAATGGACAATTACATCAATTGTCTACATCTCAACGAGTATTTTGCTTCATATACCTTGACTTCATCGAGCAATTACATCAATTGTCTAAGTCACATCAGGTCACTTTGATTCACTTACTCAGACTTTATCATGTCCAAGCGACCAACTGACATCAACTGTCACGCTTTGACTTGACTGGGGCAATTAAACCGATTGCACCAGATTGTCCAACCAATTTTGATCAATTGTATAGCATCAATCCAAACCCCACACTACATCTGCTATGTATCTCTTGCATGACCTCAGGGTACTCACTGGCTTGTTGTTTCTCCGTATTCACTCTATTTTTCTTCCATTCTTTCATTGTTGTTGCTAATTTCTTCTATTCTACCTCCCCTCCACTTCTCGTTCTTTTTCGAGAGATCGCCCGATTTTTCAAAAAAATTCATCCCATCTCTCGAGGGGGCATACCACCCACTAAATTAACATTTCTGGGGCTTATTTCTCATACCTATCTTTCTTTCTTTGAAACGACACGATAAACCGCACCGTCTCAAAGAGGGGCAAATGTAATCACATAAATCTGTCCACTTAATTAAATGAATATTTAATATTTATTTGATTATAACCATCAATTAATAATTAATTAAATTAATATTTAATTAATTCATCTTAACCCTCTTCTCCTATTAATTAAATAAATTATTCAATTTATTTGATTTAATTCACTTAACCAAATTCAGACCATTAATTAAATAAATAAATCATATTTGTTTGATTAAATCTTCTCTCACATTTAAATAAATTAATATTTATTTAAAACCCCCAAAAACCCATCTCTCACATTTAAATAAATTAACATTTATTTAAATCACCTTTATCCTCCACCCACTTGTATTTTCCTACAAATGCAAGTTGCACAACTATTTTAAATAAATTATTTATTTAAATCACCTTTATCCTCCACCCACTTGTATTTTCCTACAAATGCAAGTTGCACAACTATTTTAAATAAATTATTTATTTAAATCACCTTTATCCTCCACCCACTTGCATTTTCCTACAAATGCAAGTTGCACAACTATTTTAAATAAATTATTTATTTAAAATCCTATTTATCCTCACCCACTTGAAACTTTTAATGGTTTCCCTTAAAGTCTTCAAACTTAATGGCTTCCCTTAAAGTCTTCTTAAGACTTTAATGGTTTCCCTTAAAGTCTTCAAACTTAATGGCTTATTTCTAGAGTCTTCTTAAGCCTTTAATGGTTTCCCTTAAAGTTTTCAAACTTAATGGCTTCCTTCTAGAGTCTTCTTAAGCCTTTAATGGTTTCCCTCAAAGTCTTCAAGCATTTAATGTTTTATCCTTTTTTTCTCATTTAAATAAATTAATATTTATTTAAATATTTATCCAAATGCAACTTACACCATTTAATTGAAATAAATGATTTTATTTTAATTGAACAAACCAAAATTCCTCCCACTTGCATTTTCCTACAAAATCCACTTGCATGCCTAAACCCCTTCTAGATTCTTCTAAACCCTTCCTAATTAACCTAATCCATCCCCTAAATATTGTCACATTCCTAAGCAAATTGGAGTCACTTCTCAAAGACTCCAAAGTCTTTGAAAAGCAATTAATGATTTGTGTGTTCAACAAATTAACCTATAAAGTCTTCCAAACCACTTATGGCTCTTACATGACCATTAATGGTTAATTCCACTTGCACCCATGGTTAAGGACTTTGACCCCTAACTTAACCCTCATGTAACCCATGTGTCTCTTCAAAGAATTTATTTCTTTGACTAGGGTAACCATCATGTCCCCTCAAGCATTTAATGCTCCTTATCTCTCCTCTCAAGCCTCCTCATGGTGACACTTGTCAACATGGGATTGGGTTGAAAGTCTCACATGGATTGAATATCTTTCAATCCTAACCCTTGTTAAGATTGCTCAATCTTAACCCTTCATTTCCCCATTTCTTCTATAAATAGAACCCTTCTCGTCAAGCAAAAAAAGAAGCATTAGAGTATTGTTGTTATACTGGTATTAGCATAGAGCTTTTTCATAGCATCACTATCTACACTTGCATAGCATTTGCTTATCATATTCAACCATCTTGAATCTCCATATGGCATCCATGGCTAGTGCTAAAAGCTGAGAGCTACACTCATTTGGGATTTGGAGAGGGGAGAAACAAGGGAGAAGCATCAAAAGGCATCATGGAAGCATCTTAGGGAGGCTCTTCTCCTTTCTTTTATTTTGTTAAACTTCTTTCATGCTTTTTGAAATCTCCTTTGATATGTTTGGAATGGTTTTTAGTTCTTTGTTTTGTTTTTATGGTTGAAACTAACTTATTAACATTGAACTTTGTTGTTGCCTTGTCCCCATTTCCATGACATCAAGAACTATAATCTCGCTCATGACAAACACTTAAGTGTTTGTAGTTGTTTGTAACTTGCCGACCCCTCCACCTTTGCAAGCAATCTGCCACGAGATAGCAGGTACTCCTCTAACAGTGACTGCAGACTCATCCACGGATAAATCCCTCATCCCACGCAGATTGATATCGACTGATAGTTTCCCACGGTGGTAACATGGATAAAGTCCACAATCTTTGGCATATAACTGCAGAGAGAAATGAATTAGCAGGCATGTGGTTCCATGGTATTGAGGATGCCAACGATAGGAAGTTGATGCATGGTCGACTCATCTGCAAAAGATGTAACTACAACTACCATCTCTCCAAAACGTGTAGATTGGAGATAAGGATAACTGATGGCATAACAAAGGCTAGAGAGAGTTAAGTTGAAGACTCATCAAAATGCAGAAGAAGACTACAAGTTAATAACCCTAATTGAGCCTCTAATTTGGGAGACATCATAGGAAAATTCAGAATAAATAGAGACATAGGATAGAGAGATGAGGACACACAAGGAGAAATATGAAAGACACATGAGAGAGGAAGAACAACAAGAAAAGATTAGAAAGAATAGAGAGAAGAGATTAGGAAGGATTGGAGAATGGAATATAGAAGAAGATAGGAAGTTAGTGAGAAGCAAGATAGAGGAGAACAAGAACGAAGAAGAGCAACAAAGAGATTAGAGTGAATAGAATAATGGAGATTTTGATGTGTTTATGACCGAGTCGTAAAAGATCAATGATGAGCATCTCCGATTTAGTGTCAAACTTAGAGGTTACGCTCGTGAATGAGTGTTAATTACTTTATTATTATCAGAGGAATTCCCAGAATATAGAAAGGATATGGACTAGGAATAGAGAGCTCGTGAGATAGAAGAGTGTCGAGGAGGAAAGCATTGGAATCCGGACGTATTGTTGACAATTTGAAGTTATCAAGGATCATAATAGACCTGGATCGCATTTCTTGAGGTAGGCTCAAATCTAGTATGTTTTGTTGAAAAGATTTAAGAGATAAAGAATGATCTAATTTTAGATTTATGAAATATTATAATGGAAGAGTTAGAGTCGCATTCCGAATCAATTTATAATTGTTTAAATTATGATCATGCAAATATAGATGCAATAATGATATATTTTATGAAATTTTGTTGATAAAACTTAGTGAACTCTTAGAAATTAGATCACCCAATCCTCTAGAAATAGAATAAGAGGATAGAGAGAGAAACTCTAAAATTGAACTGCGAAGAAGATGAAATATTAGGATTATGACTTATTAAATAGTGAAGTTTATTTTAAAATAATAAGAAAAGACTTACACTTTCAAATTAGATCCTTTCATGAAGAGAAAAGATGGTTATCATATGTCTCATTAAAAAGGCCATATAGATAGATGCTTTATGAATTTTCATCATGTTCGATTGTTGTTATGGTAAATTAGTAAAATTAGTGAGTTGAGTATTTAAATCATGAGAAGTCACATATTAGTATTAAACTAAATATGATGTTTTGAGAAAGAGATAAATGGACCAAGACACATGGAAAGATAGAAAGCTTAGACGATAGAAAACTTAGATTTTTAAAGAAATGAAATGCATGTTAATGATTACGCTTTTAAATGTTTGATAATTGAATAAAAGAATGTGTACTTATTTTATTCAATTTATATGTAAGGTACATACATGTACCTTCTTTTTACTTTGTATTTATTCGAATAATGTTGTTGAAATTATATTTGCTTTTCAAGTTACGAAAGATTATATTCAATTAGGTGAAAGAGATGAAATAGTGTTTATTTTACGAAAGTAATAGGGAATATGTTATTTCAATTAGTCAAAAGATTGTATTCTTAAATGTATTCTTGTTTGTGGGAACCAAACTATGGATAGGCTTGTGTATAGAAATTTACCTTCCGGGACGGGTGCCGAATGTGGAATCTTAGAGAGAATAGTTGTTTTTTCCAACTATTTATTTTGCTATGCATGGCATTATACTCGGCCAAGTAATTATTTGAATTATCCATAGAAATAGATGGAATTCTTTATTTTATGCTCTCTACCATATCCTTGATTGATAATGAATGCTTGTTTCTTAAAAGAATTAGAAAAATGAAAATGCTTGTATCATCTAGGTATGCACCAGATTCCCTCTTGCCTTTTGAATTATTTGGTTAAAACAATTTGTGTAGGGTCGGGTATTCTTGATTGACCAAGAATTTCGGGGAAGTGTAAGCTTCATGGTTGGGCGGAAAAAATGCATATATCTTGTTCTCGTCTTCATTTGAAGGATTGAAAGGAAACAACTCAGAATTCCGGGGAAGCGTAAGCTTCATGGTTGGGCAGAAAAAATGCATATATCTTGTTCTCGTCTTCATTCGAAGGATTGAAAGGAAACGACTCAGAATGGAGATTGATGGATGTATCTCACCTTCTTTCTATTTGTATATTACTTAAGGAAATATGAAAGCCTAAGTAGGGAATAAGGATTTATATATTGAGAAATTTGTATCTTTCATTTTACATCAAAGATTGTATATCTATGATTCTTTTATCAACTTATTGATATTTCCTTATAGAATTTATGAAATAGACTTCTTAATTGACGGTAGAGTTTATTTATGAATAAAGAGTAGATTATGTCTTATAGATAAATTTACATCTTTACAAGTAGTATCCTCAAGGATCCTTACAATAGCATCCCCTATTTTTTGTTGTACCCCCTGCAAAACTATGGGCTTTTGAGTGCTAGGAGCCTTTGACCATAAAGAAAAAGCCTTTGAGCTTATGCTGACCCCAGAGCCATGTTCTCCAAGCTCTCTTGCAAAATTGGGATCCTTATGCCGCATGATCTGATCTAGCAAAAATAATATTTCAACATTCCACCCTAGGACCAAGAGCATTTTGTTGTTCATCACCATCTATCTGCCCTCTTGAGGGGTGCAATTAAAGTTATCCTTGTCAAAATTGTTGATTTCTTCATCAGACATACTCTTCAATTTCTCTCTTAGCCAAAATGATTTGAACTGAGGGGTGTTAACAAAATTATCATCCGCCATTAATTTATTTGAAGCAATAATCCTTTCATCATCTGCTTCCTCTATAGGGATTGTGCTTGGGATGATAGCCTTGTCCAGATCGTTAAAGACTTCAGCATTTGCATCATCCTGGAATGTATCTCTTGAAGGAGAAGGTGGTGGCATAGAATTATCAAAATCTTCTTGAACATCTACAAAATTGGATATCTTGTCTTTTCCCTTTTCAATCTTCCTGACCTACTCAGAATCCACCTTCTTATCCTTTTGTACACCTCCTTTAGAGGACTCTACAGATGCTTCCTCAACTGTCTGAGCCTTGGGAGATGCATCAATTGGCTTTTCTTTATATTCCACTCCTTTATCCCTAGCTTCTCTTCATTGTAATTCATCCTTAATTATGTCATCTGTCTTTCTTAGTATGAAAGACATTCTAGCAAAATCATCTCAAAAATGCCAGAAGGAACCTAGAAAATTAGGGTCCTCTTGTTTCCTCTCTCTTTCAATATTGTTCATGAGGTCCCACTTCTTCCTTCTCTGCTCAACCTCACGAGGAAGGGCATTTTTTATTAAGTCTTCCCTTTCTACAAAAGAATGAAAATACCCTTTTTCTTTCAATTTGTTTACTCTTATGTCATTTATAAACCCCTTGGGGTCAAAATGCCTAGCCTAGACAACTCTTAATCTATGATTTTTTACCAAAACGTTACGCAGCTTTTCTAATGCATCACAACCCATAATGAATTCATTGAATACCGTTACCCTGGGGAGGAGATTTCCCTTTCTATCCATTTTTATTTTCTCCCTTTCCATTCACATCATTTGCCAAATGAATTCTAGGAAAGCCAACCTTAGGGAGACAAAAATTGGCAGAACATGGGGCCTCTTCTCACATCCATAAATTTTGATAATTGTACAATTTCCATAGAAGAATAAATCCCCAAAATTATGGGTGAATGCACCCTCAGGGTATACCAATCCATATGTCCTACAACTACTTATTCTCAATATCTTAATAATTTCTTTAGGCAGCCTTGGCAACACTACCCCAAGCCTTGTAAAACTTTTCATCACAAAATGATCAAAGAATACACAATAGTCACCAAATTTGGACCCCTTATCCCATACCTAAGTCCATCTTTGCATTGGCCATGAGAGGCCAATGTAGGGATCATTTGCCCTTATTCTCAACTAGGGGTTACAATATGCTTTGTTCTAATAAAGAATCAAATGATAAACTAAATAATAGTGCATGAATTGTAATTTCACATGTTTATTTTTAGCCTTCCTCAGCCGCTCATGAATTCTATCATGAATAACACTTGCAAACTTATAAAATTCATTTATCGAAGGGTGTTGAATATTAATAGTCATCATAATAAAATTAATAGGAAATTTTATGAGCTCGCAATCAACTCCAAGGACCTGCCTCAGTGCATAATAAGTTTTAACATAGTATGGCTCAAAGCAATCAAACATGAAGGGCTCCCTTTCAGATGGCAGGACATAATTGCATGAATCCTTGTAGAGTTTCCTCGTGAAATGAGGAACAAGGTCTTTCATGTACATATCCTTCTTATTCTCATAATCTCTCTTCAAATTGTCCTTGTTTATTCTTGTGAGGGAAGACTTATCTAGCCCAAAACATTCAATGATGGACTTGGGAGAGATGTCTAGTAGGACATAGCCTTCTGTAGTCCTAATGGCCTGGCTTGGAATATCATGTGCACTTTCTAGTTCCCTTATGAGCATTGGTTCCATAAAAACATTGGGCACCACCAATTTGCCTAAATTCAGCGTCCAAGGGTTGCACACTGGGATGGCCTTGTCTCTGTTCCCATAGAAAGAATGGAACATTTCCCAGCCCCTTTCCTTGATTATGGCATCCCTATACCCTACCTCATTGTCAGTGAAAACATTTATCACATGATCCTACATTGTGGATCCTTAAAACAATTCAAGCAAGTCTTGGTGCAGGCTCCTAGTCTATCTGGTTGGCCTCTTTGAACTCTCCTCCAATTTGTGCTCGACCTCATATTGCAATTCTTCAGTGGTCATAGTGGGTACAAGAGGAGTAGGGGGTGTGTTGATGGTTACTCCTCCTGGGATAATGACTCTCCCTTGGATTTTTTCTTGGATCACTTTGCAGGCTTGGGGGTATTTTCCTTAATTTGAGCAGCCTCCTTGGCTGGCTCCTAAGGGTTTTCTCCCTGCGGGGTTGGGACTTCCTTAGCACATGGGTCAATTGTAGAAAGGGATGGGGTTTCAGTAGAGACCACTTTGGCTGAATCCTTTTCTAATTCTCTTCCTCCTCTTTGGAGTGGGTTTTCTTGGTTTGGGAGTGGGAGAAGGCTCATCTGAAGACTCACTGTCAGAAGCAATAGTGGTGGTCTTTTGGACTGTTTTTCTCTTTCTCTTTGTGGCCTTCTCCTTTGCAGGGGAGCTAGCTTCGGCCTCTTCAAATGTTTGTGGAACATTTCTAGGGCTTGGTTGCACAGAGGGGGCATTCGCAATTTCTTGCACGGGGGCAACCATACCCACAGGCGTAGCCTCTGTAATAGGGATTAATGAGCTTGCTTCAGCAGGGACAACATATATCTCAGTAGGGGAGGCCATTTTAACACTTGAGACTGAGAAACATTTCAGAAATCAAATACAAGATTAAAACCTACCAACCCCTAGGGCACACACATGGACAGCTCAAAATACCACTACAGCAGTTTGATAATGCGCACAAGCAGGACAAAATCACTTATTGATTTTCTTTTTTACTTAAAATCCTTGGAAGGCATGCTGGAATGTTGGAAACCGATTTTCCTCTCGCTCTAGAACGCTCTAAATTCTCTCTGTATGCAAGCTATGAAAAATGCCATTGAATTCTCATTTTATTATGATGCTATTAATTCATTTGTGTTGGACAGAGCTAGACGTTGGTGCCAATTTTGAATTTCATCCATTGATCTTTCAATAGAAGGTCAGGATTGCTCATTGACCTTCCCTGAATAGTGATGTGGCATCCCCTTAAAGTCCCCTTTGTCAATTTAGAAATTCATATTCTCAGAAGCTCCTTCTGCCATCTCAACTATCTTTGCGGGATAATCCTCTATTGTAGATTTCCCTTGTTTTATTTATCCCACGATGTCATTTACCCCTTCTTCTATCCTTGCGGGATAAGCTTTTATGTGTTTTACCTTGGAAGCCTTATCCCGCGTTGCTCCTAGCCTTCCACCTACAAGCCCTTTTCCTTTATGTTCCTACCATCTATAGGATAAGCCTTTGAACTAGCTTTGTCTTATCCCATAGTACATCTTTTATCCTCGCGGGAACGCGCCGGATAAGCTTTCCCTTATTTTCAGCATATAACTCTTATCTTGCGGCCATCTTTGAACAAGAGGAACACATCGCAGGATAAGCCTTCCTCTTCTTTCCTTTAACACTCTTATCTCGCAGTGCACCTTTGAGTCTTACCTGTTGATCTTTCATTCACCTTTATTGTGGATCTCTACTCCCCGTGGGAATGCACAGGATAAGAAAGGCATAGCCTCCTTCTTTGTTGACTTGTCTCGTGTTGCCCTATAATTCTATTATGGTAACTTGGAGACCCTATGGGATAATATTTCCCCTTTGTAACTAAGACAACCCTTATCCCACGAGCCTCTCGCAGTGCTCCTAGATCATTGTGGGATAGACCTCTACTACTTATTTCTTTTAGTCGCTCCTTATCCCGCATTGCTTCTTTTCTCACCTTGTAGTTGTTGTGGGATAAGAATTCCTTTGTAATTATTTCCTTCTTCTTATCCCACAGTGCCAAATCATTGATGCAAATGTGTCATGGGATAAGATGCACTCTTTTGAAAATATCATTTCATTATCCCATGAGGTTGAAAATCACATTGAACACCAAGCGGGATAAGGGACAAGGGGTGCTTTCTTTGTAAATCTTATCCCGCGTGACCGTGTCACTTGGGGTTGGCACTTAGGTGATCATTTAGAACACGTGGAAAACCTTATGGGTTAAGTTATCGTGCGCAGGGCCTTCCTAGGGAAATAATTGACTCAAAGTGGCATATACCTTACCCGTTTATCTTTCATTCATCTTTGTTGTGGATCTCTCTCCCCGTGGGATAAGACCTCTTACCCTTTTCTTAGTTATTTTCTTATCCTGCGACACTTTTCTTATCCCCGTGGGAACGTGTGGGATAAGAAAAGCATAGCATTCTTCTTTGTTGACTTGTCTCACGTTGCCCTATAATGCTATTATGGTAACTTGGAGACCCTGCGAGATAAGATGCACTCTTTGGAAACTATCATTTCCTTATCTCATGAGGTTGAAAATCACATTGAAACACCCAACGGGATAAGGGACAATGGGTGCTTTCTTTGTAAATATTATCCCGCATGACCGATTCACTTGGGGTCGGCACTTAGGTGATCATTTAGAATAGGTGGAAAACCTTATGGGTTAATTTATCATGTGCAAGGCCTTCCTATGGTAATAAATGACTCAAGACCCGGGGTTTTAACAATACTTAGGAGTATTTTGCATATTAAAATAACCTTTACGAATGGTAATTCCTAACGCAAGGGCCGGTAATCAAACAACAAAGAAACCTATCAATCATCACTTAAGATATGGAAACCTGCTACCATAAGTCAACAACAAGAAATAACATAACCCGGGAGAACTAAAAGAATAACCTAAGACATAGAACCGTCAGGAACCCTAAAACCCTAACTCTCAGGCGACAAGCATTGCATAAAACAAAAATTTTACCATATCCAACACACTGTATTTCCCTGCTTCTGGTGTTTATCTCAAAGTGGCATATACCTTTGGGATAAAATATAATATTGTTTAAATTACTTGATTTCTTCTACTTTCATGATTATCCTTTTACTTCTTGTATTGAGTTAAAGAAAACTTTTGTAGCTTTAATCTTTCACTTATGCCAAATACAAAAGCTTGGTGATGACTGACATGCTAGGGGAATTAGGTAATGTTACTGGATTTTGGGGTGTCAATAGTAGGATAGAAAAATGAGGATGATGTCCCCTCAAGAGAGTACTCGAGAAAAAAATAACATCATCAAGCACAAATTTGGAGAACTGATTGGTGAGTAGGTACACTCGCCTAGATTCTACAGAGCCTAAAGTGAGGGAGTTAGCAACCTTGAAAGGTTCACTCTATTAGTTGGCCAAATCAATTAAATAGTATCTAATTGAATGAATCCTAATTGAAGCAGATCCCTAGGATATTTTTCTATTCTTTTCAAAAGAATTGAATGAATCCTAATTGAACAAGATCCCTAATGCATATAATTAACTAAATGTTTCCAAAATGAACTCATCTAAGATGAATGGATGGATCTAAGCTAGAGAGAGAGAGAGAGAGGAAAAGAGAGAGGGAGAGAGGGAGAGAGGGAAGGAGAGAGAGACTTGAGAGAGAAAGGGAGTAATAGGTGTATGCTAGAAATGTGGTATCAGCCTACAAGACAGGAAAACATCTCAAAGATACACATGAAACATTGCATTAGAGGTTAGAAATCAACAAAACAAGTTAGTGAATCTAAAACTCTCAAAATCATTCCATGATCCTCTATCTCTAAAGATCATCAAGATTCAAGGTGGCCCTCACTTGGGAGAGCACTTGATCTCTTGGATGACAACCTAGAGAATGAGATTTAGAGGATTTTAGGATCAAAATGGATGCAACTATGATCGTAATGAATGATTTAGATATGAAACTAGATGATGATATGGTGCAAGATATTGATATGAAGCTAAAACTAACATGAAAATGGTATTAAAGAGATATTAAGCTAGTGTGTAAATGAAGCTAACATGCTATTACTAACATGATATGCAAAACATGATGAATCTAAGCTATGATGCTACTAAATGATCTAAAAATGCTATTATCAAAGAGAGGCTAACAAAGCTTGATGAAATGATAATATAAATTAGATGCACACAAGACTTGGATATTTGAAGAAGGAATGGGCTCTATTTATAGGTAAAATAGGGCAATGGATGGTTGAGATTGAATAATCTCAACAAGGGCTACAATTGAAAGTTATCAATCCATGTGAGGGATTCAATCCAATCCCAAGTTGACAAATGTCACCTTGAGAGGGCTTCAGAGGAGAGGCGAGAGGCATTAAATGCCTGAGGCGACATGGTGGTTACCTTAGGAGGTAAGGCTATGGTTACGTTAGTGAATAACCAATGGATAAAGCTTTTACCCAAAGGATAAACTATTGTGCAAGGGTTAATAAGATAACCAGGGTCAAAGTCATGAGTGCTTGATGAGATGCTTGGGTTAGTTGAAGGTCAAGTTAGATAGAAAGTCTCTAACCATGTGGGAAGGTTGAGTTAACCATTAATGGTTAGGAATACTTTGGGGACAAATTTGTAAGATTCCTTCCAAATTTGGGGAACCCAACAAGTTAGCTTGTTGAAGAAATAAAGTCTGAAATGCATTTAGAAGACTTTCTTCCAAATTTGAGAAGTGAACTCCTCAAATTTAGGGAAAGGACATGATTAGGAGATTAGACATGATTAGGATGGGATTAGGATGTTTATAAGAATCTAGAAGGTTCTAGTAGAGGTTTAGGAGGCAAGTGGGAGATTTAGGATTTTGCAAGTGGGTGAGGGAAAATAGGATTTAATTAAAATTAAATTAATTTATTTCAATTGTTGGTTGCAACTTGCATTTGATAGATTTAAATAAATATTGATTTATTTAAATGTGAATTTTTTAATTTTTGCAAGTGGGGTGATTTAATTAAATGTAAATTTTATTAAAATGGCTAGAAGGGGGATTTAATTAAATGTAAATTTAATTAAATGCCTTGAAGGGGGATTTAATTAAATGTAATTTACATGGCTTGAAGGGGGATTTAATTAAATGTGTAGCGTCGTAAATTGTACGCACTTGCTAGGGTGGTACAATTTCACACCTAGTTTAGCACCCGCCTTGGCGCATTTTGCATTTTGCACTGCATTTCCCCTTTAGCACTTAATTAATTAAATTAATTAGGTCTAAGGTTCTATTTTATCATCTCCTATATCATAAAGTTGGGCCCTTTTCATTAAAGTGTGCCCCTTTCATTTTATTCTTCCTATACATCATTTAATCAAAAACCCTAATTAGGTCCTATTTTGAACTTGGGGGCTTGATTTCGGGGGTCAAAACATCTCAAAATCACCTGTAACTTCAGGATTCGCTCTAAAATCATCATATCCGACGGCCCTGAAAATTTGGTGAAAAGTTGTCGGGACCATGGCGCCCGGAGTGCACACGGTCCCGAACATTTTTCTCAAAATTTTAGGAGCGCGATCCAATCATAAAATAAAGCTTAACCCCAAGAAATTGGCAGGAGATTCAATCTCTAGGTCAGCCAAAAGTTGAAATTAAGACTTAGGGTTTCATATATAAGAGCTCTCTTTCTTCATTGGAAAGGATCCGGATTTTTTTTGGTTTCAAGGGCCTTCTATGCAGCGAAAGAGCAGATCTTTGAAGACTTCAACAACATTCAACATCCATCCATCAAGCATTCATCAATTTCATTCATCCATTTAGGGCTTTGAAGACATTGAAGAGCAATAGGGGATCACCGACTGAAGATTGGCTTGTACCCCTCCCTTGGGGTTGGGTATGATTTCATGTTGTTTTCATGTCTTGGCATAAGCTTCATTATATCACTTGTATTCATGCTTTAGATCTCTTTACATCTTGATTTGGAGCATTTACATTATCATTTGCAAGCAATTAGGGTTTACTTTCTAGGTTGCTCTAGTTTGCTTACTTGCATTTTAGGATCTTGCACACACACAAGGTCTGCACACACACTACTTTTACAATACAACTTGGCTATTCGTGGAGGTGGAAATCACCAAAGCGGGGGTTTGACTAAGGCAAAACCCTATATAACTGCCCACCATACCTTTTCAGATATAAGTGCAGGTTTCGGGATTCGGACGACGCCACAAGTTGCAGATCCGACGGAAGCAGACGGAGACTGAATTTCACACCAAATTGTAGAGCAAAAGACCAGGACAGGGGTGTGGGGTGCCCTGGTCCTACCAGGACAGGGGCGCTGGGCTCCCTGGTCCTTCTGTCAGACAGCAGTTTCAGCATTTTTCTGACAGCTTTTCAGGTTGCAAAACAACAGTTTCAGGTGCAGAATCAGGACAGTGGCACCCGCGCCCCCGTCCCGAACATTTCCACTCAAATTTTAACCCCAGATACACATCTACATTCTCCTTTTATCCTTGTGTTTATAGCTTTTCATCACTTAATCTCAATCTTGCAATCTTGTTACTAGTTCATACTTGCACTCTAGGGCTAGTAGTTGAACTTGCATCATTTTATCTATCATTTGCAACAAAGGAATAGAAATCCTAATAGGTAGCCCGTGGCTCTCTCTTCTACAAAAAGGAGTAGCCAATTGTGTGATACCTCTAGGCTCTTTCGTATTCCACAAGTGTGTGATTGAAAGTGAGATTAGGGCATGTTTGCTTAGTGTCACTTTTTCCCCCACACAAAATGTAAATTTAATTAAATGGCTTAGATAAAAGAAGGAGAATATTAATCAAATCTTTAATTTGATTAAGAATAGGGATATTAATTAAACCTTTATTTAATTAGTTGAAAGAATTAGGGATAATTAAATGAATAAAATTCACTTAATTCATTGTGCAACTTTTAGGTGTCTACAATAGGAAAAGAGAGAGAGATGTGAGAGAGAAAGAGAAAGGGAGGATAGGGAGAGAATGGACAAAATGGGATGGAGACATCTAAGAGAGAGAGGGGGAGATTGGTAATATTCATAATATCTACAAGTCATCCAAAAGTTAGTTTATCAATCACAATATCTAGTCAACTAGATCCTAAAAACCACACGTTACTCCAAGAGTGGGGACATGAACTACATGTCACCCAACCCACACTATACTTGGTCCAATGAAAATACACACACTTTGTCTAGCTAGTGCATAGCACAATACTCTAGTGTATTTATTTGGAACACCCTTGAACAAACTACGAACTAGTCATAGTGAGCATAATGTCAACCTTAACTTTCCTTCTTGATCACCCCTTATAAAATTTGAATAGATTTGTCTTTATGTTTAGCCTTACTTATTTTTCAAACTAAAAGCCTCAAAACAACATAGTGACGTAGAACGTGGTACAAAATATTTCATCAATGTACTAATAGGTTGTGAGCAATAGACCTTTGAAAAATATCATAAATAATTTTTAATATAGAAATGTTTAATATCGCATAGGTCAATTTTGATTTTTACATATAATTACATATATAAATGTATAATATCCCATATAATATCCCATACCTTGGCAATGTTTACTTATAATTTCATATAAAAATGTTTAATATCCCATAGGTCAATTTTGATTTTTACATATAATTATAATATGCCATTTAATTATAGTTACTCATATAATATCCCATTTAATTATGTAATTGAAATATCGCATTTACATATAATTATAATATCCCATAGGTCAATTTGAATTTTAAACTACTTTGCAAAGCAAAAGACTTCGAAAAACTTCATTCCCGCGAGGCAAAGCAAAAAACTTCGAAAAACTTCATTCCTACAAGGCAAAGTAGGAGAGGATCAGATTCGCGGATGGTGGTTAATGAAGAGTTCATTTGCATACAGGAGAGGAGATTCACAGGAGGGGGAAATTAGTTTACAGGAGAGCAATCACTTAGCTTCATCTTATGTGTATTTCAAACATAATCAGAATTATTTATTTCCCTTTTCCATGATCTTCTAGGGTTTTTATGGGACTTGTTCTTGGTATTGCAAGGGTTTATATGGTTTATGAAGGCTTTGAAGGATGTTCTTTTAATATTGGGATAGTTTCAAGTACGTGTTTTGTATATGGACAATAAATTGAATGTTAGGGGAAGACATCATATGTGATGTGTGAGGTGACTAGTGTGTCTTGTCACTAGGAACCTTAAGCGTACTAGAAGATCAGAACTCAGACATGTATTGCAATTACATTAAAAAAAAATTAAATATTAAGTGTTGTCAAAAGGGGATAGCTCCCTTACATCCCATATGCAGGCTACATAGTAGCATAAATAGAAAAAAAACTATTCTAAATAATGAAAAATTGTAGCGAGCCTTTCACCAATGTCCACCACATACACAATCGAGACCGCACTAAGCCAGTTATCATTTGAGTTCAAGGATCTCTTGAAGGGCCCCAAGTCACAGTTTCTGACACCCACCCGGAACACCTCCCAAGCCTCTACCATGAAATTATTTTTTCTTTCTCACACATCCCTAGCCTCCCGAGCATCCTCGTCCTCAGACTCAGACTCTTCCTCTGACTCAAACTTTTCCTCTGGTGGATCTAATATGTAATGTTTCAGATTTAAGTACACACCCAGAATACTAGTCCAACCACCTGAATCCAATTCCATAATGGCACTTGCTACCACCTACCCATCGATTGATCTTATGAAGCCATTGATCATTTGTATGCGTGCTTCCTTGGAATGAAGAATGTCAACCATTGGGCACAGAGTCACCTCATAGATGAAACCATCACACCAGTGCATGTCCCCTCCCAAAATAGCCTTGGCTAGATGCCACAGCACATCCCAAGTGAGCTCATCACAGTAAAAAAGTCTCATAAATTGCTGTTGAAATGTCTCCTCCGCACATAGGAAGATCAACCCAAAGTGATGGACCATTTTTCCTCAGTTCTCCTCCTACATTCATTGCTCGATCTTCCTTCCTATTTAACCTTAGCCTTATGATTTCCTATCCTTATCAAGCATTGAGCTCTATCTAAAAGAGAAAGAAATCTGATATCTCATGAAAACCAAATCCATCTTTGGATTTGAAGTGTCCTAATCTCTTGCCACCTTCTCCCAATGTCCCTTAATTCATGGTAATGGGAGCCTTATTTTCATCTATCATGATCACCTTTGTCACTCTGAATCCAAATTTGTGGATTGAAATCCAGATCAGTACCCTCCCTTAGTCGTACCTATCCAATGCCTTTTTTTTTTTTGCCTCCACGAGGCTTCATAGTCATCCACTAGAATCTGTTCCAAATCCTCACTCGAGATTACCTCAAAAACCTACCCATCCTTTTTCCTTAAATTTATTCCCATGTTTTCCATGTAATCTGCAGCCATGTTCGCCTCCCTGAAAAATATGTCTAACCTCATAGTCGAGAAGTTTATTTAGAGCATCCATAATGTCCCTCAGAATCCTCTATATTTTCCAATTTGGTGTGGCACCATTCTTAATAGCATTGATAAGTATCTATGCATCACCTTCTATCAGTATAGAGTTCAAACCTTTCTCTAGAGATTGTCTGAGTCTTCTAGAAATATAGTAGCTATAGATGATGCTAGGAAAAGGTATATACGGGCCTATAAGATTGCTACAAAGCAAGGGTCAAGTGTTGAAACAAACAAAGCCAATACAGACTCGATTAGTTGCTTGCTAGACTAAATGAATCGGCTCTACCAAAGCTCTTATGGATCAAGCACAACAAATTTGTAAAATAAAATTGTTAGATTCGATTATATAATATCTCATTTATTTATAATTATATTATCCCATATAATATCCCATTTACATATGTCTATGAAATTGAAATATCTCATATAATATCCCATATATATTATAAAATGCACATAAGATGAATCTAAGTGATTGCTCGCCTGTAAACCGATTTCCTCCTCCTGCGCTCGCGAATGAAGTCTTCATTCACCACCGTCTCTAACCCCGTGAAACTCCTCTCCTGCGCGCACCAATGGTCTTCTACTTTACCCTACAGGAATGAATTTTTTTGAAGTCTTTTGCTTTGCAGAGTAATTTGAATTTGAAATTGACCTTATGGTATATTATAATTATATGTAAATGGGATATTTCAATTACATAATTAAATGGGATATTATATGGGATATTATAATTATATGTAAAAATTAAAATTGACCTATAGGATATTAACCATTTTTATATGAAATTATAAGTAAACATTGTCAAGGTATGGGATATTATGGGATATTATACATTTCTATATGTAATTATATGTAAAAATCAAAATTGACCTATGGGATATTAAACTTTTCTATATGTAATTAGAGAATTTGTGATCCGAATGAACATTGCCAAGCTATGTTGAATATATGTTTTGCACTATTTGGCCAATATAAGCAATGTATGAAAAATGTGGTAACATAGACAACGTAGTGAATTGTCAGAAAAAATGCCTTAAAGAAATGTGGTCTCATGGCGATGGAATGCAATGATGGTGATGGAATGCCATGACAGTCAAATTACTATGGATTGTCATGGCATTCCATCACCATGAGAACACATTTCTTTGAGACATTTTTTCAAACAGTTTGTTGCCTTGTCTATGCAAGGTAGTGAACCATTTGATTGACCTGCATATAAGATGCAAGCTAACATAAGATAAATGAATTACATATGCAGGAACCTGAACCCCTTTGATGAGGATCCTGCACAATATACATAAAGGCAAGGCAACGATTCTTCTCATGGATTAGCAGGTATAAGTCAATACACCCTATAGAAACCATTTATTATTTTCTTGCTTTCTCTTTACACCCATCTTGGAGTGGTTTAATGATAAGTCGGGTTTTAGCAACTATATTTTGTCAAAACTTTGATTTGTTTTCTCTCCTAAACCACCTTGACATCCACATGGTCTAGCTCATTCCACTTTGTCAGCCCTCCTATATGCTTTAAGTGACAAGGAAGACTATTTTTCTGAGTTTTTGAAACTCCAAAATTACCAAGAAAACATACTTGCTTAGTTTTTGAAACCTCCACATTAGCAGCTCAACTCTAATACAATTATGAGCACTTGAGGCCCCAGCTGGCCTTATTAGAATTTAAATCTCAACATAAACTTTAGGGCCGACTTCTTCATCAAAATTACCCTCCTTGATGAATTTGGGGAAAAAGCATGAGCCATTCTTATCAATTTATTTGCAGCATTTGCAAAAAATCAACAAGATATGGTGAACCATCTATTACAACTTCTTGTCATCTCTCTCCATGGAATCCTAAAATTAATTTCCTCTCACAATAACAATTGACCCTCTCCCAATGATCTCTCTCATTTGATGGAGTGCAGGTGCCACCAAATAGGTATTTGTCAAATGTGTCTTCCTTGAGCGAGGGAAATTCGGGAAGAGGAGGAAAGCGAGACATGTAATAGGTCTACAAGAGGGAGATCAACTAGAGGTCACAAGATTAGAAGAAAATTACATAAATGCATGGAATTGTTCTTTGCTCAAGGGGGGTCATGTTCTTATGATGACGCAAGCATAAGTGACATCAAGGTGTCCTTGAGGTACAAACATCTACAGAAACAATGGGTACCCAAGGAACTTCCTCCAATAAACACTGATTTTGTGTTAACGAGAGGATATATCGCATAGCACCATCGTCATTACATGGTTTGGGCCTATTTTCCATGGATGGCATAAAGGTATTACAACAAAGTCGTTGAATTGATGGAGTATGTCAGACCCTATTACAATTACAAAAATTGGATGCAGCTAGTTCGATATACACGAAGTATGCGTAGGTATGCACTATCAACAAATTATATACAGCTAAAAGATAATGATCAAAGTAAAAGAGTGGCTATGTACATTGATGAAAGGAAAAAAGAAACAGGGAATATTGCAGGTTTTATAAACAGTACATGACCTGGGTCAACTTATAGGCAACCCAATTGCATATTCGAAGCACGCGAGGGAAACCGTGTATTCATATGTGCGATAAAATCAATAAGTGCAGGGGAAGAGATGATAATTGATTACAATTTGAATCGCATAGATACAAACAAAGTTACTATCATGGGGGTGGTGTGTACTCATATATACCATTTAAACCAACCTCCAATTAATGACTCCAATATACCATTTTATTATTAAGTTTTTTTGGTAAGTCTATTGGTTTCATTTCAGTAATATTTTTTTATATTTAATTTTTGTCATAGCGCGATATTGATCCGACACATAGCACAAACCGGGATGTAGCTCTGGACACTTCTACCAAGTAGGTAAACCTCATTGTAATTGTACAAATTAGATACAAGCAAAATGTTATATTATTATGTTCTTTCTTTAGGGTTTTGGATTAATTTTGATAATGTTACTAATATTCTTGTCACAGATGGATGTTCAGGGAAAGGCACTTGCAGTAGCTGAGAACATCGATACAGAGGTGGACTCACTATTATGCAATGATGACATCGTATATTCCACAAACCCTGCTGAAATGATAAGAAATCCCTCAAGCTTATGAGATACAAGAGAGGGTGAAACAATTGATAGAGAGAGCACAAAACTTGCAAGTAACAAGTCATGAAATCTTTAATTATAACATAAGTTCATTCATGGTTTATATTTTATACTCTTTTATGTCATGAACTAAAATAAGTACGCGTATTTTTTACAGGAATTTATGCATCCTCATGAAGCTGGTGGCCATGATCAGGGTACTCCAAGTAGTTCAGGTGATGACCATGTTATGTGCATACACTAGCTCATATTTTTACATGTTCCTTTCTTTCCGTTAATGTGTTATTGCTCTTATATTTAATGTATTGTATATTTAATGTATTAATCTTTAGGTGTTGTCTATGTTCCTATGCATTCACCACCTCAACCGAACCCATTATCGGCACCTATATTGTTGACTACAATGTCGGCAACATGCAGCATGTAGTCATCGAGTACTGCACCGACCTGTGCAATAGGACATGCACCTGGGGATGAAAAGGCCACTAGTGGTGATATTTTAGCAGCATTTCTTAGTTCTTTCCATATTACTAGTACGGGAACGTTGTCGGTCACATTTGTGGTGACCAATGATCTTGTTCCCATAAAGATAGAGAAGGTTCCAAGTACTTTAAAATAATTTATATATATAGTCTAATTGTAATTTAATTATTGATCACTCATTTTGGACTAATGATCCCATGATATTTTTGTAGGCAATGATGTTTTTTATAAACATCTAAATGATATTACATTGGAGATCTTCGGGCCCACCATATGTACATGGTGGAATGCCCAAAATCAATAATTAAAAGATGAACTCATAAACCGTTTGTTGTGTTGTTCGGAAATGACACATTCAACAAAACCAAGGTCCTTCAAAAAGCTAGCACATATCTAAAGTATGTGAGGGACCAATATAGGACACATTTAGAGAAGAACAGAAAGTACGAGTGTCCCTCCATGATTCTAGAGAGGGAGTGGAAGAACCTGGTTTTGGATGGAAAGGAGAAATTTGAAAAGAGAAAAGGACATACACCATCGAGCGAAGGAAGGTATGTGATACTCTTAACAATGTAATTATGTACTAATTACTCTTTATATTTACATAATCTAACATATTTCAAACTTTTCATAGGTTGCCTGACACATCGAAGGCAACTAAGGCAAGATTAGAAAAGCACGAGTAACACAAACCTGGCTCTAGTGGTTATATGAAAGTTGTCACATGAATTGTAAGTATCAATAAATGAAATATCGCATCGAAATAATAAATTTCAAATAATTTTTTTTAATCAAACAATAGAAGCAAAATTCATGATATTAAGCAAAAGTGCAGGACTCTAAATTCAATAGAGCGCCCACAGAAGATGACATGAAAATTGCCTTCCAGCAAGGCTATGGAGTCGTGGATAAATGCATAAGAGAATTGAGTGGGAAAACACAAGATTCTGATGTATCTGTCACACAGGTAAATAAACTAAATGAAAATTATTTAAAATTGAATACTTGAGCAATAATCTATTCGATGTTAGTTTCCAACATAAAGTGACTATATTTGTTTTAAATAAGAAAGCAATAATAACAATGCACATGGCATTGGAATGCAGCCTGCTAAGGGTGGAACACAACCTGCACATGATAAAGGTTGTGGTGTGCATCCCGATACTGGAGGTATTCATGTGCTATACAAAAAAAAAATTATGTAATTATTAATACAATTAAACATCTTTAATTGAAATTGGTGTAGTAATTAATGTAACCTTTTTTGTTTTTATTTTAGAGCATGTAGAGCATGTTGAACAAGTGGAGCATGATCAAGGTAGACAACATCAAGAATGTGATGTGCCCCCATCAAGTAAAGAGGACCTTTGTTATTCCTTTAAACTAATTTAATTGCAATTGGTGTATTGATTAATGTAACCTTTCGTGTGTGTTTCAACTCTAGAGGATTTAGAGGGTGTTCAACATGTTGAGGATGAGGCTAGACAAAATTATCAGGAAGATGATGTGGCCCCATCAGGTAAAGAGCACCCCTGTAATGTTCTTTTAATTAATGAAATACTTGTAACAATAATAAAAAATCTTATGAATTTAACCCATTTCTTTGTTATTGCAGCGGACCCCCCCTTTGCCTAAGCGTCCTCGTCGTCAGTACAGGACTAGGCATACATTAAGGTCATGAGGAGAGGGCACAACAACCAAAGAGGGGAAAAATGATGAAGAAAACGACGCTCCATTTAGTTTTTACTTAGCTTAAAAAAATGATTGTAGTCGTATTATTTGTTAATGAATGAATTTTATGCATTAATGAATGTAATTATGTGTTAATGAGTGTTAATGTGATATGTGTTAATGAATTTTGATGAATGTTACGTGTTAATGAATGTTAATGAATGTTATGTGTTAATGAATGTTATGTGATAATGAATGAATGTTAAATTTTATTAATGGATGAAAGAATGAATGAATGATATATGTTAACAAGGAATTTAGAGTGATGTTAGGGAGGGGAAGGGCCAAATGAACTTCCACCTTCACGTGGTTGGCCCTGTTAAGTAGAGAATATTAAACTATTCTTGAAACAAAGATAAGCTCAATAAGGTAATGCACTTTTCAATATTTCATTATGCTCCACTGTTAATCTTATTGAATAATATGTATTTAATCTTAATTGCAGGGTCCAACAGAGCCAACACAAATAACAGCGCAAGAAGTTACTTAGTGGAGACCATCAAAGGTAAGGTCCTTGATTAAGATTTTGTTTTTGTTTTTTTTTTAGCGAAAGTGGAGAGCCACTAATATATTATATTAATATTAATACCTTGTTCAAGAGCTCCTGGAGGAAAGAACCAATGAAGAAAACCTTTGTTCCTTGCTCAATTACATATTATATATATGTCACAAGACTATCAGATCTCCCCCTATGCCAAATATGCAGAGTTTACAAATAATTCAGACTACCAATAGTCCAATAAAGGACCATATCCAAAAATATTCTAGCCCAAGAGCAGTAAAATTTGCTTATGCTTGATACTTGCTTTTCAAAATAGGTCTCCACTAACATTGTGTGTTATGTGCCTTCATTGTTTCACTGACTGCGTACCTGACATTTTCTTTAGCCTCGCGAAATGGCGAATGAGACCCACATTGCGTGGTATGCGCCTTCCTTCGTTGTATCGTTGATTGTGTACCCGACATTTCATTTAGCCTCGCAAAATGGTGAATTGTGTGTTATGCACCTTTGTTGTTTCATAGACTGCATGCCCGGCATTTCCTTTAGCCACGCAAAATGGTGAATGCAACTAATATAGTGTGTTAGTCATCTTCGTTGTTTCACAGACTATGTGGCCAGCATTTTCTTTAGTCTTGCAAAATAGCCAATGCGACCCACATTTCATGTTATGTGCCTTCCTTCATTGTATTGATGACTGTGTGCCAGACATTTCCTTTAGCCTCGCAAAATGGCGAAATGCATGTTATGCGCCTTCGTTGTTTCGCAAACTGTGTGCCCGATATTTCCTTTAGCCTCACGAAATGATGAAAGTGACTAACATAGCGTGTTATGTGCCTTCATTGTTTCATGGACTGCGTGGTCGGAAATTGCTTTAGTCTCACAAAATGACAAATGCTACTGACATTGCATGTTATGCGCCTTCGCTGTGTAATGAGAGGAAAATGGACGTGCCCAAGTATTGTTATTATGGCATGAATTTTGCATAGATTTTGCTTCTAATTTCTAAACATAGAACTCTACCTACATTCTTGGAAGCATGCTAAAATGGGTGAACATTCTAGACATCAAGGGAGTGCTTGATACTATCAAAATTTTGCACAAATTCATCTTCATTATGCAAGTAATGCCTAGGAAACAATCCTCCAACCAGAGCATTGCCATTCCAAAGGTCATATGACCTAACTGCAGCAAGAAGATTATCCCCCACCACAAATTCCTCTCTAACAATTTTGGAGGATATATTTGAAACTTGTTCCAACATTGTAAAACATCAAGCACATTTGAAAGAAAATCGAGACTAGCTGGGAAGGAAAAATCAGCCTCTTTTTTTGGGGATATAAAAGATCATTACCTAAAATGAGAAGAACAGAGCGCTTACAATGTTGGCACTGTAGTTTGAATGCTTGACCAAGTTGAACATCTGAAATGTGGTCCTTGAAAGGTCTCTCCCAATCTTCAATTTTCAACTGCACCCTATAATTTCTTGAGGAGTGTTCCATTGTGCAGTAAGGGTCCAAAGAAAAGAATGATGATGAGCAGAAGTCTTACAAAATGGGAGGAAGAAAGCTATGTCACACACTCTATAAATATGCCTTCAAATAATGTCAAATCATGTTAATAACATTTCACATACTTCAAAATCTCCACAAAATATCTCACACAAACTAAATTCATTGCTTCTGAGATTAGTTACAAACACCCGACATGAATAATGTACTTATGATTACCGATGCACAGAGGGGAATACTGAAGAAGTCATCCACCGCTAACACCAATCTACAAACCATAGAAAACAATGGAGGGCAACCATATCACCGAACCAATTCCAAAGTTATGACTTCTGCAAGAGGAGGAAAGTCTTCAAATTTATGATGAAGAACAGTAGAATCTACTTCAACTTGGTCACACCCCAAATATGCTAGAACATCTATAACTTTATTGCCCTTCCTGAGAGTATGAGATATACATATTATTCAAATGATTCTATCAATGCCCAGGCTTGATGAAGAATTTAGGATATCTTCTAGTTATAAGATTGCCTCTTTATGCTAGCATTGATAATAACAGTTGAATCTTAACTTTTTTGCCATAGGCACACCACTTAACAAGGCCTGAGCCTCAGCCATGTTATTTATACCAGAAGGAATAGAAGATTCTTTGAATGCCAAAGGATTATCTAGATTATCTTGAATGCACACTCCAATTCTTGAGGCTCCCGGGTTACCTCCAGAGGAACCGTCAAAATTAATTTTCACAAAACCTTGATTTGGAGGTTGCCAACAAATTTTTGACCTATCAACTGGTGGTTTGCCACTCCCAACAGAAGATATAAAAGAAGGGACATGTAATCTTTTCCAATCCTTAATAATGAGACTATCCCAAGTAGTAGAAAGATAGTTACTAGTTATGCACTTCACAAATGCATTCACCTTCTCTTAAATATATTTCTTCAAACCATCCAATATCACTTGCAAAGGAGAAGCAACCTACCTAAAGATTATCCTTCTTCATTCCCACCAAATTGACCATATGACAGTAGTTGGAATACACCTCAAAATGCATGGAAAAAGAGAATTGGAAAAAAGGATGAGCCAGGATTGAAACAGTACCCATAATGTGTTAGGCAATGGTATTGATAGATTAAGATTGTTCATAACAAAACACCAGCATTGTTGGGCTAAATAACATTTTAAGAACAAATGATCAACTGATTCAACAACCTCATCACATAACACACAATGAAAGGGTTGATCAATATGTAGTTTAACCAATTTATCACTAGTTAAGATCCTCTTTCTTAAAGCTAGCCAAGCAAAACAACCAACTTTTGGGAGAACAAGACTATCCCATCAAAAAGAGAATCTTGTATGCTTAAAATTTTGATTTTCGATACCTCTAATAGTAGAATGGTCAGCTTTAATTGAGTAGTTTCCATCTTTTTCAGGTGCCCAAACTAGCTTATCTTTCTTATTTGAAATATATACTACTATGTCCAATAATATCTTTTGAAGACAAGATTTTTGTTCATCATCAATGGCAGCTCTGAAGTATCCTTCCAAAATGCTTTCCTTGAGAAAAGATCTACTCCACATACATAGTCTATCAAATAAGAACCCCAATAATTCTTGACAATCTGACTAACCTGAAGCAGAGAAGTTGTTTGGACCAAAGGTAGCAAGCCATTCCAGGAATCCTCCCAAAACATCACACTTTCACCATTGTGAACCTCCCAATAGACATATCTTGTTATAACTTCTCGAGTTAATACCAAGAAGTTCCAGACAGTTGAGCCCTTTGGTGGATCTAGGATGGAGATAATGTGAAGAGGATTAGAAGAGTCCAAATATTTCTCTTGCATAATCTTACGCCATTTCTTACCTGGATTAGTAAACATTTGTCATAAAAGCTTGCCCCCAAAAGCTATGTTCCTCTTGGAAAGATCCTGCAATCCTACTCCCCCATCTCCTTTATCAAGAGACATCTTCTTTATAGATATTAAAGGCACCTTTTTTTCCTCTATTTTGTTGTCCCTCCAAAGAAAGTCTCTAATCAATTTTTCAATCTCGCGGATGGCTCCACTAGGAGCTTTAATTACTAATATAATAATTGGGAATAGTTGCTAGCACTAATTTGATAAGCAAAATTATGCTTGGTAAAGACAACCAATGAACTTTCCATGTTAATACTCTATTCTTAATTCTTTCAATAATAGCCTTCCAATAGGAGGCTTTTTTGGCTCCCACAAAAAATGGGATACCTAAATAAGTGGATGGCAACGTCTCCTGATGAAAACCCATAATTTTCATAATTTTTTTGGTTATAACTGAATTTGTGTTAAAGACATACAACTTTGAATTTTCGGCATTGGCCCATTGTCCTAAAACTGCTATATAAAGATCCAATGTTTTTTTTTATTTGCTTGGCCTCCTGGACATTCGATCTACCAAATAAAAGAGTGTCATCCACAAATAAAGAATGCGTAACTGAAATTGAAGTACCTTCAATGTGAGCCCCCAACCAATCCCCATGAACACTTCTAACCTTGATAATTCTACTGAAGGCTTCTACCATGATTATGAACAATGAGGGAGACAAGGGATCCCCTTGTCTAACTCCTTGTGTAGCAGCAAAGAACCCAGCTAGAACACCATTGATTATGATTGAGAAATGAGCACCTATAAGACATGCTCTAATCCATTTACAACATTTCTCATCAAAACCAAATCTTCTCAAAATTTAAAAAAGAAAAGACCAATTAAGCTTATCATAAGGCTTCATCATATCAAGTTTGGCTAAAAATGTTGGTGTATGAGATAAAGTTAGCAAATGCAAAACCTCACGAGCCACTAATTCCCCTTCCATGGTCTCTTTCCCAGGCACAAAACTACCTTGTTCAGGAGAAATAATTTTGGTAATAAGTTTATGCAACCTCAAATATATTGCTTTAGTGAAAATCTTATACACAGTGTTACACAATGAGATGGGCCTAAAATCTGCAAAAGTTTTAGGCTCCTTGATCTTAGGAATGAGAGAAATATTAGTGGTATTGAAGTTTTTTAAGAATAGAGGCACTCCTTCTAGACTCTTCAATAGCAGCCAAAAGATCAATAGAAATAACATCCCAACACTTTTGGAAAAAGAGAGCAGTGAACCCATTTGGCCCTAGGGCCTTATCTGGAGGAAGAGAAAACACACTCTTATGAACTTCTTCTATAGTGAAAGGTGCTAGTAATGCTTGATTATCTTGAGCCAATAATATGGAAGGGACAACATCTAGCAATGCATTCTCCTTACCCTCTATTGGGGATAAAGAGGGAGGAGGGGCAAGCAGATTCATGAAGAATCTTACTCCTTCATTTTGAATACCTTTTGCATTCGAGATAATATTTCCTGAAGATGCATCCTGGATAGAAAAGGTTTTGTTGTTTATATTCATATTGTTGATTACAGAAAATAGATTTTGTTGTTTATATTCATATTGTTGATTACATAGGCAAATATTCATTTAACTTTTTAAAAGGGAAGTCACCAAATACACCAAATAGTTATCTAAACAAGGGCTATAGATCACTATAAAATATAGTTTACACTTGTCCTTGAACTGAGAACTTCAACATTTTAATGGACTACATAGGGCACCACCTTAAAAAATGAGCCGACTTCACATGAAATTGGTCTAAGGTAGAAATAATGGTAAAAGGAACATCTAAGCTTTTAAATTCAACTTTAACTTGAGGGTGATGGAACCAATGGTGAGACAAGTGAAACCATCATGCACCTTAATCAATACTTTGGATTTATCATAATTGTCTTGATATAATGCATATGTGAAAAGATATTCTTTTGTATTCATATTAACCATACGTAGTGGATCAATAAGCACCCTACATGTGGGTTTGACATTAGTTATAGGAGTAATGTATATTGGTCCATCAGGTGTATGCTTTGAGTTACCACATTGGGTAAAGGTGATATTAGGTTCAATCTTAGGTTTTAGTCTATCTTGTTTAGGAACCGGTTACATCGCATTCACTAGATGTTCAACTCAGTTGGTAACTCCAAGGGTCACCTTTTCATCCTAGTGACTACTTTCAATCTTATGAATATCAGTGTCCCTTGATAAGGCATTTTCTTCATTGACGTTGAAATTTGTCCCTAATGCCTTTATCATATGACTGGATTTTGTGATGCTATATATTATCTTGTTTTTTTTCTTTCCTAACTACCATAGTTTCTCATACACCTCTTAATTACTTAAAATCTTATATTGGTTCTATGACGAGGCTTTGAACTATCAATTGAGCTTTATCTTTGACATTATGTGACAATGGTTGCATTCTGTTGTGACCGATACTCTCGATAGTCTATATAACTGTGAATTGTCATTTTGTTTAAATGATGTTACTATTTTGACTGTGTATTGTAGGTCTATCTGACTTTGGGACTATCAAATATTTATTCATATTTCTTCTATGATACTATCATGTTCTGATTCATCTAAACCTTATACCCCTTTAACCCTAAATCATTGTAACTGCCTTTGGCCCTTTTGGCATTGGATCAAATCCTTACTTGGGCAAAGTTGTTAACTGCTTCTACTCTCTGTCATTAACTTGCTACATTTTTTTCTAATCCAATCCTTGTATATGAACATCTTTTCTTATGGACTGTGAGAGGTCACTCTGTGGTTTGAGATCTTTATAATCTTAGTGTGTTGCTATGATTGTAATATTTGCATCCTTTAACCCTTCATGACCTTGTACGTCATCTCTGGCCTATAACTAGTCATTGTACTATAGTAGAATGCATAATGGCTACCTATCTTCATCAGGGCTTTTCATGTTACTTCTGTCATTTTCCTCACTCTCATATCCATGCTTTACCAAGGTCTTCATTACCCAAATAGTCCCTTTTGGTTGTGTTTGTATATTGTTAGAATATATGAGATTGTTGATTTTGTATATTGTTAGAATATATAGTTTACCATAGTTAGTTAGTCTTTGAGGTAAGAAGTTATATAGGGGTAGTTCAATATTTGAGAAAGCTTATCAAATCATATTTCATATTTGCAATGCTCTATATTCCCTTATGGAAATTTTTTTTTTTTTTAAATATAGCTTGTTCGTCGAAATTCCGACGGACATTCCCAACATAGGCCCCGACAAGAGTGTCATATCTACGACGAAGCAAGCACAACACTCTCGTTAGAGTTTCCTTGCATTTTTTGTCAAGATTGTGACAAAAAAGGACACTATGTTTCGACAGGAATGTTGTACCTGCGACAACAAAATTTGTTGTAGGGGAACCATTCTCGTCAGAGCATAATGCCTTGTTTTGTCGGAATTCTGACGAAAAACCCAGTACATGGATCGTTGGAAGATTGGCGACTTCATCGAAATTCCAAAAAATTAGACCACTACATTATGTATCAACTTCCAAAAAAGAAGGCGTCGAAATACCGACAAACATCTTTTCGTCGAATAACCCAACAAAATTTGAGTGACAAAAAACATTCAACGTTTCATTGGATCTATGACAATAATATGTCAGAATTACGATGATATTTTGTCAGAAAATGACCCCAAATGTGTTAGTACATCAATAGATAATGGCATAGCACCAGCAAATTTCACATATATAGCACCAGAATTAGTCATTCAAGGAATAAACAATTGTTCATAAATGAAGATACATCATCAAGTCATGAGAGTATTCCACACATCATCAATACTATAGATTTCCCTCTCTCTGATTGAAGAGGAAGCATATGATGACAGATCAGATATATACACCCATGTTGAGACAATCACTAATTCACATGACTATGAGTTTCTATCTCTCCATAGTGTTAGGACAACTGGTGGACAACTGAGAAGGGGGGTGAATTAGTTGTCAATAGATTATAAAACATTAAGCACACAAAACCTTTTACAAGAATTCATAAACCAAATACTGAAATAGAAGATATAATAATTAAGCACAAACATAAATCACAAAACAATTACCAACCATCCATAACACATAACACCAGGATTTGTGCGTCGAAAACCCAGTAAAGGGAAAAACCATGGTGGGAAGCCTACCCATAGTTAGATAATACTTATGCAGCAAGTATGTGATTATAATAAGAGGGGCCTACACATATAGAAAGGCCAATAGCCTAGAGTGCATTGCTCATCACAAAAGGAGCCTCAATGACTACAAAATAAATAGATACTACAATCCGGAAAGATGAATGAACTTCAAGAATAGCATCTCCTATGCCTGAGTACAGTTTTAGTTAATCTCAGTACCAGAGCTCTTAAACCTCTATCACAAACCCAATTCAATCACCTATGAATGACCAAAACCTTTGCATATGATTACAACTTTATTCGCACGCAAATAATCCCATAACCTTGACCTATGATCTACAAAGAGATCTTACATCATATTTATACCAACCAGGACCTAAAAAATTAGGTCGGCCACATAAAATATAATACAATAGATATGTTACATAATCCTACAAACCAATGAAAAACCAAGTCAACCTAAGATCGAAACAACATAAACCAAACAATAAATCCAACCGGTGACGCATCAAGAGCATCAACCAACGCGTTACATAAACCAGTCCATAACCTAGCAGAATAACCACCAGACCTAAAATAGGTTGGCATAAGCCAAATGAAACAACATGAACAACTGGAACACAAACATGATAACCATCAGCATCTTGATAACCTTCTAAAAGTTGCACCAACACCACTTATCAGATTCATCAAAAGATCTTCATCAAAGTGTTGTCGATAGAACCCTTACCGGTGACCAAAAGGCTTACTAGAACAAATGATAGCATCTAGATCATCAAATCCCAAACCAACTGAATGTGATACACATCAGAAACACATGAATAAACAATCCAAACCAATTTCAACAGCCAGACCAAAATCAAAGACAAATCTCTAGGTCAACATCAAAGACCAACCACTCTACCGGAAGGCGGTAGACAACAAAACAGCTAGTGTTGTATCAATGCAGCACATAATAAATTCCTCCAAATTGCCAACAATATCCCCCCTTTGGCATTGATGTCAACACTAGATGTGAAAAACATCCAAGTGCCAAGAAATGCCAAACAAGTCTCCCCTAATGCAAGACATCCAAGAAACTCTCCAAGATGATATGATAATGAAGTTATGAACCAACAGACCAAAATCCCCCTGTGAATGATATCCCTGTTAAGCTCTGTTTTTCACATAAATATATCTCCCCCTTTGACATCAATGCCATAAATATGACATAGACGTCAAAGAAAAGTCATAAAATCTTTGAACCACATAGCTGACTACTCCCCCTAAGTAGTAGCACCAACACATCAATCAAGAATGAATGATAGTATCAATAATGCATGTCGGACTGATGCCAGTCAGCATCACTCAAGTCTCTATCAGAGGGGTATAAACTCCCAATTTGTCTCTGAAGTACTCAAATGATTCCTTAGGCAAAGGTTTAGTGAAGATATCTGCAATCTACTCTTTAGTGTTCACATAAACCAATCTGACTTTATTTGCTTCCACCTTCTCCTTCAGAAAATTATACTTGATGGAAATCTGCTTAGTCTTAGAATGAAATACTAGATTCTTTGATATGTCAATAGCAACAAAGTTATCATAGTGAATAACTATCGGTTCATTGCAATCTACCCTTATATCCTTCAATATTTGCTTCATCCATAGAACTTGTGTACAATTAGTTGCAGCAACAACATACTCAACTTCAGCAATAGATAAAGAAGTACATGATTGTTTCTTGCTGATCCATGAAACAAGTTTCTTTCCAAGAAAAAAAGCTCCATCGGATGTGCTCTTCTGGTCATCAACATCTCCAGCCCAATCAGCATATGTATATGCACATAGTGTAAAGTCGACATTTTTAGGATACCACAAACCATACTCAGTTGTTCCGTGCAAATACCTGAAAATCCTTTTCATCGCACTCTCATGATTCTCTCCTGGATCACTCTGATTTCTTGATACAATATAAACTGCATTCATTATATCCGGTCTAGTCTGACTCAGATATAACAAACCTCCAAGCATAGATTTATACCTTGTAGGATTTATCGGAGCGGATGCATCATTATTTGTTAATTTCTCACTTGTAACCATAGGGGTACCAACCGGTTTGGAATTTTCCATACCAAATTTCTTCAACAACTCTCTAGCATACTTAGTTTGACAGATGAAAAGACCTTTATCATTCTGAGTAATCTACAAACCTAAGAAAAATTTCATCTCCCCAATCATAGACATCTCAAATTCATTCTTCATATTATCAGAGAATTTCATACATAACTTATCCTCACCTCCAAAAATGATATCATCAACAAAGACTTCAACAATCAATATGTCATCATCAGTGATATTATAATATAAGTTACTGTCACCATTACCTTTAGTGAAACCAATCTTCAAAATATATTTGTCTAGTCTAGCATACCAAGCTCTCGGGGATTGTTTCAATCCATATAAAGCTTTCCTTTACCTGCAAAACCATGTCTTTGTCATCTGAAAGTGAAAATCCATCAAGTTGCTCAATGTAAACTTCCTCTTCAAGATCTCCATTAAAAAATGCACACTTAACATCCATCTAATAAACCTTGTATTTCTTATGGGCAGCATAAGCAAGAAATAATCTCACAGCTTCAATCCTAGCTACTGGAGAAAAAGTCTCATCATAATCAATTCCTTCCTTCTGAGAATATCCTTTACATACCAATCTAGCCTTATTCCTCACAACTTGTCTATCCTCATTCAATTTATTCCTAAAAACCCACTTAGTTCCAATAACATTCTTATTTTTAGGCCGGGGAACTAAAGTCTATGTGTTATTCTTTTCATTCTGATCTAATTCCTCTTCCATAGCTTTCATCCAACATTCATCTTTACAAGCTTCAATAATTGATGTCGGTTCAACTTGATAAATTAAACATACCTCATCAACTGCCAACCTTCTTCTTGTCATTACTCATTTGTTCTTATCTCCAATGATCTGATCTTCTGAATGATTTAACCTTACATACCTAGGAGGCTTCTGACTTTCTATTCCTCTACTCTGATCTTTAGTTACAGTTGAATTTTCTTATACTTCCAAGGTAACTAGTTCAACATTTTGTTCTGGTACATGTGCTACCGGTTCAGTTATAATCATCTCCACTTCGGGTTCTCTCTCATAAGTTCTAATTTGACCTTTGTACGGCTCATCCACCTTGACATTAGCACTCTCCATAATTCTCTGCAACATTTTGTTATAACATCTATATGCTTTTATTTTATTATAATAACCAAGAAATATCCATTCATCACATCTAGGGTCAAACTTTACAATGGAATCATCTCTTTTGATATATCATTTACTACCAAAGATTCTGAAATACTTAATTGTAGGTGTATGACCAAACCATAACTCATAAGGTATCTTATTGGTGTCTCCTTTGATATGAACTTTATTGAATGTATATATCATCATTCTCGCAACTTCTCTCCAATAGATATGAGGTAGATTAGCTTCCATCATCATAGTTTTGGCCACATCCAAGATAGTTTTGTTCTTTCTTTCCACAACACCATTCTGCTGAGGTGTCTGAGCATAGACAATTGTCTCCTTATCCCATACTTCTCACAATAACTATTAAATTCACCGGATGTGAATTCACCACCCTGATATGACCTTAAGAATTTAATCTTCAACCATTTCGTTGTCTCAACTTTAGCTTTAAATATCTTAAACTTTTCAAAAGCTTTAGATTTCTTCATTAGAAAAGTAACCCACATCAATCTAGAATAGTCATCAATGATTAGCATAAAATATCTATCACCCTGAAAACTCTTTATTCTAGAAGGACCACACAAATCAGTATGAATAAGATCAAGAACGTCATTAGATTTGTCTTGTATACTCTTAAAAGAAGTTCTAACTTGATTTCCCATTTGACATTCCTTACATACTGTATTATAGGGCTTCACAATCTTAGGTATATCTCTAACAGCCTTAATTGAACTGATCTTTACAATACAATAAAAACTCACATGACACAACATATTATGTCATAACCAACTCTCATCAACTTGTGCAATCAAACATGTCTTCTTGTCGAAGTTCAAATGAAATAAGTTACCTTTAGTCTGTGTACCGGTTCCAATCTCCAAACCAGATTTGTTAATAATTTTGCATTTTCCATCCTTGATCTGTAATTGAAATCCTTTATCCACCAACTATCCTACACTCAAAATATTATGCCTTAATCCTTCAACATAATAAACATTATCAGTGTTATGCTTACCATCCAATGATATAGTTCCTCTTCCTCTATTCATACATGCTTTGTCATCTCCAAATCTAACCAGACCGCCGTCAAATTCTCGCAATTATAGGAACTTCCTTTTAACTCTAGTCATATAATGTGAACATCCATTGTCTATCACTCATTCATCCTTTTCTTTAATTTTAGCAGTAAGGGCATTTTCCTCATTCTAAATAACAGGTGTTGGAGCATCTTCCTTAATAGCCAAAAATACCCATTCCTTTCCACTGTCGGATCCACTAGCTTAATCTTGTGTCGGTTCATCATCAGAATCAGTCACACCTTCCTCATCCGCATAGTAACATGATTTGTCTTTGTTCCTCCTATACTTATGCTTATTTTGATAATCATGGTTAGGCCTAAAATATCTTCAATCTTTCTCTTCAAATCTTAAATTCCTTTCAGGACATCTAGATGCAAAATGGCCTATCTTATTACATGTAAAACATTTAAAAGGTGATTTTCCTTCATACTTACTTCCTGCAGGACCTTTAGGTACTCTTCTAGCAAATAGGGCTTCAAGTTGCTCAAACTCATCATCTTCTTTCCTCATTTCCTCCAGTTCCTTCACATATAAATCTTTACAATCACTCTTATTGATTGATGATGTAGATGTGTGAAAAGCAGATTCATTCTTTGCAGCTCCTTGAGGACCAAATTCTTCAAGCTCAAAAGCAGATAAGTTTCAAACCAAAGTATCCATGTTAATAGAAGTGTTAGCCATTGTTCTCAACTCATTAATTGCAGTAGCCTTCATCTTGTAAGCTAGTGGAAAAGCTCTCAATACTTTAGAAACAATCTCATCTTCACTCAGAGATCCACCATAGCACTGAATTCCCATAACAATTTCATTAACTCTTTCCATAAAAGCAGTAATCCTTTCATCTTCTTCCATCTTCAGATTCTCATACCTCACCCGGTAACCATCAAGTTTAGCAATTTTAACAGTAGGGTCACCTTTATTCAAAGCCTCCAAATTATCCCATATAGTCTTTGTAGATGATTGGTTAGTTAATCCTATAATTTGTTGATTAGAAAGTGCACTCACAAGTGATTCTCTAGCTCTACAATCATTTTCAATGTCCTTATCCAAGGTTTCTGGAGGAGGATTGCCAAATGCCAAATTATAAGGAATATATCCTTTCTTCGTGATCTCCCAAATCTCTTTCCCAATACATCTCAAATGAGTCTCCATCTGAATATTCCATACCCTGTAATTTGTCGAATCAATCTTAGAGGTTTTCTCTCTAGAAAATAGATGCAGTTGAACTATTAGTTGCCATAGGATCTTCCTCAAGAGGTTAAGCTTCTGCAGAGAGGACAAAGCTTTGATACCAATTGTTAGGATAACCGGTGGACAACTGAGAGGGGGGTGAATCAGTTGTTAACAAATTATAAAACTTTAAGAACACAAAACCTTTAACCGGAATTCATAAACCAAATACCGAAATAGCAGATATTAAAATCAAGCATAAACATAAATCATAGAACAATTACCAACCATCCATAACACATAACACCGGGATTTGTACGTGGAAAATCCAGTAAAGGGAAAAACCATGGTGGGAAGCCTACCCACAGTTAGATAATACTTATGTAGCAAGTATGTGATTATAATAAGAGGGTCCTACACATGCGAGAAGGCCAACATCCTAGAGTGCACTTCTCATCACGAAAGGAGCCTCACTGACTACAAAATAAATCAAGACTACAATCTGGAAAGATGAATGAACTGCAAGAATAGCATCTCCTATGCCTGAGTATAGTTTTGGTTAAGCTCAATACCAGAGGTCTTAAACCTCTTTCACAAACCCAATTCGATCACCTATGATCGACCAAAACCTTTGCATATGATTACAAGTTTATTCGCACATAGATTCTCCCATAACCTTGACCTACGATATACAAAGAGATCTTACATCATATTTATACCAACCCGAGACCTAAACAATTAGGTCGGCAACCTAAAAGATAATACAATAGATCCATTAAATAATCCCACAAACCAATGATAAACCAAGTCGGCCTAAGATGGAAACAACATAAAACAAACAATAAATCCAGTTGGTGACGCATCGGGAGTATCAACCAACACGTTAGTACATAAACTGGTCCATAACCTAGCAGAATAACCACCGGACCTAAAATAGGTTGCCATAAGCTAAATGAAACACTACAAACAATTGGAACACAAACATGATAACCATCAGCATCATGATAACCTTCTAGAAGCCGCACCAACACCACTTATCGAATTCATCAAAAGATCTTCATCAAAGCGTTGTCGGTAGAACCCTTATCGGTGACCAAAAGCCTTACTAGAAGAAATGATAGCATCTGGATCATCAAATCCTGAACTAACTAAATGTGATACACATAAGGAACACATGAATAACCAATCCAAACCAATTCCAATAGCCAGACCAAAATCGGAGACAAATCTCCAGATCAACATCAAAGACAACCACTCTACCAGAAGTTGGTAGACAGCAAAACAACTAGTGTTGACATCAGTGACAAACAACAATGCAACATATAATCAATTCCTCCAAATTGCCAACACATAGCAGCAGCACAGAACATGTGGACAGATATTATGATCACAGGCCACCTGTGGATGATGGCATTGTTTATGAAGATATAGGAATAGACCCAAAATCCTTCATAAGCCAATCTGATAATTAGGTCTGCATGATAACAACAAGCCCAGATTTTGATAATGAAAGAGATCTGTCTTATGTACCCACATTTAATAAACTAGAGGCAAAAATAAGAACCAAAGCTAGATTGGTTTGAAAATGACGAGGCTATTACAGAGTTCTTGGGTGCCAGAGATGGATTCCCGTTTGATGACCACAAGGCAAGATTCACCAAAGACCTAGATAGAACAGAATATTTTGGAGAGAAAAGCTCTTCCTCTAATCTAGATGACTCAGAAGAAGCAGAGAGAATGACCAGAGGTAGACTTGATGATCTTCCAATAGATCAAGAGCAATCGGCACTCCTGATGGAAGAAACTAAAGAGATTGACATAGGAGATGTCGAGAATGTACATAAAATTCACTTGGCACAATCTCTAAACCCTCTAGAGAAGGATAAATTCATTGAATTTTTCAAACAAAGGCCTATCAACTTTGCATGGTCCTATGCAGATATGTCGGGACTGGATCCTGAATTGGTTTTACACCATCTACCACTATTACAAGGAATAAATCCTTATAAGCAAAAGTTAAGAAAAATGCATCCACAGATAGCCTTATTAGTCAAAATTGAATTATAGAAATTATTAGATTGGGTTTCATAAGACCCATAGACTATGCATAATGGATCTCCAATCTAGTCCTAGTAACCAAGCACATTAGGGCCATCAGAATTTGCACTTTCAGATATCTGAACAAGACTTGTCCCAAGGATGATTTTCCTCTTCCAAATATTGATATGATTGTAGATCTTACATCGAGAAATGAAATGTTTTCACTCATTGACGGTTTCTCTGGTTATAATCAAATTAGTATTGCACCAAAAGACCAAGCAAAGAAAGAATTCACATGTCCTTGGGGAACATATTGTTGGAACATCATTCCATTCAGTTTAAAGATTGCAGGTGCAACATATCAATGAGCTATGACAACACTATTCCATGACATGATACATGATATCATGGAGGATTATGTTGATGGTATCTTATCCAAGTCATGAACCAAAGAATATCTCCTGAAAGTTCTAGCCAAAATATTTGATAGATTAGAATAGTACAAGGTAAGGCTTAATCCTAAGAAGTGTGTATTTGGTGTCATGGCTGGAAAGATCTTGGGCTTCGTTGTGTCAAACAAAGGCATTGAAGAAGATCCAGAAAAAGTGAAATCCATCTTAGAAATGCCACCACCAACAAAACTCAAGCAATTGAGAAGTCTACAAGGGAGACTCCAATCTATAAGATGCTTCATAGTGCAATTGGAAAACAAGTGCCACCCTTTCAAACACCTTTTAAAGAAAGGTGTAACATTCAAATGGTCAGAACAATGCCAGGAAGCATTTCAAGCTTTAAAATACTATCTACTTACCACACTAGTATTAGTGCCACCAATCCATGGAAAGCCACTATTGTTGTACATATCTGCCACAAACTCCGCTTTGGGTGCTCTCTTAGCACATCACGATGATCAAGGGAAAGAAAGAGCAATCTACTACATCAATAGAACCCTTGTAAGATATGAATTGGATTACACTCCTATTAAACATGCATGCTTAGCAGTAATCTTTTCTTCCCAGAATCTTAGACATAATATGATCAGCCACAAGATTCAGCTTGTTGCAAAGTTTGACACACTTAAATATCCATTAAGAAAAGCTGCATTAATCGGAAGGTTAGCTAAATGGGTATTGATCCTAATCGAGTTTGACATTGATTATATTCATAGGAAGGCCATAAAAGGGCATATAATTGTAGATAAATTGGCAGAAGCTCTAATGCAAGACTATCATCCAATGTTGATAGACTTCCCAAATGAATATGTCTTCACAATTACAGCAGCCACCAGCTGGAACCTATACTTTGATGGATCACATACCAATCATGGAGCAGGAGCAGGAATTATTTTTATCACCCCTCAAGATGATTCTATTCCCAAGTCTTTCAGAATTAGTTTCCCAAGCACCAATAATATAGCTCAGTATGAAGCACTAGTCATAAGACTTCAGAATGCAATAACATGGAAAATCAAGGAATTACAAGTCTATGGTGATTCCCAGCTCATCATCAATCAAATAAATGATGATTACACCACCAAAGATGACAAACTGGCACCCTACAGGAATTTAAGGGAAGAGCTCAAGCCACACTTCTCAAATATAACTTTTGAATAAATTCCCAGAGTTCGAAATAGAGCAGTAGATGCAATGGCAACTATGGGATCTCTCCTTGACATGCCCAACAATGGAACTCAGTTTGAGATCATAGTAGATAAGTTTATGGTTCCTTCATAATATGTATGTGCAATAGTGGGACCTAAATCTCCCTGGTATCAAGAATTCTACACATATCTACATGATCAGTATATGTCGATTGATCTCTCATCCAATCAGAGAAAGACTCTCATATGACAGGCATGTAGATACACACTCATTGCAGACACTTTGTATAGAAGAAGCTTGGATACTGCCTTGCTTAGATCTCTCGATCTAAAAAAGCACAACAATCCCTTAAGGAAGTGCATGATGGAATTTGTGATGCGCATGTCAATGGCCCAACTCTAGCCAAGAAACTGTTGAGAACGGGATACTAATTTCCAACAATGGAGAAGGGTGCCTACAAATATGTACAAAAATGCAGACAATGCCAGATTCATGGAGATTTGATTCGTGCACCTGCATAGGACCTTCAACCCATCACATTACCATGGTCGTTCTCACAATGGGGACTTGATTTAGTAGGGAAAATCAACCCTACCTCATCTAATGGACATAAGTTCATTATTACTGCCACGAAATATTTCACAAAGTGGGTCAAGCCAATCTTTATGACCTACACTACGGGCAAACAAATAGAAAATTTCATTATGAACTACATTATCTGTAGATATGCAGTCCCAATGTGCATTGTAACAGATAATAGAAGACCATTAAAGAACCAAGAAATAAGTGAAATTTGTGAGAAGTTTCACATCCAGCAGCTATTTGCAACTCCATATTATCCACAAAGCAATGGACAAGTAGAGGCACCAAACAAAACAATCTTGAAAATTATGAAGAAAGTTGTCACTGAAACAGGACGTGATTGGTACATCCTGCTCAATCCAGCTCTCTGGGCCTATAGAACTAGTGTACGAATAGAAACAAGTGCTACACCGTATTCATTGGTATATGGTGTAGAAGCAATTTTACCTATTGAAGTAGAATTAACATCACCAAGAGTATCTCTCAAAAACATCGTATCCAAAGAAGATTATAGTTTCAAGGTTGCAAGAGTTAGAATTGTTGGATGAAAAGAGACAAACTTCTCTAAATCACCTTCAATATTATCAAAACCGAATGAGAAGAAGCTAAAAACAAAAGGGTGATATGACATTGTTTTGAAGTGGGACATCTTGTCCTTAAAGAAAATCAAAGAAACTTAGCAAAGCGAGAATGACCAGGTAAGTTTGAACCTAATTGGTTGGGACCATTCATCATCACAAGAGTTATTGGCAATGGCGCCTATGGTTTATCCACCATGGAAGGAGAATCACTTCCTAATCCTATGAATAGTATGCACCTAAAAAGGTATTACATCTAAGGGGTGGGTTCATTTTAAAATTTAGGATTGCAAATGCATATTTGTTTTCTGACTTGCATCGCATATCAATCATTACATAACATATATCTTCATATCATTTCTTCTTTTTCATTTAGCTACATATCATTCGCTACTTGTTCATGTAATTGCATCAATAAAATAAGGTAACTGTCCAAATTTATCATTCATTTGCATTCAAGAGAAACAAGGGTCATCTCCTTTCTTAGATATTCGAACATGAAGTTTTGGAGATCCTGAGGCAATTCATTTTCAACATCACCCTGTGATGATTCTTTGCTTATGGTTGGGTAGAGATTTCACTATTTGTGCCTCGTAAACCCAAAATCTATCAATTGTTGTATCTATTAACAATATCTCTAATTCATTCTAGACACCTAGTTGATCATATGACTAGTGAAAAATCTAAAACTTTGCTTCAGCATTATTGTAATCACCATACCCAAGTAGGTTTCATTACTTACAAGTCAAGACAAGAAAATAAAAGAAATATTTCATGCCAATATCCATCTCAAGGCAAAAGAGCAATGATATATAACTTAAATATCATGCATACAAGTGCAACATAAAGTTTGACTATGGGAACATGCGAATAACTCCATCAAGGCTATGGACACCTGTTGGCAATGGAGCAATATTCGAGAGATTATGGTGTATAACCTCGTCGAAGCCCTTAAAGCTTGCTAGCAGTGAGGCTTTATCTAGGATTATTTTCAAGTTAGAATAATCCACATAACTAGTCATATAGGATGCCAAGGATCTTTAGTGAACACAAGAGCGGGAATTAACTCACTTGCACAGATAGGGGAAAAAGAAAATCAAAGTTTCGAGAATCACTGGGGGAGTTTTTTGCATCTCCATTTGCAAATTATATCCACTAAGTGTGTCAATTTGCATGTTCCAAGGGATCTTGAGGATCGATTGATCGCTTATCTATGAAATGTTTTGCACCTTCAATTCAATTGGTGTATTATAAAATGCTAAACAAACACAATCATCTTTGTTCAAATAGGAATTGCATTAGCATAAGTCATGCCAAAAATTCATTGTCTCCATGTGCATTTTTGCAGATCATCATGTCATTATAGGTCTACATACTAAGGGCATAATTGAAAAAAACCCTAAAAAATCGTAAAAAGTTTTGAAAAACCCCTAAAAAGTCCTAAAAAAATTCCTACAAATCATAAAAAGTCATGAAAGAATCTTCAAAAACAGAAAAAGTCTTGAAAAAACTCCTAAAAAATCTTTAAAAAGGCAAAATATCAAAAACATTTGAAAAAATGATCCTGAAAAAAGCACAAAAACATTGGAAAATCCAAAATCAAACAAAAACATTTGAAAAATGATCCTGAAAAAAGTACAAAAACATTGGAAAACAACAAAATCAACCAAAAACATTCGAAAATGATCCACAAAATCTAAAAACATCAAAAAATCAAACAAAAAAACTTTCAATAAAATGTCTCGCGAAAAAATACAAAAACATTGGAAAACAACAAAATCAACCAAAAACATTCAAAAATGATCCACAAAATCTAAAAACATCAAAAAATCAAACAAAAAAACTTGCAATAAAATGTCTCGCGAGAAACAAATACCCTAGCAGATATCCAGCAAACACTTCGCATGAAGTCAAACAAAGGATATAACTATCTTATCAAACATTTGCAACCAAACTGATCAAGTCTTATCAATCGTATCAATATCCATATCAACGTGATCATTATCTTGTCTTAAACAGAAGAGAATACACTCGAAATCAAACAGGTCAGTCTTAAATGGGGTCTGCAACTTTCTGAGATCAGACATTATCGACCATCACATCAAACAAATCAAAGCAAAGGCACAGTCAATATAGCTACTGAGTTTTGTCTAATATGGTTTTATCTTTTATCAATTGGTGAAGATAATGTTTCTATGCTACTCAAGGATGTCTACAAGTGACTAGAGCAGTTATGATGGACATGATCCTTTTCTTTGTTTGTTGTTTGTGGTGTGAATCAATGAAGTTCTCGGGCAATAACTCTAGTGGGTGTTTGTGATAAGAGTGTTTATCTTGTGAATGCCAAACATACCTCAACCCCTAGCGTAATTCCCATAATGGAGGGTTCACTCCTTGTATGTTGAGTGTTTGTTTCTTGCAATGAAATATCTTTAAGTCTTGGTTCTTTATACCCTAATGTACGCAGCTTCATTGTTACAAAATAAGGCTCAGTGATGAAAATGTGTTGCACTATGAATAAAACAAAAGAGGATCATTAATCATCAATCATATCATATCATATCATTTCATTTTCCATCATTACTAATTATACCAATCAAGATCATCATTTTTAGTGGATTAAATTAATTTTTCTTTCTCATCATTTAACATTATCTCTGTCTCATCAATTCTTTCATCCTACTAACATTTCTTCTACTTTAATTAAGTCAAAAGGATAAAACAAGATTTTGGCACATTGGAACCAAAAATATTAATTGCATTCATCTAATGTCACGAACCATATTTATATATAATTATTATATTAGGAAAATAATGCTTATTTTTCATTTATGAAATTGAAATGAAATCGAAATAGAATTTTTAGTGAAATAAGATGATAATGAAATAGGAATTCAAATGCAATGTAATGATTTACATTACTTTATTTATGTAAATGCAATTGAATGATCAGTATTAATTTTATTATGAAATAGGGGATCGACATTGCTAATGAGCAATTGAGTGCAAGTGAATGCAGGAACAGGTGAACGTGGATGAAGGTGAGAACATGGTTCAGGTAGAGTTGCTTTAGCTCATGGACTTTGCTAGAATAGATGGAATCTCACACACCACTATAGTATATACATATATATGTGTGCATTCATTGCTTGATTTGAGTTATGATTGAAATTGCATGAGTGAGGGCAAAATATTATGTTTTATTGTTCTATGAGAATGTAATTTGTTAATGATTTGAAAATTAATATTGACCCTATGATTACATGTTCTTGTATGCAGATATGTATAATTGGAGGAAATATTGTACTTATGTGTTCACTTTTCTATTTTGATAATAGTATATATATATATATATATGTGTGTGTGTGTGTGTGTGTGTGTGTGTGTGTGTGTGTGTGTGTGTCTGTGTATGAGTTCGAATATTGATTCGGTCATATACATGTATATATGTATATAATTATAATATATATATCTAATTATCATGAAATTGAATTACTTACTTCATGAATTTTCTTTATACATATACATAATCATTTGGTATTATTTATATATATAAATATACATGTTAGACACATTACACCACTGAGAGGGGGAGGGGGTGAATCAGTGGTTCTAAAACTTTTCCCTTTACCTATCCTATGTGAGCATGTCGGTTAATGGATCTAACTCACTGCAGACTTACCAGTTAGTGGGGAGACCGACACAAATGCAATCACACAAGAGGACATCACATAACACTAGCATATACGAGGAAAACCCAAGATGGGAAAAACCTCGGTGAGCAATGTTGCTAGAGTCTACTGCTCCAATCCAGCCTCACAATGAAAACTATTACAATGTTTAGGGCACCAACCCAAGGAGCACCAACCCCTGCACCGAGCTACAAATCAGTGATCACAATGATAACTTTGATTACAAAAGTAGTTCTCTTGTTACAAGTGGATCTTGCAACCATTTCATATACATTTCTCTATCGGTGAGATACCTTCTCTGCTACACCGACTTACTTCTCTTGTTGCTCTTCACCTATTGCTTCCCTACCAATAAGCCCTAGCGGTACACCTCTTCTACTCTTCTTCTCTACAGGATCTCCTCCTCACTGCTCTACACTTTACCGGTCCGATGTCTACCTTCTCTTCAGCACTCTTCACTTTTGCTCTACCGGTATAACCTCTGCCAGTTCTGCTCTTCACTCTCCCTCTTGTCTCAGATACTCTCTGAGAACTTGGCTGGTTTTCTCTCACATGCAGATGTAACTTATAGTCACTTCGCAATAACACAATATATTTCTTCTCTTCAGCAGCAGCAAACAATCTCTTTGGCCTTCATACTTATCGCCAGGTTTTCCCGCCCAAGCCCAATTCAAAATCCAGGTGGTTAGGGTTTCCTCACTATCCTCAAGGAAAACTAGATCCAATCATATCTAGCTTGATCTGATCTCCCTGGCATCCATCTCCACAACTCCACCATTAATGCGCCTTCTAGATCACGCCTTCCATCTCTGACGATCTTCTTTTTACCCTATTGGTTGGTCTCTTTGTCAAACACCAAGATTTGGTTCTCCTATTTCATTCATCTTCCTTGATCTCCTCAATCACTCTTAGTTGGCTTGTAGTTGTCCTCCAGACCTCGAGCCACAAACCCCTGCAATAGCTCTGCAATGCGTCCCGTGATTTATGGGATCTTCCATTAATGTCGACCAACTCTGCAACTACCCTGTTGGTGTACATTCCTTCTTCATTTGAATGCAATTTTGCCACCTCAACTCCATGTGGCATCCAAGTCGACCAGCTCTACCACGTTGACTCTTCATGTTAGTTCATATAGGATCACCGACCAAGAATTCTAGTAGTTCTTCCTTTCTGCTAGTTTACTAACCCTATCGGTATCTCACATTCTACCAGTTCACTCATCATGTCTGCACTTGTTGAACTGTTAGTGGAACACCTAAACCGGTCTTCAGACATGTCTTATCCAAAGCATGCTCATTCCCACAAAGTGGGGAGTCTTCTACATCTGCACCTTGTCCATATCACCGGTAAACATACATATCGGTAATCTCTCTTGATGAAACTATGTCATCAGCCTTGATCAGGCTCTATCTTCAGTTAGGCCATTCTTCCTCTATCTGCATCTGCTCAGCTATGCCTTTTCCTTGATCAACTCTGATCATATCTCAGTTGGCTTGTCAAGGATGACAAACTCATCATTCTTCATCTGTACTGGCATCTCATCATTCCTTCTCAGTTAGTCCAGTGCACAACCCTATTCTCATGTACTTGAGGAATTCCTTTTGTTTCACCAGTGAATCTAGTGTGAGCCTTCTAGCACTTGCCTTTGCCTCTTCCTCCTTATCTCACTAAACTATGATGCACATAATGCATAATAGGAGATAAGCTCCACTAACCGGTAGAGTGACACCTTATCTTATGCATCCTGCAATGCACTTCATGTGACTTCCCTGTTTGTGTTGCATCTCTTCAAACAGGCACATGTGATCTGATGTGAGCACATTCACTATCAGTCATTTCTTCTCATGATGAATGCATCTTCATCCGGTGGGAGTCCTACTTTTTTGCAACCTCATAGCATACATGTGATCTTCTCATACTTCTCATCCAGTTTTGATGTGATTTAGGTAACATTCTACCTCTTCATCACAAATAGCCGCACAAACACCTTGCCCATCCTATTTGTACACTGATCATGACCTTTGCAAATTGACAACCACTCACTTGGTTGATCTAACTTTCCCATGTCAACACATCACTTACCAGTTGACATCTTTTCCTTACCAGTTGTAATAACCCATCTTCATTTCCTATTTCACGAAATAACCCACCAAAATTGATTCAACAAAGATTGAGTATATTAACATTGGGATTATATATGCATATATATATATATATATATATATATATATATATGTATATATGGTTTCAAATTTCTTTGACAAAAGATATTTTTATTTAAGAAGGTAAGAACAAGGAAAATGAGCAAATAATTGAGTTTTTTCTTGGTTTTGTCTCTTTACAGAGAACAGGCTTTTTTCTTTTTATCATTCACAGAGAGAGAGGGAAAGAGATTTATCCAGCCATCACAGGGAGGGAGTATTTCCCAGACTTCTCAGGAAATTTGTTTATTTCCAGGATTTATTCCAGAGTTCAGGAGGATTTGTTCAACTGATATTTACAGTGAGCTCTTTGTTCAATCCACAGAGAGTTTCAGAAGAATAATCACAGGGAGGGAGTTTAGAATGGTCATAGAGAAAATATTCACAGGGATAAAAAGAATGATCATTAAGTAGTGAAATTTATCCTTACTTCCAAATAATTTCTTTTCTTTTCTATAGAGAACTTATATAACCAGATACAGAGGAGATAATCACAACGGAATCTCTTTAGAGGATGAGATTTAGATAACAATAATCAGAGAGATGAAAAGATGGTTCTACTTAGCAAGAATCAATCTAAAATTTAATAAGAGGAGAAAAACAATTTAATCTGGATCTAATTTATTTTTTTTTAAAACAGTGAATCTAATTCTTATCAAACAATTTCATCTACTTTTTTTTTTTTTATCAAGAATCTGAAACTAATTTTTATCAAAAATCTGAAACAATGAATCAACAATTTATTCTACTTTTTATCAAGCATTTTAATCTATTCCAAAATCTGAAACTAATTTTTTATCAAAAATCTGAAACAATGAATCAACAATTTATTCTACTTTTTATCAAGCATTTTAATCTATTCCAAAATCTGAAACTAATTTTTATCAAAAATCTGAAACAATGAATCAACAATTTATTCTACTTTTTATCAAGCATTTTAATCTATTCCAAAATCTGAAACTAATTTTTATCAAAAATCTGAAACAATGAATCAACAATTTATTCTACTTTTTATCAAACATTTTAATCTACTCCAAAATCTGAAACTAAATTTTTTTTATCAAGAATCTGAATCAAACAATTTAGTCTACCTCTTTTTTTTTTTATCAAACATTTTAATCTACTTCATATCAAAATCTGAAAACTAATTTCTTATCAAAACACAAATGAATTTCATTCTCATAAAAATGATTTAATCAAATCTAATCTACAACAAGAATAAGATGCACGAAACTAAGTTTGAAGGAACCTGGGTGCTTGAAAATGGTGTAGAGTCTTCCTTGATCCTCCAAATTGAAGAGAAGTCCTCCCAACAAAATCTTGGCTGCAAATGAAAAATTGACTACAAAGGAGAATTTAACTTGCAGAATTTCTTATGGAATAGCCAACACTCATTTTGAAACTTGTACCTATTTTATAAAAGAAATTTCAAATTCCCACTACCTAATTTTTTAATTGAAAAAAAGAGATTCTCTCCCAATTTGGCCTCCATGCAAATTGATTAGGCTTAGTGGGAGGAGTTACATGCAAGGGTGGTGGAGAAGCCTCTAGAAGCTTCTTATTCCTCCTACAACATGTGCCTTAATTTGGGTGAGGGAAATTAAATAACAAATTAAAAATATATATGTGTTTTCCATGTGTGTGTGGTTTATTATTTTTATTCCCTTACAATATTCATTCAATAATTTATCCAAGGAATTATAACAGAGTTTGTATTTAAATCAAAAAGGTGATAAAGGAGGGTTGTGACACCGGTGTTCTACAACACAAGGTGATATCCAAGATATCTCAACCTTTACTCTTCCTTGATAGTGTTGCACATACATCTCTTCTATTGGTATTCATCCCATATCGGTTGACATCGATGACAACACAATGCCAACAATCTCCCCCTTTGGCATTGATGTCAACACATGTATTATCCGGCATACTACATGGTCTTTCTCCCCCTTATTGTGATCCATGGATTCACACACATGTATGCAGTATACTACAGAATCCTTCTTGCCCTTTGACAACAATGGCAAAGGGCATTGTTAGGATATCATTCCTCCCTGTGTTTACTGGTCACTGACAGAATTGTTTCTCCTCCTTTGTCTTGATTGGATGTAACACTTCCATTGATACCACTTGTTACCAATTGTTACATCTTCTCAAGTCACAGCACTTGAGATGGGGATCTTAACCATTAGCTGAAACCAATTGAGCATGCAATTCTGATACCAATTGTTGATGTGTCAGTGATTACTACTCATCTACCGGTCAACCTACAACACCTCTACAAATTCTGTCTCTTGCAATTTGGTAGTCAGTATCCTTACCAGTTCAAGCAAGCCAGCTTTGCATCATGAGCACTTGAATTCCCCCTAAGTCATACACATCAGGCTCTTATCTTCGATCAGATACACTACTGGGATTCTGATCTTCTCCATATACCAGTTTAGCTATGCATATGTTATCATCTGATGATTTTTTAATTCCATTATATCCACCACGGCCCATGACATGATCCTAGATCTACACAATGCTAGACAATGGTATCATCATGCCAAGAGTCAAACCAATTAGCCCAAAAGTATGCATGTCTGCATGAACAACCATGGGGCCAACAAATGTCATTCAGGTCTTTTCCAATACCACCTGAGACATGAACTCCACATTCCATGCTACCGAGGTTGATGCAATGAGCTTCCAACTTCATTATCTTACATAACCTGCAAGTACCTGTTAGCATACATGTCGGTAACATCTTGCACATACCAGTTAACATCTTATACCAATTGTTAACCACACTTCTTGACACATGCAGTAGTGATCCAACATTGATCTGTAGATGTATAGTTGAGGCAGCCTCTATACACATCATTTCATTTCCATCCTTCATACTGGCAACATCATGTTCTTTCATGTTTCCTTCTTCACTGAGGGGGTGAAAGATAAATTCAATGTGCTACTCCCCCTAACATTCGGCATCTCCTTTTAGGCCTTAGGAGATATCTCTTGTGCGCTAAGTGCACAGTGCCGGTCCATGGTCTTCTTCCTCCATACCTGCTTGGTCTCATCCTTCTTCCCATTTTCAGACTTGGGAGCAGGTCTTTCCTTTTTCTGTAGATAGATCCTTCCATTTCCTGATTCTTCATTACAACCAGAAGTAGTGATATAGTAGCATACAAAATCCATCCCAACTTCATGTTTGGGGAATCTCTTGTCATACCGGTTTGACCATCTCTTCATGGTCATGTTGTTGTGACTGGCAACCGAAACCAGTGGACCTCTTTGTCCTACATGGAGAATTATCCTTTCGTTCCATGCAGGTCTCTGCCTTCCATATGATCTGTTTTCACTTTTCTATAGAGCATAGCCATTTTGTCGGCCTCCATGTGACTGTAGGTTCCTCTTCCTGCGTTCAAACTCTCTAAGTCCAAAACCATTGCAGTTATGACAAATAACATTTGCATAACCAGAATAGGGGACATGCATGTATTTATTCCTGGATACATTTTTCTCATGTGCATGTTGTCTATGAGATCCTAGATTATTCCTTCTAGATATCTTTTTGCATTCTTCTGCCCTATGGCCATAGGTATTACATGCAAAACAGTAACCGATAAATGATGGCATATGACTTACAAATTTGTTTTTCCATGTGTGAGGAGATCTTACTAGTTTTGCATCTCCATTTCTTCTTCTTTGAGAATGGATCCTTGGTTGTCCATTCTATGCAGCTCTTCCATTTGGTCTCTTCTTCTCCCACATTTGCTTTCCCCTGTGGGTGATAGCATTTCTTTGTCCTCTGTCGGTAGGAGGTCTTCTTTGCTACTTCCTTATCTTCCTACTTTCGGTGAAGTTGTCTTCTCCCATTTCCCCTTTACCTTTGGGATCTACATTGTTCCTTCTTCTTGCAGCACCGGTCTTCTTTTCTGTCTGCAAGTCCTCTCTAGTAGTGTTTAGATCAACCTTCTTCCAGGGAGAATTTCTCACTATGAAGGTTTGTCCCTTGTTCTCTCCACTTGAGGAGACAAACTGAATGTGATTGTGAGGGACATTCTTGCTGGTGGAGCATTCACTGGCACCACTTCCTAACCCTTCAGTATCCTTGGCATGCTTCTGCTTCTTCAACATCTTGTCCAAGGCATCACTGCTGCCATCAAACCGGGTTCTTGCCTTGAGCTCATCCTTACACTCCTCAAGGTCAATTCGGAGAATCTCCATTTCTCCAACTAGCTGCAGATATTCTTCATTCTTTACTTCTATCCTAGATGCTAGATCTTTACACCAGCACTCCTTGGTGTTCTCTGCCTGAGACTTCAATTCTGAGATGCATTTCTTAGATTCTTCAAGGCATTTTGCCAGTCGATTCTGCTCTACTATAGCAGAATTCTTGACTAGCTTGTATTCATTTCTTAGGTTCTCCCTTTCACTTTCCTTGGAGTCCAAGACTGATTTCAAATCATCAGTCAACATTTTTGTCTCTTCTAGTTGAGAGGTAAATAAGCCAACCTTTTGGTTTGACACATCAAGGCGAATTCTCAACTGACTGCGGTCTTCATGAACTGGTCTTTTGTAGATCTTAAAATAATTTCTGACATTTTGAAGCTCTTCTATAGCACTTACCAGTTCACACTCAATATCTACTTTTGCGTGTTCTTCTTCCCCTTTACTATCAAATAGATCTTGATGGATAGATCTATCTACCTTGTCTCCTTCTTCCTCATCATCACTGCCAAACACATCTTATCGATGGGATCTATTTACCCTGGCACTTTCAGATGTGTGCTCTTCCCCTTCATATTCTTGAGCCATGAAGAGGTGGGTTCCTTCTTCATTACTTCTATTGCAGCTAGCAGATCTATCTTCATCATCCTCACAAACATGAGATGTATTTTTCACACTCCCTTCACATGTTGGTTCTGCAGTAGTGGGCTCATTTCCATAGAGCCTCTTCAATCTTTCCCATATGCTCTTTGTTGTTGTGCATCTATCCACCTATGAGGAGACATCACTGGTGAGTCCACTAAGTATAGCCTTCATGGATTCTTCATTGTACTAGTTTCTTCTTTCTTCTATAGATCCGGTAGGAATATTGGCCTTTCTAGGGAGACCATCAACTACTGACATCCATACATCAAACCTTAAAGAGGATAGGAAGACTTCTATTCTGCAACTCCAAATCAAAAAGTTTGAACCATCAAATACAAGAGCAGAGATTGACATTAGACAAACCATTGTGTCCATAGGTCAGAATCTACCCAAGTTGGAGAACACTCTTCTAACTAGGAACCTATGCTCTGATACCAATTGTTAGACACAATGCACCACTGAGAGGGGGAGGGGATGAATCAGTGGTTCTAAAACTTTTCCCTTTACCTATCCTATGTGAGCATGTTGGTTAATGGATCTAACTCATTGCAGACTTACCAGTTAGTGGGGAGACCAACACAAATGCAATCACACAAGGGGACATCACATAACACCAGCATATACAAGGAAAACCCAAGATGGGAAAAACCTCACTGATTAATGTTGTTGGAGTCTACTGCTCCAATCCAGCCTCACAATGAAAACTATTACAATGTTTAGGGCACCAACCCAAGGAGCACCAACCCCCAATTTAGGGCACCAACCCCTACACCAAGCTACAACTCAGTGATCACAATGATAACTTTGATTACAAAAGTAGTTCTCTTGTTACAAGTGGATCTTGCAACCATTTCATATACCTTTCTCTACCGGTGAGATACCTTCTCTGCTACACCGACTCACTTCTCCTGCTGCTCTTCACCTACTACTTCCCTACCAATAAACCCTACTGGTACACCTCTTCTACTCTTCTTCTCTGCAAGATCTCCTCCTCATTGCTTTGCACTTTACCGGTCCACTGTCTGCCTTCTCTTCAGCACTCTTCACTTTTTCTCTTCCGGTATAACCACTACTGGTTCTACTCTTCACTCTCCCTCTTGTCTCAGATACTCTCTGAGCACTTGGCTGATTTTCTCTCACATGCAAATGTAACTCATAGTCACTTCGCAATAACACAATATATTTCTTCTCTTCATCAGCAGCAAACAATCTCTTTGGCCTTCATACTTATCGCTAGGTTTTCCCACCCAAGCCCAATTCAAAATCCAGGTGGTTACGGTTTCCTCACCATCCTCGAGGCAAACTAGATCCAATCAGATCTAGCTCGATCTGATCTCCCTGACATCCATCTGCACAACTCCACCATTAACGTGCCTTCTAGATTATGCCTTCCATCTCTGGAGATCTTCTTTTTACCCTATCGGTTGGTCTCCTGGTCAAACACCAAGATTTGGTTCTCCTATTTCATTCATCTGTCTCAATCTCCTCAATCACTCTTAGTTGGCTCATAGTTGTCCTCCAAACCTCGAGCCACAAACCTCTGCAACGCATCCTGTTATTTGTGGGATCTTCCATTAATGTCGACCAACTCTTCAACAACCCCATCGGTGTACATTCCTTCTTCATCTAAATGCAGGTTCGCCACCTCAACTCCATGTGGCATCCAAGTCGACCATCTCTACCACTTTGACTCTTCATGTCGGTTCACATAGGATCACCAACCAAACATTCTACTGGTTCCTCCTTTCTACTGGTTTACTAACCCTACTGGTATCTCACATTCTATCGGTTCACTCATCATGTTTACACTTGCTGAACTATCGGTGGAACACCTAAATTGGTCTTCAGACATGTCTTATCCAAAGCGTTCTCATTCCCACAAAGGGGGGAGTCTTCTGCATCTGCACCTTGTCCATATCACCGATAAACATACATACCGGTAAGCTCTTTTGATGACACTATGTCATTAGCCTTGATCAGACTCTATCTTCAGTTAGGCCATTTTTCCTCTATTTGCATCTGCTCAACTATGCCTTTTCGTTTATCGGCTCTGATCATATCTCAGTTGGTTTGTCAAGGATGACAAACTCATCATTCTTCATCTATACCAGCATCTCATCAGGCCTTCTTAGTCGGTCCAGAGCACAACCCTGTTCTCGTGTACTTGAGGCATTCCTTTTGTTTCACCAGTGAATCTGGTGTGAGCCTTCTAACACTTGTCTTTACCTCTTCCTCCTTATCTCATTGAACTATGATGCACACAATGCATAATAGGAGATAAGCTCCACTAACCAGTGGAGTGACACCTTGTCTTCTGCATCCTGCAATGCACTTCATGTGACTTCCATGTTTGTGCTACATCTCTTCAAATGAGCACATGTGATCTGATGTGAGCACATTCACTATCAGTCATTTCTTCTCATGATGACTGCATCTTCATCCAGTGGGAGTCCTGCTTTTTTGCAACCTCACAGCATACATGTGATCTTCTCATACTTCTCATCCAATGTTGATGTGATTTAGGTAACATTTTGCCTTTTCATCACAAACATCCACACAAACACCTTGCACATCCTATTTGTACACTGATCATGACCTTTGCAGATTGACAACCACTCATTTGGTTGATCTGACTTTCCCATGTCAACACATCACTTGCTAGATGACATCTTTTCCTTTACCGATGTTCTACAACACAAGGTGATATCCAAGATATCTCAACCTGTACTCTTCCTTGAAAGTGTTGCACATACATCTCTTCTATCAGTAGTCATCCCATACCGGTTGACATCAATGACAACACAATGCCAACAATACATAATCGTTTAATATTATGTATATATATACATATACATAATCAATTGATATTATATATATATATATATATATATATATAATATTATGGTGGGCTTATTAAATAAATATGTTATTAATAACAAAGCATATCGCACAGTGGCGTCAATGAGTAGTATCAACTGTGCCTTATAACAAACACATTGTGTTTGTTTTTAACAAGGATTGTGCATTGAATCAAACTCATTGAGTTTGAATGAGATAAGGACTATGTGCTATGAAACATGGGCACTACGAGGACTATCCCACGTAACAAAAACACCTTGCAAATGGGAGTCGATGAGTATATCGACTATGTAACAAAACAGATACATAGTGTTCAAATTGAACACGGCCTTTGCAAAGAATAACAACCACGTTGTGTTTGAAAGGTTTACGGATTGTGTTGTAAGCATGGTCACTGCATGGTGTAAACCGTTGGAACAAGCCCTACGTGGTACAGTCATAGGCCAAGTGCCATATGAACTGTTAGACGTGTTGTGTGGGTGGTGTAGAAAACAATAATGGCAGTGGGTTGTAAGCCCAAAATGAGGAAATAACATAGCATGCAACTAGCATAAATATAGACGGTTGTTTGAAAGGAATAGGAGGGGAATAACAGAATGGTGGTATTGGAAATAGTGAGAAATATGCAAATAATAGAGATGATAGAAAATAAGAACAGAGAATGGAATGAAGAATAGTGAATAGAGAAGAGAGATTAGAGAATAGAGAGGAAAGACCACAAAGGATTTGAAAAGCATAGAGGAAGGAAGGCATTGGAAATCTAGGAGTATTGCAGACAAAATTTGGAAGAAGATTAGCATTGATCATATTAGAATTGGCTTAAATTTCAGAGGTAGGCTCTTTAATGAGGAATAGCTTATTATATAATTAGAGTATAAGAACATAATTATATTGAGATTTTTTTATTTTTTAGAACATTAGTGAAGAAAAGAGTTAAACATCTTAATTAGTTCCTTGCAATAGAAGTCATTATGATTATTTGAAATTTTGTTTGAAAAAGCCATATAGTTATGTGCATAATGAACTATCATTTTATTTAATACCCGTTATGGAAAATTACTAAATTTAGTTAGTTGAAATCATAAATCATGGAAAACACATGTTAGTATTGAACTAAATATGTTATTCGAAAAAGAATTAGATAATCAATAATATGTAGAAAGATAAAGAACTTATGCATTCTAAACTTGGAAATTTGAAACCATAGAAAATAGAATACAAGTTAATGTAATGATTACGCTATTAGGATATTATGAGAAATAGATAAAAGAATGTGTACTCGTAATTTTTATTTCTGAATTTTATTTTTGTCTATATGCTAAATATGCATACATGTGTTACACCTTCTTATTTTTAATTCTTATCCTTGATTTACTTGAAAAGATAGAAGCGAAAGATTGTTTTCTTATTAGATATAATTGGTTGTAAACAAAAGATTGTTTCTTTTATATCTTTTAATAAAAGATTGACTTCTTTTATATTCATATTGGATATCATACAAATAATAGAAAAGCTAGATATGCTTGTGTGTGGGGAAAGTTACCTTCTGGGATGGGTGCCGAATGTGGACTTATAGAGAGAATAGTTTGCTTTTCCAAACTATATTTTATTACTATGCATGGCATTATACTCGTCCGAGTAACTTATTGACCATTGAAATAGATGGATTTATTTATATTCTCCACCATATCCTTGATTTATCTTGCTTGTTTCTTGATGGAATTAGAAAATTGAAAATGTGTGTATCATTCTAGGTACACACGAGATTCCATCTTGTCTATCGAATTCTTTTTGCTAAGCAATTCGTGCAGGGTCGGGTATTCTTGATTGACCAAGAATTTTGGGGTAGTGAAGGTTCTCATCTTCATTCTAAAAATTGCATTGAAGATAGTTTTGGATTGCAGATCAATGGACGCATCTCATCCTTTACTTTATATTTTTCTTGTTATTTGAACTTAAGGCATTTGAAAGGCCTAAATATTGTATGTAGATATGATTGAGATACTACTCACGTTCTCTTATTGAATATAGAATCTTTACCTCTTTATATAAATCTCATGTTTATTGTGATATCATTGGAATGATCATTTAGAGCTCAGGGTGGAATAGTGGAAATAAATAGACTTATTAAGGGAATAATAAGTTTATTTAAGAATAAAGAGTATTTTGTTTTATTATTGAATTTAGAACGTTTACTTCTTTACATCTAATTGGTTCATTTATTTAATTCATTTAATAATATTTAGTTTGTTCATTCATTTAATTGCCATATTAAGTTGCATTATCATATTAGTTGCATTTCATTTAAGTGTGTTATCATTTTAACCACTTTTATAGTTGCATTACATATAATCACATAACATTGCATTCATTTTTATACATTCATAAATCACATAGAACTGCATCACATTAAATCATACATCACATAGAACTATATCATGCATCACATAAAAGCATAAGTAAAATCATATAGACTGCATAATAGAAACATGCATCGTCAAAAGAAAACAAGCATATATAAATCGCCGCCAAAAATGCATATCAAATAACTCAAAAATGATAATGTGTCAGAATATACAACAAAATCCCAATGGCTCGAATAACATCATCAATAAGTGTCAACCAACACTGCCTCCATCACCAGGAGGATGTTTCCTACTGGATCCTCCTCTAGGATGTCCTAACGATGCCCTAGGAGGACCCATCACCCCTTCGCTGCTAGTCTGTCGCAATGTAGATCGACTAGATCTCCTCCCAGACATATATGAACAATAACTTAGAACTAGCTCACCCTCTGGGATGGCTCTCTCATACTCTCGGGGCCAATACATACTCTCCTCAGATAAGTGAATAAGACGATCATCATGTGTCAGCATACCTGTATAGAAGGCACTATACTGCTCATAGGCATCGTGTAGCAACTGAGCCCTCCTAACTGCATCATCCCTCCCCCTCTGTAGATAGTCTCTCTCGGCTACAATTTGATCCCTCTCTCTCCAAGGCAGAATAATCCCTACAAAATAGCTCCCTCTCATCATTTCATCGCCACCTCAACCTCACCACCTCATCCTCTAAACTATGGAACCGCGCTCTCAAAACTTGTGGATCATCATCATCTCCATTTCCACCCTGTCCTCCATCTCCACCTCCCTCTACAGCAGGAACATCCTCTAACTCGAGCATGTCAATATTATATGCACCCTCGTCATCATCATCATCCCCTCCACTACTCGATGATCCTAAAGTAGAATCATCATCTCCTTCCTCATTTGAGCCAGTAGACTCGGTGTCTCCATCGATGTCTACCTCCATCTCCTCCGCCTCCTCCTCTCCTATTGTTGCTATGGCCGACACAACTCCTCCATCTCTCCCTCTCCCTCCTCATGGCCTCTGGTATCGAATCTGTTGCAATGGTATAGGAATGGTAGGATCTATGAAAGGAATAGGTTTGTGTGCCACCCACCAATCATCATACTAAGGTGTGGTCCTCGGATCAGCTAATCCTACTCCCCAACCCCATTGCATAGGAAGAAGAGCATCAAACTCAACCACAACAACATGAGGTTGAATGCAAGCCCCCCAATCACCAATCTCACAAGTAACATGAGTAAAATATGTTTTCATATTGGGAATACCATGTATCTCTTCGAACTCTTGAAGTACATGTCCTGGAAGATGTTTATCAATGATTCACTGGGTATCCAAGGCCTGATCAATAAGATATTGTTGTTGTCAACAGAATGGTAAGTGTTGGACATCATCTACCCAACCAGGGCAATCCAAATATGGTGGCCATGTGAAGTACTACAAAATATCAATTTGATGACTCCAGTACAAGGTGTTCCCCGAACCCTTATGTTTGATCCCTATAGTGTACATATATGCATATGGTTGCTCGCCCTCAAGAGCTACATGAATAGATGGTTGAGAGAAATCTATATGCTCCCAAGCCCAGACCTGGAGCAATGTAATGCCACATCCAATAGATCTATGCCTTAGATATATTATGTCGTGCATTTGGTAATATAAGATTGTAAGAAGACATGGACCCCAAGCAAATACGCACCTGTGAACAATCATATCATGGATCACACGACCCCATCCGATTGGAAATTCATGAGTCATCCTATCTGGTATCAAAGGACCCGCTACTATACAACACAAAACTACAGTAAGGTCATCATAATCTATCTACTCCCACTATATCTCATATTAGCCTTGCATGTGCAAATCTTGCTCAGTAAACTCAAACAAGTCACATAATCTAGTGATTCCTAAATAGTGCCCATATACGAATCTTGGACCATGGATAGGAATATGAAAAATCCACAAGACATCCTCTAAGGTAATGGATGCCTCACCCTAGTAGGTAAATGGAATGAGAAAGTCTCAGAATGCCACTGCTCGACCAAAGCAATAATCATGGCCATGTTGGTCGTAACCTCAAGCAAGTGCAAAATATGGTAAAAACCAAGGTGCCTAATCAAAGCAATGTCCTCTAGAATCAATTCATCTTGCCAATAGAGACCATCAGGCCTCGTCTGTCTACATATGAGCACATTGAAATTCACCCATAAGTGAGAAACAAGAGAAATATGTCAGATACATGATCACATGACAAATCATAAATTATACATGTTATAAAAATCAGTTTACAAAGAATGTGAATCACTTAGAGCTAATGTGAACTATTAAGAGCTATTGTGCAGCGTTATTATCGAATGCGAATTTGCCTGGCCGAATGTGTAACATTTGTATCAAATGTGCTTCACTAAACTCTAGTGTGAATCATTAAATCAATTGTGTAACAATAAAGACAAATACAAATTAATAAAGACGATTGCGGCAAAATCGAAATGTGAATGCGCATCACTTAATATTTTTTGATCTGAGGAAAATTTAGAAAATTGAGCACAAATAGGTCAAAACGAGCATCTTTTTTGGAATACATACCATGCCTCCACTCCCGGGTGGTCTCTGGTACGATCAGACTCGATCAGATAGGTGTAATCGCACTCGAAAGTCGGCCATGATACTCGCAAAGTCTCAAGATTTCTTAAAAATCACAATGAACTCCAAGAACTCAAAAGAATGCAAATGAGGAAATGAAAGGGCCAAATCACTATTTATATCTAGAAATTAGGATTTTTACAACTCTAACGGTCGTGGTCCCCTTGAACTTCAAAACACCTGTAGCCCAGACAAACGGACTCGAAATCGCACAAAACTTGACACGATTTCTCACTACCATGGTATCAAAAAAATGGTCTCAATTTCAGAATTTTTCGACCACTTTTTTCAATGGGGCATATTTACACCCTAAAGCGTCACTGGAGCATTACTGGGGTAGATTTTTTTCATTTTCTTTGAAACAACATCGTTTCGACATCGTATCAAAGAGGGGCAAATGTAGACACCTAAAAATGTCTCATTAATCGCACACTAATTATTCATCCTAATTAATTAAGTAATTATTTAATTAAGCTAATTATTCTTTTGAATTAAATCAATCATCACCCTCCAACACTACTAATCATTCTATTTCTATTTCCTAATCAATTAATCATTTAACCCTTACTCGAATATTAATTAAATATTAATTATTTAATTAATTACAATTTATTCTTTAGTTAAATAATCTTTATTATTTAATTAGTCTAATTTCCAATTATTAAATTTCATTTAAATCATTTAATTAATTAACTTCATTCTTCCAATTCCCCGAATTCGAATTCCAAATAATTCCATCTAATTTCATTTTCCCAAATTCACATTTCACCAAATCTGAATTTCAATGAATTTTAATAAATCTCATGTACATTTCAGCATTCAAAATCTAAATTCAAATTCAAATCAAAATGAAAATGAATTTTAATTCAATCTCCTACAACACATGTTGAAAACCTTAACTGATTGATCAAATCAGTTAACTAATTAGTTAACTCGGTTAACTCTCCAATCTCCCCTTTTCACTCCAAATCCTCTTCTTTGACTAATCAATCAATTCAGTCTTCTCCTCAATCAATCTAGTCAACTGGCTAATTTATTCAGTCATCTCCCTAATCTATTCAGTCCACTAATCAATCAAATGAGTTAACAAATAAATATATCATGTTAACAAATCAAGCAATTCACTTAACTAATCAATCAAAATCAGTGATCTATCAATCACCACTTCAGTTCAGTTTCTCACCCCATCTCACTTGAAATTCTATAAATACAACCTCATTTCCCAATTTCAATCTAGAATCACATAATTATAATCTTCAAAGCAATTGCCTATCTCATGCGGGAAATCCCAATACAACGCTTGAGAGCCACCTATTGGACATTGTTGCTGCTAGGATATGTTGTTGTCATTCATGTCAACATATTCTTGCTCTAGTGATTGCAGACTGGTTTATTGGGATCATGGTTTGTTGTATGGAGTATTTCTAGTATCATTATATTCTCATGTATTGGCTTTGGTGATCCAGAAAGCTTAATTGATCATATCAGTTTTGCAGTTTGTTTTTCTGATCAGTGCTAATTTGTAGAGTTCAGTATTTTCTCCAGTATATTTCGGTGTGATTAGATCTTGAGATGATATTTTGGGATATCATTTGGGATGGTCTTGTGTATCTTCATTTTAGATGGTTCATGATTTAGTGTTCCGCAAGTTATCTTTCTTCGTGACATTTTTTTTTGCTTGTTTCAGATGTTGATCGATGAAGATTTGATAAGTGGTGTTGGTACAGCTGTTACTGATTATTCTAACGTGCTTGTTCGTGTTTCCTAAGTATTTCCTATTTGTTTTGATGATCCAAATTGATTTTTGTGCATGTTCTTGGTGGTTTTTCTGAATCGGTGATGTTCTTCATGTTATGCAGTTTTCCTGGTGGTGTAGCGTGTTGCGGTTGATCATGGTGAGATTTCTGATGGAGATGAGCATTTGGGAATTTTATTTAGGTCTATGTTATCTCATGTATATCATTATATTGGTCTGATGATCGATCTATGTATCGTGTTATGTAATTTTATAATTGTGAGTTGAGGGTTTAGCCGACCTTGTTGTCAAGGTTGTGAATTGTATAAATAGGTGATATAGTCATGTAATTTAGGTATCGAGATTGTGTCTATATTATCAGAGAGTGGTGTATGTGCGAACAAGTGATTCATCCTTCAACATTGTGATTGAGAAGAGATTGGTGTTGCAGAGAAGACAATTGTATTGCTTAACTGGAAGTATCATGAGGCATTTGGAGATGCTATTCTTTCAGTTCATTCCTTCTGGATTGTAATCTAAATCTTGTTGTAAGTTAGTGAGACTTCCCTGACGGTTGTAGCCTTCTGGGTTATTATATTTGATCAATGAGCTCTAGGCAGTGTGCCCGAATGTTGGTGCATTCCCCATTGTAATATTTTTGCATACTACTGCAGAGTATCATCTTATTGTGGGTAGGTTCCCACCATGGTTTTTCCCTTAACCGGGCTTTCCATGTCAAAATCTTGGTGTTGTGTGGTGTTCCATCAGTTTGCTTATATTTGTTGTTGTTGCAGTTTATCAGATTTGTATTTGTGGTTGAATTTGTAGATTCGGTAGAAAATTGATTCACCCCGCACCCCCCCCCCCCCCTCTTAGTTTTCTCTCATTACTATTTCCAACAATTGGTATCAGAGATAGATCCTCTTAAAGAATCTTAACCGCTTGAGGAGATCTAGGATGGAAATTGAAGGTGTTATCTTTAAGAAGGAGAGTCTAAGATTTGATGGAAGTAACTATGCTATATGGAAGAACCAGGTGGAGGTGCACTTGAGATGTCTTGGAGAAGATTACTGGAAGATTTCAAATAATGCCTATTCTATTCCTCTAAATGGACCAGTTACTGCAAATGAGATTAAGGAAGTTGAAAATAACATTAGAGCAAAGGAAGCATTATTAAGTGCCCTGATTGATTCAAAGATGACAAATGTAATGGGACTTCACACTACACATGAGATCTGGGAGAAGCTTGAAACCTTGTATGAAGGAGATAAACAAGTCAAAGTTGCGAAGCTAAAAAGTTTGAAAGGGAAGTATGAGATGATGAAGATAGGATGTGATAAGAACATAAATTCTTTCATGGCTAAGGTGAATGAACTTGTCCTAGGTATCAAACGTGTCGATGGAACCCTTGAAGAAGATGAAATTGTTGTTAAGGTATTTATAGCATTGCCTCCTCCTTACAAACATAAGGTAGCTTCTATTGATGAGATCCAGAGTGTGACTATTGTGAAAAGAGATATTCTCGTCGGAAAGATTGTTGCATTTGAACTGAGCGAATTTGGTGAATCACGTGGAAAGTCTGAGATGGAATTTAGAGCATCTGTATCCGAAAAGTAAAAGTATGATCCTAAAGAATGTTGAATATCCAGATATGAAAGAGAGAGAAGAGAGATGGAAGAGAAAGAAAGAGAATTGGAAGAGCTTGAAGGATTGATTGCTCAAAGATTGCCTAAAGGAGCCAATAAGTATGATGAAAATTGCCCTTGAAATGTTTCTCTTGCAATAAGGTAGGAAATTTTGCTTCTAGATGCTCAAAGATAATGTCTAAGTATGATAGGCATGACAAATTTGATAAGCATGCTATGAATGATAGATATGAGAAGCATGAGAAGTATGACAAACCTTACAAGCCTAACCGGAAGTATAAGCATCAAAAGAACTATTATTATGTTGTTGATGAAGGTGTTACAGATGAAGAATCAGAAGGAGATGAAGTTGTGTTTATTACTATCAAAGAAGATGGACCAGTATATGTTGATCCCACAAGCTGCAATATTGAAGAGAAAGTTTTAGTTGCTAAAGTTGAAGAGAAAGATGAATGGGTGATTGATAGCAGTTGTTCACATCATATTACTAGTGATAAAAGAAACTTTATGAATATGGAAAGGTATGATGGTGGAATGGTAATATTTGGAGATGACAAATCTTGTGTGATCCATGGTAGAGGTTCTATTTCCATTTATGGTAAACATAACACTAATGATGTTTTGTATGTTGAAGGTTTGAAGCATAATCTTTTAAGTGTTGGATAGATGGTTGAAAAAGGTTATGATTTACAATTCAAGAATGGAAAATGCAAGATCCTAAATGTCTCTAGTATAGAAATTGCATCTGGAACTAAGACTGAAGGTAATATATTTCATTTAAATGTTGATGAGAAAAGTTGTTTGATTTCTCAGATAGATGAAAATTGGATAAGGGTTATGGAAGAAGAATTAAATCAAATTGAAAAGAATAACACATGGGAACTTGTGCTTATACCTAAAGATAAGAATGTGATTGATACTAAATGGGTATTTAGGAACAAATTGAATGAAGCTGGTGAAGTTATCATAAATAAAGCAAGATTGGTATGCAAAGTTTATTCACAGAAAGAAGGAATCGATTATGAGGAGACTTTTGCTTCGGTAGCTAGACTTGAAGTTGTTAGACTATTGCTTGCATATGTTGCCTATAAGGATTTCAAGGTATATTAGATGGATGTCAAGTCAGCTTTTATGAATGGTGATCTTGAGAAAGAAGTCTATATTGAGCAACCTGATGGATTTTCATTATCAGATGATGGTGACATGGTATGCAAACTGAAGAAAGCTCTTTATAGATTGAAACAAGCCCCTAGAGCCTGCTATGCTAGATTGGATAAGTATTTGTTGAAATTGGGATTTAATAAAGGTACGGTTGATAGTAATCTATATTTTAAGATTGAGAATGATAACATCTTGATTGTGAAGTTTTTATTGATGATATTATCTTTGGAGGAGATGATAACTTGAGCATGAAGTTTTCCGATGATATACAGAAAGAATTTGAGATGTCTATGATAGGAGAGATGATTTTTTTCTTAGGTTTGTAGATTTCATAGATTGGAAAAGGTATTTTTTATATCTCAAACTAAATATGTGAAGGAATTGTTGAAGAAGTTTGGGTTGCATGACTCCAAATCGGTTGGAACTCCTATGGTGACTGGTTGCAAATTGTCTAAAAATAATGAATCTCTGAAAGCTGATCAGTATTTGTACAAATCTATGGTTGGTGGACTGCTATATTTGACTCAGACTAGACCAAACATTATGCATGTTGTGTGCATGGCTGCTAGATATCAAGTTGATCCGAAAGAGAGTCATGTCAATATAGTAAAGAGAATATTCAAATACTTGAAAGGAACTGTGAATTATGGTTTGTGGTATCCGAGGAATGATTATTTCATGTCATGTGCTTACACTGATGTTGATTGGGCTGATGATGTTGATGACTGGAAGAGTACCTTCGATGGTGCTTTCTTTTTGGGGAAGAAATTAGTTTCATGTGTTGGAAATTGACACTCATTTGATTGGTTTCAACATGTTGTCATTGATGGCAACATGTTCCGGCTTCATATTTTGGTTTGGTTGATCACCAGCAGACACTTCACTGACACTGGCATCGGCACCGGCACCGGCAGGTATCTTCACTGATTGGAAGGAATTCTTTGGTAACCGACATTGCAGGTTGACATGGTTTACATTCAGGATACCAGTATAGGAGGCCGACATGGTTTACATTCAGGATACCGGTATAGGAGGCCGACATCATTTGGGAGATCCAGCATCAGCAATTGATTTTGACATTTATGTATTTATGTATTGACCTGACATGTATATTAATTTTGTAATTATCTATGTAATCCGATATAAGGCATGAAGGATTGTAAGGGTATATAGGTCAGTTGATTAGATCATTTTGTAATACATTAGAAAAAGGAGAGTAAGAGAGAGATAATTGTAATGCGAGGAATGTTGATTATGTAATAGGTTATTCCGATAAGGGTTTAGGGTTTTAAACCGAAATAGACAAAGCTTAACCAGAACTGTATTTAGGCATAGAAGATGCTATCATTGCAGTTCACTCATTTCTCTGGATTGTAGTCTAGATTTGTATGTAGTCAATGAGACTCCTTTTGTGATGAGCAGTGTGTTCTAGGTTGTAAGCCTTCCTGCAAGTGCAGGCCCCTATATTTTGTAATATCTTTTCATATGGCCAGTGGATTGATATTGTGGGTCACAAATCCATCGTGGTTTTTCCTATTTGAGGTTTTCCACGTATAATTCTTTGTGTTATGGTATTCATTTGTGTGATTGGCTTATTGATTGCTTTACTTCTTTCAATCTTATATGTATCGGTATACCAGTTGGTGAATGCATATTTTAATAAGGTTAAAATTGATCATTCTAGTAGAACACTGATCACCCCCCCGCCCCCCCTCTCAGTGTTCTTGAATTCCAACAATTGGTATTAGAGCCTTGTGCCTCGGAGGAAGTTTAACAGCTTGAGGAAGATCCTGAATCCGGAATCCATGGATATGAGTTTGGAGAGACAACTTGAGGTAGCACTTGAATATTATGATGTTGAAAGGACGAAGAACTTGAAGTTACAAGATGAATTGAATTCTACTCAGGAATTCATTCTTATCCTACAGGAGAGGTTTTCATCTATTCAAGCTAGGAGAAAGGAACTTTTGCAAAATCAGGATAACAAAGAGAAAGATGCCCTTAATGAAAGATGTCAGCAGTTGAGTTAGGAGAACATGGTCATGAGGAATTAAATACAAGCCCTAACTATGAGAATGTCAAAGGAGATTGAAGACCAGAAGAAGAAGGAAGAAAATCTTACTATATCTCTGAAAGACAAATTTGAGGAATGTGTTAGGTTGGTTCATGGAAATGATATGTTGAGAACTGATTTAGTGCAATCCCAGTGTAATGAACAAGAACTTGAAAGACAAATGATAATTCTGAGAGATGATTTGACTGTTGCAAGTGAGTACAAAGCAAAATTCAAGGTTAGTTCAGCACAGCTTGATGAATTATTGAAAAGTCAAAGACATAATAGAGATTCCAATGGACTTGGATTTGAACAAGGTCAAAGTTCCACTACTGCAAATGAAGATCAAAACCAGAAGGCACCAGTACGGCATCCTAATGCTTACAAATTTAATGGTAGATGCTCTATTTGTAATAAATTTGGTCACATGGCTAGGCAATGTAGAAATAGAGCAAATCAGTTTTATTCTGCTCCCGGTCAATGTTGTAAATGCAATAAGTATGGACATAAGATAGAAGATTGCAAAATGAATGTTAAATGTTATGCATGTAGAAAATTTGGACATATGGCTAATCAGTGCAGGTCAAGAAATTATACCAGTTTTAGCAAAGTAATTCAAAAGAACAATGTTACATGTTATGTATGCAACAAGGTTGGACACATTGTTAAGTTCTATAGAAGCAGAAATCCACCTGTTGACAATGATGGATCAAATGATAAAGGAAAAGAGAAGGTCAATGAAATCAGGCAAGATCATATCAAGAAATGAGTCAGGAAGTCAAATGATCAATCTGTAGATGGGAATTCTCTGGTTACTCAACCGATAGAGGAAATTGCTCCTACACCGGCAAGAAGCTCATCCAAGTAACTGAGGCAGATGCCTTAGGGGTAGGCAAAATTCATGATAATACTACTTAAGCCCCGGGAAGAGGTTCTAGAAGATGTTCTAGACATTAGAAATGCTTATCCGACATGGAGATGTTCGACCAAGATCCAGTATCTTTCACCGGCAATCATTCATATCAATGACGGATTAGAGTTTTTCTTGGAGGTTAAAAGGTTGAATTCACTTCATTTTTTATCACCTTGCTTTCAGAGTGACTAAGAGAAATTGAGAGCAATTCTAAGGTGATTCAGTGTGATCCAGTATCTTGCTGAGCGATTCCACCAGCGATCGAAAGAGTTCTTTAGGGTTTTCACTGGCAACTATTTCTCATGTACTTATCAATATTATCTTTCATCATGGAAAAGGGATCATCCTCTGCACCTACTTTTATTGCAAATCCTACTTTTGTTGAGGTTAAGGACCATCCTAGGCTGATTTTCAAATGATGTTCGCATATTGCCACCATGGATGATGCGGTTGGCGCTTTTTCTTGTGTCCCAGAAGGAGTTGCATATGTGGAAGATGTTAGAGCTTACATTCACTGTCACATTGAGGATTTGGGAACCAGTGATATCAAGAGCATGTATATGAGCGAGCTGATGGGAGACTCTGGAAAGATCAAGCTCGAGTATTAGCATATTGAGGATCTAGGATTTACAGGCATTATGGATATTCTTGAATTTGAGGATGAGATTATCAAATATGTTTTGAGCAAAGTGCATGGAGAGTTCATCTGGTTGGATAGACCTTACAAGATCTCAAAGGAGGCCATTAGGACCATCATCGGTTTGTCACAAATTGGATAGCATCCGGAGAAGAATATTTCTTGTTAGAATATTTAATCTTTACTTGGCTTAGGTTTATTTGTATTTAGTTTAGGATATTCCTTTGGAATTCCTACATGTAATTTGTCCTCTAGTACATGTGTGAGGACAAGTCATTTCTTTTATTTTCCTTTATTAAGGAATATTAAATTTCCTCCATAAGAGGATGTGGACACATGGCACACACATTTTATGAATGGTGGCATTCAAAGATTTGGGAGTAACTTTGTAACTCCTCTTCTCATCTCTATTTAAGAGATGTCTCCTCTCTCATTTCTTCTTAATGAAATTATTGTAAAGAGCTTCTCTCTCTCTCTCTCTCTCTCTCTCTCTCTCTCTCTCTCTCTCTCACACACACATTTTAGGCATTGCCTCATTCATAATATCACAAGGGGTTTTTCTTTGCTTTTCCCCTTTCAAAAGTTCTTGTGCCTCCTTCTTCACATTTGGGTGATTGCTTCAAGGTTTTTTAATTTCTCTTGGTAACATTTACTTCATCAATAAACTTACTTGGATTTTGTTTTCCTTCCTTGCTCTTGTATTTCCTTTCATGGTATCAGAGCAAGTTTCTAATCCTTGTTTCAAGTTGAGATTGATGAAGGTTACCATTCTGTGGAGTTCATCTTCTTGGAGGCATTCTTGAGAGGAGAAGTTTTTTCTCTAATATTTTCTATTGTGCAGGTTTTGGTTTTAGTTTTAAAAAAAATTTCAAACTTGTTAACAAGTTTGCCTGGAGGTTTAATCTTCTATTCTATTTTTTTTATTAAAAAAAAAAAATAGCTTTGGAAGGCTTGCCGCCAAAGTTTCTTCTTTCTGGTTTAAAGTTGTGGCTTTGGAAGGCTTGACGCCAAAGTTTCTGGTTTTTTATTGTGAATAGTTTGGAAGGTTTACCACCAAACTCAGCCTCCTTAATCTATTTGGTCAGCTTGCCGCCAAATCTGATTTATTATTACATTGCTTCTCTGTTTGTTTGCAGGTTCTAAAATATTATTTTACTTGCAAATTATTTTTGATTTATATATTTTCTAACAATTTATGTTTGCAGATTAAAAAAAAAAAAAAAACTATTTATTTTTCTCTCTGCTGTAGTAATTTTGTTTTTATATTATTTCAATCTTTTGTTAAATCTTTCATCTTTCTGTTTAAATCTGTTTAAAATAATTCTATTAAATCTAAATTTATTTCATTTTAAATTTGAATCTGTCCTTTTCATTTACTTCAACCTCTGTGTTTTCTAACCGCTTCTTGTGCAGACTTTAATTTCAAAGATCTATGGTTTCAATTTCAGTTGCAGATTTTTGGATAAAAATAAATTTCATATTGTTAAATATCAAATAAGCTTCAATCTCTGTTATTTCAATATTTATTTTATCTCTGTATTGATATCTCCTTTGCCTGTGTTGTTCTTTTTTTTCAGCATATTTATCAACTTGAGATAGTCTGTTTGTTTGAACCTTCTGCATTTTGAATCATCTCTTTTCATATTGGAGATATCATCCATTTTCTTCTCCTGCATGATCTGCGTTGAACTGTAGTCAAAGTTGCATTCTCATATATAGTTTCTACAATCTTTGCTCTCTTCTGATTTTATTCTCCTCTGCCATAACGCCTCTCTATCATAACGCCTCTCTACAACTTACTTCAAAAAGAACTTGTAACGCCTCTGCACTATTTTAACACCTCTGCAAAATCCCTTTCTCTGTACATTTGTTGGAACCTCTGCAATCTTTTATGTAACGTTTTTCTCCCTCTCGAGCTTTGCTTATTTTAGTCTGCAAGTAGCGCCTTTTTATTCTTGGTAGTTCATGCAATTCAATTAATAATAAGTTTTTTAAATCACCTTTCAAAGTAAAGTTTATAAAAGCTTAAGTTTTTCCTCCACGTATCTCAAAAGTTCTTTTTTAAAAAAAAGTTTATTAACTTTTTAATATTAATAAGTTTATAAGTTTTTAAAATAAAGTTTTTTTTATATAAATAGTTTTTTACTTTATTATTATTAAAACTTTGAATTTTTTTTTAATATTAAGTTTGTTTAATTAAAATTAAAGTTTTAAATTAATATTTGGAAATAATATTTTTTATATAAATTTTGTTTTAAAATTTATTATTTTTTAAAATTATTATTGAAATTTGATTCAAGTTTAATCAAGGAGGTTAATTTTTCGTTTTTTAATTAAAGGGGTAAATAAAAAAATTCTCAATACTAATCGTAATTTATTCATTATTTTGTTATCATGTCTATTTTAATTCCCGAAATTAAATTAAATGGTTCAAATTATCATTCATGGAAAACACATATTTCCTTTATTTTTCGTTTCAAGCATCTTTTGGATGTTGCAACTGATAAAAGTTTCGAACCCGCTTCAACTGCTCCTCAAGCCGACCAAGATAGATGGAAGGCTCAAAATGAGGAAGCACTTGGTTTAATTAGTATTTCAATGGTTCCTGATTTGTATGTTTTAATTGGAAATTATACAAAAGCGTATGAAGCTTGGGAAATTTTTAAAACAACTTATGATAGCTCAAATGAATCCCGAAAAATTCTGCTTCAAGATCAACTCGAAGATCTCAGGTATACGGATTTTAAAACCATGGATGAATTCTTATTAAAGTTTGATTCTGTTAATAGTTAATTAACTGGTTTAGGAGTTACTCTAGCTGATTTACGTTTAATTCATCTTATTCTTAAAAAATGTCTTCCTCGTCAATTTCAACAATTTATTTCAAATATTCATGCTCAACTTGCTATTCCTAGTTTAGCTACTCAATTAACTTATGATATTTTTCGTAATCTATTACGTCAAGAGGAAGCTAAATTAATTCAATTCGGTACTCTTAAAAGTAGTGAACATGCTTTTATGTCTAAAAATCAAAATCATAATAATAATTTTAGATCCAATAATAATCATAATCATAATCATAATCATAATAATAATCACAAATCATCTAATTATCAATCTCATTCTAAATCCTATCATAACAATTCTCATAATAATAATCATAATAATACGTACAATAATCAAAGGAATAATTCTCAAATAAGACCCCATTGCACATATTGTGGGAAAGATGGACATATTACTAATAATTGTTTTAAGAAGCAAAATGGTAAAAAGCCCATGAATCAAAATAATCAAAATAATCGACAACATAAACCTCATTATAAGAAAGGTAATAATAATGGTAATTTGTCTCATCACACATTTACATGTACTTATAATGTTTCTCAACCACTTGAGTGGATTATTGATTCTGGTGCATCTCAACATGTTACCTCTCATAAAGAATTTTTTGAATCTTTGCATCCTGATACTTCTAATATTCCTGTTCAATTAGCTAATAATCATAGTTGCAAAGTTGAAGCTATTGGTGATGTGAATGTTCCTAATGGGAAATTACATGATGTTCTTTATGTTCCTGAATTAAAATCAAATTTGATTTCAGTTCCTAAACTTTGTCAAGATTATAAGATTAACTTTTATAGGGGCATATGTTATTTCATTGATCCAAAAACTAATCATGTTATTGCTACTGCTAAAATGGATAGTGATAACTTATTCAAGTTCTATGAATTTGCTTCTCCAAAGTATTCTTTGCTTACTACTGTTGATTTTACTATATGGCATGAAAGACTTGGCCATCTCAATTCTGATTATATTTCATTGATGCAAAAACAAAATATGGTTGATGGATTGCCTACTATTGTTCCTTCTCAAATCGTTTGCAATGGTTGCATGAGTGGTAAGATGCATAGGGAACCATTTCCTCATGGTCAATCTTGGAGGGCATATACTAAATTGCATTTAGTTCATAGTGATCTCTTGGGTCCCATGGAGAATCCCTCCATCCAAGGTTCTAGGTATGCTCTTACCTTTGTTGATGATTTTTCAAAGAGAACATGGATATATTTCCTTCATAGTAAGGATCAAGTGCTTGATGTGTTTACTGAATTTCATATGTTTGTAGAAAGACAATCTGGTTCTAAAATTAAGATTCTTCGTACTGACAATGGAAGAGAATATGTCAATAATGCATTTAATGCTTATTTGAAATCTTTTGGAATTAAACATGAGCTTACCATTCCTTATACACCACAACAAAATGGTGTGGCGGAACGGAAGCATAGGACCATTGTGGAAATGGCTAGATGTTTATTGCATTCAAAAAATATGGATTACAAGTTTTGGGCTGAAGCTATGGCTTGTGCAACTTATTTAATTAATAGAACACCTACCAAAGCCTTAAAGGATAAAACTTCTGAAGAAGCTTGGTCTGGTAGAAAGCCCAATTTGCAGAATTTAAGAATTTTTGGTTCCATAGCTTATGTTCACAAACCTAAGGAGAAAAGAAAAAAATTAGATGCTAAATCTTCTCCTTTTATTTTTGTTGGTTATGATGAAAATACTAAAGGTTATAGAGTTTACAATCCTATTACCAACAAGGTAAAAGTTGCAAGAGATATTTGTATTGCAGGAAAAGGCGTTCATGATTGTTCTAAAGTGGAGGATGATGAACTTTCTCAAAGCAAAGTTGTGCTTGTGGAGGACCAACCTCCTTCTCTTAACCCTACTCCTAATGCATCGCTTTCTATTCCTTCTAGTGATAGTGATGATGATAATCATAACTCTACTCCTCGTGACTCTTCTTCTAGTGACGAATCCATTACTTCTAAAAGAAGACCTAAATGGTTTAAATCTTTAATTCAAGATAGTGATGAATACTTAGCTAGAATGGATAGACTTCAAGCTAGAAGAGTTAATTATTGTAATTATGCTTTAATGACTACTATTATGAATTCTAATGATCCTAAAACATCTAATCAAGCTAAAAATCAACCACATTGGCAAAAAGCAATGAAGGAAGAATATGATACTTTAATTTCTAACCAAACTTGGGATTTAGTTCCCTTGCCTCATGGTAAAAATCTTGTTTCTTGCAAGTGGCTTTATAAAACCAAATTGAATGCTAATAATCAAGTTAGTAAATTTAAAGCTAAATTAGTTGCTAGAGGTTTTTCTCAAATTGAAGGCTTAGATTATACTGAGACTTTTGCTCTTGTTGCTAAAATGCCTACAATTAAACTTGTGCTTTCTTTAGCTTCTAGAATGAATTGGCCTATTCACCAAATGGATGTTAAAAGTGCTTTTCTTAATGGTGATTTACATGAGGAAATTTCTATGTCTCAACCTCCCGGTTTTATTAAAGAAGGTAATGCACACTTAGTTTGTAAATTAAAGAAATCAATTTATGGATTAAAGCAATCTCCTAGGGAGTGGTATTCAAAGATTAATGCATTCTTTCTTTCTCAAGGCTTTATTAGAAGTAAAAATAATCCTAACTTGTATATTAAACATAGTGAAGATGATATTGTCATTATTATCTTGTATGTAGATGATTTGATTCTTACTTCAAGTTCCAATACTTTGATTTTTGATATTAAGTTTCAACTTAATCAAAAATTTCAAATGACTGATTTAGGTCTTTTACATTATTTCTTAGGAATGCAAATTTGGCAAACCTCTAAAGGAATTTTCTTATCTCAAAGTAAATATGCTCAAGATCTCATAGATAAGTTTAACATGAATGATGCTCGCCATGTTTCAATTCTTATTGAATTAGGCACTAAGTTAATGCTTGATATGGAAACTCCTCTTGTTGATCCTACTCTGTATAGAGAATTAGTTGGAAGTTTGAATTATTTAACTCTTACTAGGCCCGATATTGCTTATAGTGTTGGTTTGGTTTCAAGATTCATGTCTAAACCTCAACAAACACACTTTAAAGTTGCTAAAAGAATTTTAAGATATATTAAAGGAACTATTAATGTAGGTTTGTTTTATGATGCAAATTATGATTTTACTTTAAAAGGTTTTATTGATTCCGATCTAGGTGGAGATCCCAATGATGGGAAATCTACTTGTGGTTATTGTTTTTTTGTTGGTTCAGGAACAATTTCTTGGAATAGTAAAAAGCAACAATCTACCTCTCTTGGATCCACTGAAGCTGAGTACAAAGGATGCACTAATGCTTCCAAAGAAGTCTTGTGGCTTAGAAGACTACTTGAAGATTTGGGTCTACCTCAACACGAACCAGCTCAATTGTATTGTGAGTGCCATTGCCTTGGATAAAAATCCAGTTTTCCATGCAAGGACAAAACACATTTCTCTCCAACACCACTTTATTAGAGAACAAATTGAAGACAAACAAGTTTCACTCCTCTAATGCAAGGGGGAAGACCAAGTTGCAGATATTTTGACCAAGCCACTTTGTAAAGACAAGTTCCAATTTCATTGTAAAAATCTTGGATTGCAACCCATTGAAGGGTTTGATGTAAACTCCCCAAGTAAAGCTTAAGGGGGGGTGTTAGAATATTTAATCTTTACTTGGCTTAGGTTTATTTGTATTTAGTTTAGGATATTCCTTTGGAATTCCTACATGTAATTTGTCCTCTAGTACATGTGTGAGGACAAGTCATTTCTTTTATTTTCCTTTATTAAGGAATATTAGATTTCCTCCATAAGAGGATGTGGACACATGGCACACACATTTTATGAATGGTGGCATTCATAGATTTGGGAGTTACTTTGTAACTCCTCTTCTCATCTCTATTTAAGAGATGTCTCCTCTCTCATTTCTTCTTAATGAAATTATTGTAAAGAGCTTCTTGCTCTCTCTCTCTCTCTCTCTCTCTCTCTCTCTCTCTCTCTCTCTCTCTCTCTCTCTCTCTCTCTCTCTCTCTCACACACACACACACACACACACATTTTAGGCATTGCCTCATTCATAATATCACAAGGGGTTTTTCTTTGCTTTTCCCCTTTCAAAAGTTCTTGTGCCTCCTTCTTCACATTTGGGTGATTGCTTCAAAGTTTTTTAATTTCTCTTGGTAACATTTACTTCATCAATAAACTTATTTGCATTTTTTTTTCCTTCCTTGCTCTTGTATTTCCTTTTTCTAATGGTCAGGTTGACAAGCTCACCGGTGCAACTTCGGACCAGCGATCGATAAGGATTAGTACTATCACTAACAGAGACATCAGATTAGAAAGAATGGTTATTGGATACAAGATAACTCAATCAAACCATTTGAATTCTGTTTCTAGCTCCTACATTTATGCAGCACATAATATCATGAGGGAAAATGAGAAGTTAGATCTCTGTGGATGGATGTTAGCTAAGTTGTTAATTAACCTCGAGAAGATCAAAGGAGAGAAGAAGGGAATATTCTAGTATGGAAATCATATTATCTGTTTGATGCTATTTTTCATTAATCAAACTCCTGGTTTTGGGAAGAGACAATGGGCATTTGATATCTCGGTAGGGAAGACAACTAAAATAATCTATTGCTAGTTTGGGTAGTCAACATGGTGATAAAGTTTGGGGTTACTTCAAGGCATTCCAGAAGGCTATGAAATCTAGAGAGAGGGTTCCAAATCACGTTGTTGAGAAATACTCAACCGAGATCTTCTTTATGGTTAAGAAAGATGAAGCCTTGATGGAAGCAGTCAAGCCCTAGAAGATTTGGATTGAAGAGATGGGTTATGAAGTTGATGCATAGATTTTGGATGCTTATGAAAAGTTGTTAATTGATGCACCTATTGATGAAGCTAAGAAATCCTTTGGTACTACTAAACAGAAGAAGTAAGAAGTTGAAACTGAGTTTAATAGGAAGAAGAGGGAGAAGCAGCAGGGCAAGGCAAGCAAATTTGTGGAACAGGTATCTCAGGACATCAAAGCATTAATAGATGTTGTTTCGGAAAAAGGAAGGAAGAGGAAAGAGCCTGAATTTTTCATTGAGCCTATTCCATCATACTCTGGAACTGATGGTGACACGCTTTTAGAATTTAAGAGGGTATTGAGGAAGAAAGGTGAAGAGACTAAGGAGGAAGCTAGGAAGTAACCAGTTAGGAAGGTTACAATCAAGGTACCAGCAAAGACAAGAGCTCCAAAGGAAACATCTTCTGCTCCATCTGGTACTAGAAGAAGAAAGAAAATGGATGACACCAATCTTGCACTTGTATTTGGTAATGTAACTATTATTCCACCTAAGACTTGTGCGGAATTAGTAGATGAAATAACTAAAGATGGTGTGTTGAAAAATGTACAATTTTATTATGAACATTTAAATGATGATGAAGAAAGAGAAGTTGAGGAAGCAATTTTATTATATTTGGATATATACAAGAAAGCTTTGTTAGAAATTGAAAATCAAATACCGGCACAGTTATATGACAAATTAGATGCTAGAATATTATCAGCTATAGAGGAGGACAAGCATATAAAGATTCAAGAGTTGTTAACTACTTGTGCATCCATTACTCCAGAGGAGTTGGACAGGAATCTTGAGGTTGCAGACATAAAGATCTTTCACAGCAAGCACAGGATAGTTAGTCGTATGTTAGGTAGGGTTACTGAGATAGTCACTGAGGCCCACAAGGCATGGGTTCAATTCTTTGTTGCAAACCTTGGCTTTTACACTTCACCGAAGGCTAAAACTAATACTACAGACATCCTGATTGAAGGGAAAGGCAAAGGTATAATGGGTACAATTTTGAAGGATATTAAGATATTGGATATAGAGCCCCCGATAGAATCTAATGTACAGGACACAGAGGTGATACCGGCAAATGTTGAGATACCAACAGATTCAGAGAGTGTGAAGGTTACAAATGTTGAGGACAATAGTCCTCCGGATCAGAATGTACAGGTTGAGGTCATAGTTCCTAAGGAGGAACCGGCAGTAACTGATACTGCACCAAGTGGTGAAGCCACCGGTGCAAGAGAAGAAGCTATAAAATTTAATAAACCATCAAAAGAGAAGAGAGAGGAATCTGGCAGGGAACCGATAGTGAGCGCATCATTGTTGTCAATTGACACCTCACAGGTAGAGAAGAAAAGCATAACGAAGATGAGTTCTATTGAGCTCATGATGATGGCTGCACAGAAGATAATGAAGGAAGGATCTATGGACAAAGGAGTTATTGATCGGTCTATCCCAGTATTACATAGACTTGTCCCGGAGTGCAAATTTGACAAAGGAGCAAGCCCTTCTAGAAAGCTCAAAATAATCACAAAGCACATTTCTAAGGAATTTCAATCTTTACAGCAGATATCAAACCGGTAGGCATTGGAGAGATTTACACGAGCTAAGAGAGATACATTTGATCAGATGATTGAGTTGGAGAAGAAAGAGGTTAATGATAAGTTGAAGTTGATTGATAATGTTTTGAGGCAATGTACTAATATTTATAGAGTATGTTGCAACACGGGTTTACTTACACAGAGACAGATAAAGGGATTAAGGATATTCAGGAGAAGATTGTAGGTATAGTCAATTCTTTTGATGGCACAAATTATTTGACTACATCTATTGATGGTCAGATTTTGGTATTGGAAGCTAAATTTTTAGCTCTTGATAGGGAAAAAGAAAAAATCATAAGGAGAGCTAGAGGTCTTAGAGGATTGGTAAGTCCCCGATTGGACTCTTTAAGTGTACATAAGAAAGAATGCATAGATTTGGTTAGTAGGCCCACACCAAAAGAACTTAATGAGAAAGAATCATATGCTCACATGCTTAATGGACTTGTATCTATTTTTGGAACTTTCAAATCAAGTTGGGATACCTATCTAGAGCTTTTGGAGAAATTTTATCTGGAAATTTTCAAGTATATTCAGCTCCGGTAAAGTATTTTGGGACACATTCTTTGTATAGTCTTTCATTCTTCGTCCTGGTTTTTTGTGTATTTTTTTGGCATTGATGTCAAAGGGGGAGGTATAGGTGAAAAAGATGTTCTTGGCATCTGGAGGTATGGAGTATTTTGTTCAGATCATGATCACAGATAGATCTTCAGCTCAGGGGGAGCAGTCTCAGGATGAAACCAGCAGATGGAAACCATTATCATTTTTCACATGAGTGTTGCCATTGATGCCAAAGCGGGAGATTGTTGGAAATCGACACTCATTTGATTGGTTTCAATATGTTGTCATTGATGGCAACATGTTTCGGCTTCATATTTTGGTTTGGTTCATCACTGGCAGACACTTCACCGGCATCGACAGGTATCTTCACCGGTTGGAAGGAATTATTTGGTTACTGGCATTGTAGTCCGACATGGTTCACATTCAAGATGTCGGTATAGGAGGCCGACATCATTTGGGAGATCCGGCATCGGCAATTGATTTTGATATTTATGTATTGACCCGACATGTATAGTCATTTTGCAATTATCTATGAAAGCCAGCATAAGGCATGAAGGATTGTAAGGGTATATAGGTCAGTTGATTAGATCATTTTGTAATACATTAGAAAAGGAGAGTAAGAGAGAGATAATTGTAATGCGAGGAATGTTTATTATGTAATAGGTTATTCCGATAAGGGTTTAGGGTTTTAGACCGGAACAGACAAAGCTTAACCGGAACTATATTCAGGCATAGAAGATGTTATCATTGCAGTTCACTCATTTCTCTGGATTGTAGTCTAGATTTGTATGTAGTCAGTGAGACTCCTTTTGTGATGAGCAGTGTGCTCTAGGCTGTAAGCCTTCCTGCAAGTGCAGGCCCCTATATATTATAATATCTTTTCATATGGCCACTGGATTGATATTGTGGGTCACAAATCGCACCGTGGTTTTTCCTCTTTGAGGTTTTCCACGTATAATTCTCTATGTTATGGTATTCATTTGTGTGATTGGCTTATTTATTGCTTTACTTCTTTCAATCTTATATGTACCGGTATACCGGTTGGTGAATGCATGTTTTAATAAGGTTAAAATTGATCATTCTGGTAGAACATTGATTCACCCCCCCTCTCAGTGTTCTTGGATTCCAACATCATGGGCTAGTAAGAAACAAGATTCAGTTTCCTTATCTACTGTTGAAGCTAAGTACATTGTTGCTGCTAGTAACTGCACTCGGGTAGTTTGGATGAAGCAAATGTTGAAGGATATCAGAGTTATCTATGATGAGCCTATTGTCATATATTGTGATAATTCCAGTGCTATTAATATGTCAAAGAATTTGGTTCAACACTCAAAAACTAAACATGTATCAATCAAGTATCATTTCTTGAGAGAAAAAGTCAGTGAAGAAGAAGTTGGAATATGTATCTACAAAGGAACAGATTGCTGATATTTTCACTAAGCCTTTGCCTGCAGATACATTTGTCTATTTGAGAGACAAGTTAGGGGTATCTGGCCCTCCTGATGAGAACTAGATGCATTGAGTTGCATTAATCCAGTGGACTCCACAGTCTTATCCTTTTGTCTAGATTGATGAGTTGGTGATTCTCCTCTGGTGGAGTAGTCTGTTGGTTTGGTTTTTTGTTTTGAGAATCTTTGGCATTGTTGTCAAAGGGGGAGGAGAAGCATGTGAAAAACTATTTTATCTGCTTGATCTTAGGGGGAGTTTGTTGGAGATGTTTTCTTTCTTTGCATTGATTGTTTTTCACATCCATATGTTGCCATCAATGCCAAAGGGGGAGACTGTTGGACATTGTTGTTGCTAGGATATGTTGTTGTCATTGATAACATATTCTTGCTCTGGTGATTGCAGATTAGTTTATTAGGATCATGGTTTATTGTATGGAGTATTTCTAGTATCATTATATTCTTTTGTACTGGCTTTGGTGATCCAAAAAGCTTAATTGATCATATCATATGATCCGGTTTTGCAGTTTGTTTTTATGATCAATGCTTTGCAGAGTTTAGTATTTCCTCTGGTATATTCTGGTGTGATCAGATCTTGAGCTGATATTTTGGGATATTGTTTGGGATGGTCTTGTGTATCTTCATTTTAGATGGTTCATGATTTGGTGCTTCGCAAGTTATCTTTCTTCATGACAGTTGTTGTTGCTTGTTTCAGATGTTGATCAATGAAGATTTGATATGTGGTGTTGGTATAGTTGTTACTGATGATTCTAACATGCTTGTTTGTGTTTCCTAAGTATGTCCTATTTGTTTTGATGATCTACATTGATCATTGTGCATGTTCTTGGTGATTTTTATGAACTAGTGACGTTCTTCGTGTTATGCAGTTTTCCTGATGGTGTAGCATATTGTGGTTGATCATGGCGAGATTTCTAGTGGAGATGAGCATTTGGAAATTTGATTTAGGTCAATGTTATGTCATGCATATCATTATATTGTTCGAGTGGTCGATCTTTGTATCGTGTGATGTAATTTTGTATTTGCGAGTTGAGGGTTTAGTCGACCTTGTTGTCAAGGTTGATGAATTGTATAAATAAGTGGTATAGTCATGTAATTTAGGTATCGAGATTGTGTGCATTATCAGAGAGTGGTGTATGTGCGAGCAAGTGATTCATCCTTCGACATTGTGATTGAGAAGAGATTGGTGTTGCAGAGCAGACAATTGTGCTTAACCGGAACTGTCATCAGGCATTTGGAGATGTTATTATTTCAGTTCATTCCTTCTGTATTGTATCTGAATCTTGTTGTAAGTCAATGAGACTTCCCTGAGTGTTGTAGCCTTCCCCGTTATTATATTTGAGCAGTGAGCTCTAGGCAGTGTTCCTGAATGTTGGTGCATTCCTCATTTTAATATTCTCACATTCTACTATAGAGTATCATCTTATTGTGGGTAGGTTCCCACTGTGATTTTTCCCTTAACCGGGTTTTCCGCCTCAAAATCTTGGTGTTGTGTGTTGTGTTATCAATTTTCTTATCTTTGTTGTTGCTACGGTTTATCAGCTTTGTATTTGTGGTTGAGTTTGTAGATCTTGTAGAAAATTGATTCACCCCCCACCTCCCCCCCCCCAGTTTTCTCTCATTATTGTTGCCAACACCACCTACGTACATAATTCAGAGAAGAGAAATGGAAGCCTTGTTACATGAATTAAGGGAGTTTAATTAGATTTTATTCATTATTCAATTGATTTAGCATTGTTTCATTGTCATTTAGGAGTATTTATAATTAGATTAGAGTTGTGATTCGCTCTTATAATCTGATTATCTTGGTGACTGAATTTACCCCTAGAAATAGTTTATAATACCAACATTTAGCTAATAAAAAAATTCTTTTCTATTTCATAAACAAGATACATATTTGAAATAAACCTCATTTCAAACTTTTCAATTGCATCATAATTCATTTACAATTTCATATTCATAAACATATGAATGATAACATTTACAATTCCATTTTCAAAATTCCAAATATCATAGAGATACTTCATAGCTTCCATGAGCTTACATAAGAGATACAAATGGTCCAGATGCCCTTGTTCGCATACATTCTCAAATTTAGGCTGCCAACTGCATGAGGGAGAGCATTGCTCAAACGCTTCATCAAACTATTCTTTTACTTTTCCCTTAAGCACATCACTAGCCCGAGTTCTACAATCCCAACTTGTGTGACCCATTTTCTTACAATAAAAACACTTAATTCTCTTTGATCTTCTATAATGACTTCTCCAATAAAGTGCTTTTTTTTCTGGGAATCAAATCTTTTGTAGTTGCTTCAAGCGTGCTAGAATATTAGGATGCTCAAAAAATCTACTCACCTTCCAAAATAGCATCCTCAATTGGAATATTTTTTCATTGAACGAAGTACTTTTTTATGATTTTATTTCTCTATTGATATTCCTTATAATCAACAATCATTTTAGGTATCAAAATCAATTTCCCTTTTTCAACCAAGGGATGTATTGCAACTAATAGAATAACATTATGATCAAGTGCCTTCTTGAGGTGAGAAACATGAAACACATTATATACCTTACTTTGTTCTGGTAGTTCAAACTCATAAGTAACTTTCCCTATCTTCTATTTGATCTTCTATAGGCCATAAATGTTGATCTTAAGCTTCTTTTCTCCACTCCTCTTAAGAGAGGATTGCTGGTATAGTTGTAGTCTCAAGTAGATCATATCACCAACCTCAAAAGATCACTCAATACGATGGTAATATGCATATATTTTTTGTTTATATTGAGCATGTTGTAGGTTATCCTTGAGAAACTTGACTTCATTTAATTAGATCTCTATCCCCTAGTACCCTACTATTAGAAATAATAATATCAATGAATTTTGGAGCCTAATAACCATATAAAGAAACAAATGGTGTCAACCTATAGACATATGATAAATAGTATTATAACAATCCTCCCTCAAGTGAAGCCATCTTATCCATGCCTTTTGATGACTAGAAATATAGTTTCTAAAATGTTTTTTCACCTATTTGTTGATAAATTTAGTCTACCCATTAGTTTTTGGGTGGTAATGTGTATTAGGAGTAAAGTATATTCCTATTAAATGAAATAATTAGATTTTCATAACAAACTTAGGAACCTAGTTTCATGATCACTCATAATATTTTTAAGCAACTAATGAAGTCTAAATACTTTGAAAAATAAACCAACAACTTGTGGTGCCTTGAAATTTGAAGATATTGGAAAGAAATGTGCATATTTTGTGTGTCTATCAACAACATGAATGAAATCCTTAACTTAAACTTTTAGAAGTCTAGTGACAAGATCTATTGAAATGCTTTCACATTTATGATTTAGTGTGAGTAGAGGTTGCAATAAACCAATTGAAAAATAATTTCTCGTTTTTGTTGTACTAACATACTAAACATTCTCTAATATGATTAAGAACACCATCATTAAGTTGTTTCCATGTAAACCTCTCCTAAATATGCTTGTAAATGTTAAATAACCCTAATGACCGGTTGAAGGAGTATCATAAACAACCATTAAAAAAATTCTTAGATTTGGGTACCAAAAAGACTCGATTCTTGTAAAGGATGAGTTCATTGGCCACTAAATACCTATCATCCTATGATTTTCCCTCAAATATGTCAATGACAAAAAATTAAATTAAATAATATATCAAAATTTGAACCTTCCAATTTGTTATGATTTTCATCATAGAACATATAATGGGTTTCCTAGACAAAGAATCGTGTTGGGAATTAAGATGTCTCAACCTTGTTATTTCCTAATATTGTATTTTTTATTATGTATTTATTTTATTTGTATGTTGCAATTATTTATGTGTGTCCCATTTTGTCATTTTGTGGAAGTAGGTGTCCCATTGTGTGGTAGGGATTCTTTCTGCCATGTGTTGACATCTCGAAATATGTCTAAGTCAATATTTTATAACATATTCCTATGACAAGTTTGAACAATGTTACAAAGCATCTTGCATAGAGAATGTAAGTTCCCAAGTTGAGTTATGCCAAATTGTAATAAAATCAACTATTAATAAGTAGTTACAATATATTCTCTTACAGTTGTAAGTGATTTTAGTTGTGATAGTTTCTATGACAACTGGAAGATGTGTAAGAGCATGTTTCATTACCTATTTTAGGTAAAATGAAGTGCCCAAGTTTAGAGGTTTGAATGAGGAGATAAGAAATCTTGTAAAAGTGTCAATTGCATCCTTAGAGGATTTAGATGCCAATCTCTTGAATCTTCCTCTAGAAGCTTCCTTCATGTTTGTATCCTCTATAAGTTGTATGTTTTTAGAGTAATTTGTAAGTTGTTCATTTACAGGCATTGTTATGCTATTTAAATTACTTCATAAATCAACATTGTTAACTATTGGAAGAAAAATTCTCTACAAGTGTTTGTGACCGATATTTAATCTGTAATACATTGAACATACTTTTGGGGTGTGGGATTTTTCTACCGAAAAGGGTTTTTCCCACATATATCTTGTGTTGTGTGGTTCTATACTTGCATATGATGTTATGTAATCTTCCTATATTGTGCATCTTCATCACTATATAACTATTAAACGATACAAAATTATACCACTCTCCTTATTAGATTGGTGTAGTAAGAGTGTTTGATGTACCTTGCTTCCTTTTGCATCAACCAATATGCTAGTTTTCCTTTAACATACTCAATTTCAAACTCATAAGCTTGAAGTCTACTTATCTATTTATGTTGACTCTTATTGAAATCCTTTTAACTTAGGAAGTACTTCAAACTATTATAATTAATCTTAACCACAAACTTACCTTCAAAAAATAATGCCCAAACTTGGCTAAAGCATGCATGATGAGCAAAATTTCTTTGACATAAATTGAGAAACATCTTTTAAGTCTTCTAAGTTGGTGGCTCTCAAATAGACTAAGAAGCCTATTTTGCATCAAAACATACCCAATCCCTTCAAGCTAGAAACATCACACTCGAAAATAAAAGATAAAGATATGGAATGCAAACACTAGATATGAACTCATCATCTCCTTGAGTTTGTCATAAAAGAATTGCATTGGAACTAACCATTTGAAATCCCCCTTCTTTGTCAATTTAGTCATTGGAGATGCTAACTAATAAATCTTTCATTAATATTTGGTACTAGTTTCAAAGAATGGAGAATTCTCTCAATTATGGCAAACTTTTTGGAGTAGGCCAATCTAAGATGGTTTGAATATTTTCCCAATCAACTTGCATGCCATTAGCATTGACAACATATCTCAAATATAAAATTTTAGTCATTATCAAATTCACATTATGATTGTAAAAAGAGATGGGCTCCCAAAACACCCAAGACTTCATCTAAATGTCTTTTGGTGTATACAAGGGTATCATCAAAGACTAATAAAATATTTTTATAAGATTTTGTTAAACACTTGGTTCATACATAACTGAAATATGGCATGAATATTACTCAAGTTGAATCACATGGCTAAGAATTTGTAGTGTCCATAATGACATATCAAAACTATTATTTTAGCATCTTCCTCGAGAACTCTAATTTTGTTGTACCCTGACCTAAGGCCTATTTTTCAAAAATAGACTACACCATTTAAATCATCAATGAGCTCATCAATTCTACGAATTGGATACCTATTTTTAATATTTTTAATATTTTTCTTATTCAAAGCTTAGTAATCAATGCACATCCTCATAGTTTCATTCTTTTTTAAAACTAAACAACTGAGGCAAAACTTGGCCTTGCAGCCCATGTCAAGGAGCTCCTTCATAGCCTTCTCAATTTGATGGTGATAAAGTATTGATAGCTAGATTGGTGCCTTCCTCTAGCTCAATGACATGTTCAAATCCCTCTATCCAATGGCTTGTTAGGGGGTATGTCACTAAATACCTTACTATGCTTGTCAAGCAAAGATTTAACATCATTATGATATGATTTATTGTCATTTGAAGTGACAATAGGCATAATCAAACATTGGGTAGCCCACACAACTCAACGATGATGGAAAGTCCTCTTCGTACACTTGGCTAAAACAATCTTTGTAACACCATTGGACATTCCATGAAAAACCACTTTCTTAGCTTATAAATGGAAGTTGAGATCCATTTTCTAGAACTTTTAAGTAATCTCACCCAAAGAGTGCAACCATTGAACTCCCAAAATTACATCAATATCTAACATAAGACTTATTTTGGGAATCATTCTTGTGTAATGAATAGAAAAACCATATGCAACCATCACATTGAAACCTTTAAAATATTTAGTTTTTAGGCCTCTTTTTGCAACAACACCTTCATCATGAGTATGGTAATTTGTTTCCCACAAAGAATTCCACAAACTCTTAAAGTGTTATACTTCGGTGTACCAAAAATCTTGGCAAGAATACCTCTTGATGTATCTTTTTCTACTTGTTGAGGTTCTTATTATTCTTCACTTTCTTGTTCCATCTCTTATGCTTATGATTCTTCTTCATTTGACACTACCTCAATATAGTGGATGTGTCCTTTTTTGAGACATCTATGGCTTGGTGCCCATAGCACTTTGCATGTTAAGAAAAGTTTATTTCTACACAATTCATTTTTGCCTCTCTCTTTCCTTATAGGAAAATTTTTATTTTGATTTAATTTTTTTTGGAATGCAAATTACTTTTGGTAATGAAGACTTAAGTGTCAAATCCTTAAACTTCTAAGTTGTTTGTGAAAAACCTTCTATAAGTTGCATAATTGACCTTATTTCAAATATGTCAAGAACCTTGAAAAAAATATTTTGAAAATCAACATCAAAACTTTCAACATAATCATATTGTTTGATTTGTGCTAATTTTTTAAATGAACTTTAGATTTCTTCCTATCAAATCTTTCAGTAAAACTTTTGTTGAATCAACCAATTATACCACCATTCATGTGTTGTTTCCTCAACATGGAGAGAGGAAAATGTGGTGATCTCATTCTTCTAATATCAACATAAGTGATGTATGCAATTTCTAAATTCATGCTCTAGATGTACATTTGTTAGATCCATCAAATGTAGAAAATGATTACTACTCCATAGCCTATTGCAAATATCCCTAGAGGTTTATGCTCGGACCTTGATCCATTATGGTTCTTCATGTTCATCTAATTTGTGAGTGACATCTCATCATGGATCTCCTTTGGAAGATCTCTATACTTAGCATGGCATGCTCTAATGTCATCAATAAACATATTGTGTGCTTCAATTTTAGGAACCTCTCCCTCCCTAAGAAAAACAGTAAGGCGAAAAGGTCTAACAACTAAACCAATGACAATCCTCTAAGTAATGGTGTAACAGCCCAAAGGCGATAACAAACAAACACAGTCAGACAAGCAAGGAATCCTATCCAACTGGAGGACAAAAAGGACCCCACTCAAGGGGGGGGGTGGAGATCCACCCGAACCCCAACGAGGGGGGGTTAGGGGCAGGGGTGAAGACTTCCCCTTCAGCCTACGAGCAACCATAGTCCAGACAATGTTGTCATTGGGTCCATCAAAAGAGAGATCAACCGGAAGGGACCCCGCAGGGTTACAAACAGAGGTGTCAACAGAGTGCTGCAACAGAATAGCAAGAGGTTGTTGTAGAGCAGCAACAGGTTGTGATGAAACATCAGCAGTAGAAGCATATCCAGCAGCAGGGGAACATGTTCAGGAGAAACATAAGAGGGGATCTCGGGAGATGAGGCACAAAAGGAGCGACAAGAGCATCTGTAGCCATGAGGGGCACAACATCAACATCATCCTCATGAGAGGAGTCAGCAGATGCAGAGTCAAGGGCATTGACAGTTAAGTGGTCAGCAGGAGCATTCTTCCACCAGGTAGAAACACCTTTGTGGCGTGGAATAGAGCAATCTAAAGCCAGATGACCGGTAGAGAAGCGTCTCCTGCAACGGAAGGGTAGGCCCTCAAAGTCCAGCAGTTGTGTCCAAGGCCTATTCCCCCACCATGAGAACCACATCTCTCGGGAGAGGAGAGGAGATGTCAATGTCCACAAGAATGCGGGCAAAGGTAGTGTGGTCCATTGAGGACATAGCTTCATCGACCTTCAGGTTGCGGCCAATAGAGTTGTCAATAGCCTCATAACAAGAGTGCTCCCAAAAATGAAGGGGGAGATTGATGAGCCGGACCCAAACTGGACGCACATTAAGTGGTTCAATGAGAGGGTTAAAGGAAGTTGTCCAAGGCTTAACAAAGAGGGAGTGCACTCCCCAAACCCACAGCATGCCCAAAACCAAATCCCGATCAGCGGAAGAAGTGAAGGAAGCAACAAAAAAACCTTTAGCACAGGGGAAAAGCTCAATATTATGAGCCACCAAAGGCCGCCAAGAGTCGCTTACCCAGCGACGAAGGACCGGTAGAGAAGGCACGGTGTTGGTAGAACCCAATGTTGTCCACGACATCCTACCCACAAACCACCACAAGGGAGGATTTGGCACAGGGAAGAGGAGGAACCCCCTTCAAGGGTTGGGCGGTAGATTTGGCCACATGAGCAAAGCTACGCTTGCCAGCAAGTTTGGGCAAAGGACCAACAGCATCAGCAGCAGTCTGCAAAGCCACAACCCCAGCAGCCAAAGAGTCGACAGCAGCAGTACCCACAGCCGGAGAACCGGGGGGCGTTGGTGTTGCACCAGGCAAAACCCCATGGGAAACATGGGGGGCCTCAACAACCACCCCCTGAGGAGCATCAAACCAAATAGCAACAACGTCGAACAAACCGTGGATCATAGGAGCAAACGCCCCCACACGAGTAGGAAGGGGGGGAAGTTCAAAGACGAGGGAATGCCCCAAACATCCGCAGCAGAAAACCCCTGAGAAGCAAAAATTACCGTCGAACCAGAGGCACCTACAGCAGCATTCAAATGCAAAGAGGCGGGAGAGCCGTTGGGGAGAAGCAGGAGAGCCATTATTTGAAGTTGCGAGTGAGATTTGTGCAATCAGGCTGACTTATACACATCCATGTTATTATTCATCTTAACAAGCATTTTTGTTAACACATTGAATATCATATCAAACTTTCTTACCAATTCTTTTTTCTTTTTGTCATTACATTTTGTTGTAACAGAGTTGTAGAGGCCAAAAATATTTCTGTCAATTCTCTTTAAACTAATATTATTATTTTTATCTCTTTGATAATATACATTGGATCTATCACTAGGATGCATAAAATATATGACTTTGTATACAAAGTATTAGCATCAAAAAATAGGTTGGCAAGACCACTAACTCCGTTAGCCAAAATCCACATAAAAATTTATGATCAATCAAATTCTACCTACTCTTTCTGATCACCAAGAACCCTAGGGTGGGCAAGGTGAAAGCATATGGAGGTAGAACGAGTGCAAAGAAATATTACAAGAAAAAAAAATTGGTGGCTAATAATCTAATTTACAATAACTATGCAAATGCAAAGCCATCGGCAAATTATAAAATGAATTGGATCATTTACCAAAATGGTTGATTGCATGCAGATTCGATCAAATGTCAAACGAACTATCAAATCAACACCGAACGAAATGCAATAGATCTAACAATGAACCGACCAAGATCTTTCAAGAAGATCAAATTAAGTATCGGTTGTATATCATCCGAAATTACAATAATAAATTTTTAAATAAATAGGTAAGCATGAAATGATTGTTTAATCTAGCAAACAACTTAAATTATTGTTTAAATGTCTAGAAATAAAGAGGTACCTTGCATAATATGATTAATCTAAAGTTGACTATCAAGATTTATAAAGTTGACAATCAAGATTTATAACAGAAGGATCAACATGAAAAATATCTTGAAAACAGATTAATTTCATGCATGCTGGATCTCATAAACGTCATTAAAATTCCTTATTCATTCATTCAATATTAACTCTTGAAATGTGTTGATTATAAAAACCAGAATACAATCAGCTAGGTTACTGCATGTTGGTTAATCTGAAAATTCCCTTAAGAAAGGAAGTACAGCCTCAGATAAAAGCTCCGAATGCTCCACTGTGATCTATGAAACGTAGCACATGGTGGTAATAGCTAGTTAGGAGTTGAATCAAATTGAAAGTCTATCAAACTACTTTCAAATTTTTGAAACTTGTGCTAATAAAGATGAAAATTTACATAGACAAAGAAGATGCCGCCAGGAAATAAGGGGTCTGACCAGATTCAGCAGCGAAAATCAGTAACTTTCCTTTGAGAACCTTTGTACTTACAACAACATTTTTAAGATCTCCTTGTTTGCAAACTACCAAATGCTTCACCGTGGATGACCTAATCTGAGGTCAGTTCATTATAACCAATTGGTAATAATAATGCACCATTATGAATAATAGTCAACTTCACAACAAAACAGAAACAAATAACTGAATTAGCAAACGCTAAAATGGATATATAACACTACAAAATCTCACCCAAAAATTGAAGTTCTGAAAGCTATAAATAACGAAACCCGCTATCAACCCTGAATGAAATTACTTTGAACATAAGGAATTTCATCCTCAAAGCTTTATAAATCCAGAAGACTTTCATCCACAGAATGATATGAATGCAGATTCATTCTTATAAATTGTAATTGCTTATAAACTATTCTTTTCAGAAATTCTCTTATGCATAATTTTTTCCTTTTTTCGTCCCGTTTTTTAACCACTTTAATTAATCAATTAAAACCTTAAAATATTTAAATATAAATTAATTATAATTTTTTGACAACTTTAATATTTAATATTTAATCAAAAAAAAAAATCAACTCACTCATTTACAGGAAAAAAACAAACATTAAATAACTAGAGATCAACTGTTAATTTAAGCTTGCCAATAATGACAGTGATAAAGTTATATTATTGTAATTCTTACCACCAAAGTTCAAACCTCTATCGGGACCCTATTGGGATGTTATCGCATAAAATTCACTTCGAGATGAGGTCCCCTCGTGTGAGCTCACCAATTCATAGCTCCAGTCAAATGCATTTAATCTTTCCAAAAAAAGCTGTGAATTATAAGCTTGGGATTGTGGCATGAGACATTAATTTTAGGACAAAATTGAATTTTAAATCTATATAGTTTTATCATTCTGCTCCCAATAGGTATAGAGCTTAAGTACCCCTAACCCTTGCATTTAAATTCCACAAATTGATTGCAATTATCTGTTATTTGGTAATTCGATTGAATGTATAATGTAGCTTGATTCACTTTCATTACAAAATAATTCACTAACCTCTCAACTTCATAACATTATATGCATGCATAATCACATTGGTTTGTTGTTTCTGCACATTTGGATTCCCAGTTAAAGAGTAACGATGCAGCATATATGATTCGGGAATGTGGAACAAGACATTGTTGATCCATGCACAGTGGTGCTATTCCACAAGTCACTAGTGTCGGTCTTCAAGCAAGGCAGTTAATATAGGCACGAATAAAACTCTAATGAAGCCCATCTGCATGTACAATTTGATTCCATGTGAGCATCCTCCTTGCCATCGTATGCTTTAAGGCTTTGACATAGAAATTAAACTTCTAAATAAATTGCTTCTTAGCGTCAACACAGTCGTTAATTAGCAAAAAACAGTTCAATCAGGCTTCGCGGAAAATACTTCCATGCTGGATCCTCTTACCAACCAACATCCAACGGGCTCATCCAAACATTCCTTTTCCTTAGTGGCAACTCAATCTCTGCTTGAGTGCTATTCCAAATAGTTCTCAAATCTGCTGCTTCAATATTATAGATCTGTCAAAATGGAATTTTCTTAGAATAAGCACTTCATGAGCGATGCATACAACTCAAAGGTTGCAGTGGGAGCAATACATTATGATCTATAAGAAGCTCAAAATACAAGAACATGGATGAGTTCGGAAGACAATTCCATGGGAGTGGCATTTTTAGGAACAGTACAGTAACAATGTTGATCAATCACTACTTCCATTTACGGTTGAAGTTCTTGATGCAACAAAATTCAGGGGTTTTCTCAATATTACAAGGAATAAGTGGATGACTTACAAAAGAGCCCACTAGAGATGAAATCTAGCCAAGTGCACATGCCCAACACCATAAATGCATGAAGCCCCTTATTCCTCAAATCTTAACACAAATTTGTGCCCCCAACAATGAGTTGTTTATTGACTTCCACTCTTCCAAAATAAATGGTAAGATGAAGGCTACTTGATTTTTGCATGTATGTTTGGCTATATGTATAAAGATAAGAACAGGGTATCCACGTTTTCCCAAGACAGCTCAAACGGATCCATGAATTCAATGACACGGAGCATCAGTAAAACCAGAGGGAGCTGCCCAAATTTGTGAACAGATATACCTTAAAGAGGTCAACGGTGCCAAAACATTCGCATATTTTGAAAAGACTTGAGGGTATAATACCCAAAAATCAAGAGTAATTGGAACCTTCTATTGTGCCTAAGTAGAAGGTATTGCTGCCATTTGTCCAATGGGCAGCCAGCTGCACAGTAAAATCCACGACCTACATAGAATAGAACTAACAGGAGCAGAAGAGGGTAGAGATGCATTGTTTGGAAACCACAAATAAAGCTACCAACAAAGTGTCCGTTAGTGCGTATCATTTGCGATCAACAAATTGCTAAAATAAATGATTGTGGTGGTATTTTTGTGTCATAATCACTTGTGGTTACATGTAACACTCACCCCATAGGACATTGCATATCTTGGATGGAAGGTATGAGATGTCTTAACGCAAAATTGCATATACAAAATGAATACAACATCAAACCAAGAAGAGGGCATTCTAGCATTCACTAACTGTATGCCGCTGAAGAGACGTGCACCCTCAGAGAGATCAAAATATTACCATGTCAGTAAGATGCTTAGTGTTTCTTGAACATACATGAAATCTTCTTGCTTTGTAAGGCAAATTTCATAGGATATTGAAATCAAAGAAAGCATGGCATTGAAACAGACCACACATTATGGTATTGGAGGCACACAGGAAGTTACCAAATTAAATGCAGAAATTGTTTAATTGGGCTTCTTAAAGACAATTTAAAAAAGTGCACAAGCATAATTCTACTCCAGATGGGACTTGAAATTTGGGTAAACAATTTTTAAGAAATTAAATTCCAATAATCAGGGAAACAAATGCATGTGACATGGCATGTGAGCTACCAGAAATGTGTTCCCTTATTGAAACATAAAATATACAAGATTCAACTGTTGAATGTCAAAAGCAATACAAAAACTATGACTAGAAACAGACCAAAACAAGAAATCTAAGCCAGTTCACTATTTCTACATTACTCAATAGGCAAATTGTCTGTCCACGCCATAACTTACCAGGTTTACAGCCCAAAATTGAATATTTCATTTCCATATCACTCAAAAGTAACAGTACTGTGCCAAATTCATTCCTTGACAACAGGCCTGACTGATCTTTTCAAACTCTATGCCAGGCTGGGCAACAAAAATCCTAGCCTATATTGCTGCTGTGCTATACTAGCAGTAATGGCACAGCCTTAAGTTTTTATGTAGCATGTCCCTCAACTGGTTTGGATGGCCTCCTCCACGTACCAGTACCTGCAGAACGATCTTCATCCCGTGTGCGCTCCACACGTTGGTCTGAACCTCCTCCCCTACGATCATCCCTATTTCCAAAACCACCATATTTAGGACGTCCAGATCCAGGTGGAAGCTCACGCCTACCAGGAGGATCATATCGACCCAAAGAAGCTCTTGCAGGCTCAGGGCGATCATTAGCCCGCCAAGACGGTGCATACTTGGAACCAGATGAAGGATTTACATCTCCAGCATGGTCCACATGCATACGATGTTCATCATCTTTGCCAGCTAACCCCTGACCAGAACCAAAAGATGGCTTGCGATCTTCAGAGACCAATGATTTCCTATCATCATGAGATGCCCGATCATCTTGACGCCAAGCCTCATTATCTACTTCAGCACCAGCTGACTCGGACATCTTATTTCGTAAGTGACGAGGAACAAACTTTCCTGGTTTTGCCTCCAACTGTTTTGTAATCCTTGGATCCTCTTTCAGCGCCTCTTTTCGTAGCCTCTCCTTTTCCTCCAGTTCCTGTTCACGCATCCTTTGTTTTGCTGCAATTTCATCCAGTTTTGCTTTCCTTTCAGCATCTTCTTTGCGCCTTCTTTCCTCCTCTGAAAAAGCAAACGCATAAGACAGCATTCATCTTTATATTTGGAAGCAGAAAGTTGTAACAAACGAAACCATATAACAAAAAGCAATATATAAGTCATATCTGAGCCTCATTCTTACCCTCGTGCTTACGAGCTTCTTCCTCTTCTTTGAGTTTAATTAACCTTGCCTCCTCCTGCCTTTTATAATATTCCATCTTTCTACGCATCTCCCTATCAAGTTTTCGATTTGCTCTTAGCTCTGCAAGTCTCTCTTCCCTCTCTCGCTTCAGCCTCTCAAACTCACCTTGGCGACGGCTGACTACTTGAATCTGGAAAGTATTCTGCATTATCAACAGAAAAAATAGAGTAACTACGGTTTAAATACCAGAAGAGTTATTTGTTAAAAACCAAAAGAAACATAAAACAAGAAGTAGCAAATGCAAAAGCCAACCTTATCATTTAACATTCTGATGAGCCTGTTTTTCTCTATAAGGTCTGCAGCATGTTGTTCTCTGCTTTGTTCAATTGCTTGCTGCCATAAGGCAAAACCATATTAGGAAAATTGAACAAGACTAAATAAAACTAAACCCAAAACATAGGTACTTAATACAAAAACCATGTCTTTTTGTCACAGAATCACTCCAAGTTTGCTTTAGGTTAATTATTTTAAAAAATATATATTCTTAGACATTCATTTAAATGCACGACTCAAATGCACTCTTTACTATCCCATATAGGAGAGAGATAAAACTAAAAGAGAGTTAGGAAACCTTTTGTTGTCGCTCAAAGAATATTTCATCATCAACCAAATGCTCTTTATATTTTGCCAAAATAAGAGGGGCTTCTTCTTCTCTTTTTGCCCTTTCCAGGTGATCCATAGTTTTAGCTAGCTTTTGAAACTTGCGTTCCATTTCCTGTCTTTCCTTAAGTTGCTCATTCAAAGCCTGTTCGATGAGGATCTGCTTTGTTACCTTCTCCTGCAATGATTAAGGTAATTACAACAAAGAAAGATATGAATTTCTTCTGAAATGAAAAGCATAAATCAAACCCATTTTACAGCTAAGAGTTCTGTTATTTCTAAAGCATATGATTCGCATAAATATAGTAAACAAAGCAACATGTAGACATTGCTTACACCCTCAATAGCAGGCTTCTTCCCCTTTTTCCCTTTCCTTCTCTCAGCCTCTTGAAGCAAAGCCTGTGCTTCTTCCAATTCTTTCTCTTCTATCTCTCTCCGGATTCTCTGCTCTTCACGTTTTGTATATTCAGACGCAAGCCTTTTTGCTTCTGCTTCTTCTGTTATTCTTTGTTGCTTCAATCTCTTGGACTCTTCTTCTCGTTCCTTGGAAAGCCAAATGTAAGGAAACAGATTAGAACAAAAACACTTGACTGGACACGATTACAAAACAATGCGAAAAAAAAACATACCATTTCAAGCATTTGGCGCTCTTGCTCCTCCTTGCGCCTCTCAATCAAAACTTTGCGAGCAAGAAGCTTCCTGTGCTCTTTCTCTATTGTCTCAAGTAATATAGGTGCAGGTAGAGCTACTTTTGTCACTTTCTCAGTGATTGGAGGTTGTATAAGACTTCTAGCTTTGTTTAAACGCTTTGCAAGAATAGTCAAATGATTTCGAATCTTGTCTGATTCAAGGTCCTGAAAACACAATAAAGATTTTAGCTTACAATAGTGTTCCTTGTTAAAATATTCCGAAATTTAAAATATTATCTTCAAAAAGATAAGTCACATTGCATGTTTCCACACCTGGCTGCCAAACTGTACAATTCCCTTTAAATGATCAATCTTCATCTGCACAAAATTGTACTTAACAGCATCCACACTGAGCTTTTCAACAATAGAGAAGTCAAAAAATGGTATCATTCTTGTTAAGTTTCCAATTTTCATAGTTTGATATACTTGAGACACCTGAAAAACACAAGTGTCAAGCATAGACATTAATACCAGAAAGAAATACTTGCAAAACAATTTTCAATTTGATGAGAAATATTAAGTTAGAAACATGTACTTCATGACACCATAACAAGATTAATACTAAACCACATGGGAAGAAATAAATGCATACAGTAAGAATTGACCAAATATGCACAGCAAAAGATCAGATTGCATCACCTGCTGCAACACCCTCAATGTGGTTAGCCTTTCCAATGAAGGAATATATTGTTCCAACTGTACTTCTGGAACAGGAGAAGCCGATGACAATTTGTCACTGAGTTTTGTGAGTTTTCCTAGAAGGGGCTGAGCTTTTTCGGCAAGATCCAGTGGGTGGAAATCATTTTCCAAGAGATGGTATAGATCTTTAACTTCTTGTGGTACGTAAGTCATCACACCTTTGGACACCTGACATACAACAAAGAAAACAATCATGCTTAAGTGCAGATTGGTTTGAGTATCAGGGAGCATTGTTTAATGCCCATTCCTGTAAAAGAACAATGCAGTTATCAGGAATTGAAACCAGAAAGCAAACCAAATTAGGTTTGCACTCTAGTTAATTTACATATAAAAACACCTATATTCCTGGCATAACACACCAATCCAAGTGTTTTCAACAAATGAAGTAAAATTTAAAATGGGGTCTGCGGAACAGAATGTGTGATTCATTAAAGATTGACAGGCATTTAAGTTAAAAGGTAAGATTTTTGAAAGTAAATAAGTGAATTTCAATAATTTCTAATATATGTTTCTTACCAATTCTGAAAGCAGTGCTGATCGCGACAGCTGCAAGATGAATATAAAAAGGATTAGACATGTAGGAAGAAGATTGATAAAAGAAAAATGAGTAACCACAGGATAATCATTTCTTCCAATACTACAAACATGTAAATTACATAAATCAATCCTTTGTGCACATCAAAGCATCTTTGAAAGAAGGATAAAGCCTACCACTTCTCGAGCATCTCTTTTGGGATCCAAACTAAACCCCAAAAGGCTAGCCATCTTTAAGCTCCTTTCCTTCTCATTCTCAATTTCAAAATGAGGAGCCCCATGCCTGTGATCATAGGGTGTAACAGAAATAGCAGCTAACAGTACAGATGATGCCATCAGCTGCAAGTCCTTCTGGGTGAGGTTTTTATTGTAGCTTTTCTGGAGAACATAAAGCTTGTACCATGCATAGGCATGATAAAGTTGACTTTCAGATACCCAGAATATCTTTGTCAACTTTGAGTAGTAAATTGCCATCATTTGTGGCTTAGGAGTCTTCTTTACCATGCACATAAGACCATGAATGTCCTCTATAGAACGGAAGGCCTCCTGAAGATCAAAACATAACAGCCGATGAAAAAAAGTTGATGAAAAAGGAAGAAAAACTTGAAATCCTGAAAGATGTTATAACACACAAACCTGCCAGAGTTCAAGCTCAGTTGCGATCTTGAGTTGTTCAAACCTTGTGTCAAGATAAAGCTGCAAACTCTCAGGCAAAGATAGATCTGGTCTATCCCTTTGATCTCTGTACTTATTCAAATTGCTTAAATGGTTTCGAATTATTTCACAAAGCCGACGAAACTCTGTCGTACGCTTATATTGCAGACAGAACTGGAAGGCTCTATGTGCAGTCATCTGTGCACCAAAATAATATACATAATAGTTTCAATCACATAGAAGATATTCAGTAGCCATGTGTAATCATGATTCTAAAAATTCAGTGTGTGTGTGTCCCCATTGTCAGCCTATTAGTCATTTCCTAACACTTAAGCTTACAAAGCAGAAAAGATCACAGCAAATGATTTGACAATGCATCCACTGTATATCAAGCAATCAAATGTATATGACATAGAAAACAATTAGGCATAATTGTGAACATGACCACTAGTCAAATTTTTAAAATAACTTCTCCATACATGAAAGCCCAAATTTTAATTACTCATGATCTGCCAAAAAACATTACTGGTTCACCAATCTTAGGATATCAACTTCTACTCACCGCATACAAAGCTTCCAATTTAGAATTGTTGCGTAGTATTTCAAGCACTGTTCTGTAGGTTTCCCAAAGAAACTTAAACCAAGGAGTGACAAGCTCCCTATCAGACCTGTCTTTCCCTTTTTCACCACTGACAAAGCTAAGCATCAAATCTTCTGGCCTCTTCTCTGCTTCCAAGTCCTCAACATCAAGAGCAATTTCAGAGGCTTGAGCCTGAGCTTGAGCCTGTTCAGCTCTCTCACTAGACAGTTGCAGGAAATACTTTATAACTTCCTCTAATGAGCTGACGTTAACTTGCTGACAAACGATACGATACTGAATAAGACCATCTTTTGCAAATCTTCCACGCCTCATGTCAACACAAAGTTCAACATATTTAAACATTATCTTCTCCAGTGTCTTCTGCCATGCTCTGTACCTCTTTGATGTTATCAAATCATGAAGAGCTTGTAATGCTGCCTGCTTCTGGCCAACATTCATCAACTCTGCATCCAAGATAATATAAAGAATTAAAGTTATTTACAATAGCAACAATATTACGAATGTTTGATAATTACCAAACTAAAAATTAAAGATGCATTATACATCGTTTTAGCGTATCAGACAGCCACTGATAATACAATAATGAGGGAAGTTCAAGCAGAGTTAAATGAATCCAATTCCAGATTATAATACATATGGGTGAGATATAACAAAAGTCCATCTAGAGTGAAGGGGAAAATGCAATAATCTTTCTACACATCCCATTGACAAAAGAAAAACTTGATAAGTTCAAGAAAAATACAAAACCTGACTTATGAATGAGGAAATATACCATTGTATAAACACTATGTTTAATGCCTAAGAAAAAGTGAGAATTAAGATCCAATAAGATTATAGTTATGCAATTGAAATATACCAAAGATAAATAATTTTACGTCATCTAACTAATCACAAGGGAATGATTCAGTGTTCATCTCTACACAAGAAATTAATATATATCAAAAAAAAAACATCAAATATTTGGAGCTCGTAAGTCTAGAGTTGCAGATAAATGCCATTCAAAACAAATGCTTAATAGCGCATACACCATTTCCAAATATTAATCAAAAGACCATTCTCTTAAAGCATCTCAGTTTCACTGAAAACTTAAAGTAAAGCTACAGATACCAGAAAATCTGCAAATTGCAGGAGATCAAGCTCACAATGTGCATTACATGTAAGAAGAAAAGTTAAAACTAAAGGATTTGAAAGGACTTTCAAATTTGAGCTGGACAACAGAGACAACTAGTTGTACATATGATCTGAAGTGGTTGATATGCCAAACTTCAGCAGGAATTGCATCAATGCTCGGGATTCTAATAAATTTCCAAAACAAGGTCAATTTAATCCGCCAGACTGCAGTACAGTGGAGGGACTGCAAACATACTAACCCAAGATGTTAACTCTAAACTCAAAAGGCAGGCTCCAATAAATTCGATGAAGCTAGGTAAAGTTCTGAAAAATCTTGAACGAAACAAGATAGTAAGAGTAGCTGGATACTCCTCTATCCCTCTCTGGGCGCAAGTTTCCCCATATCTGAAACGGATACATATCCAATATGGCCCAAATACACATCAAAAATTATAGCCACATTAGCCCAAAAAACCTTGATTTTCCAACCATGCAAAATACTATGTGGTTTGATTTTTTAAAAATTTGATGTAAATCTTCCTAAATTTAATTTATAAAAACTTCGAAAAAAAATGATATAAAGAAAACCTACACCTAATGAGAAAGACAAATGAAATGTTTTTCTATTTCAGCAACCCATTTTTTTGGTTTATCTTCCAATGCAACTCTACTATTTTTCTATATTGTAAATTGTTAAATCAACTTATATTTATTTATGTAGCAATTATGTGTATATAATACTCTATATTGCTTTTGAAGTAATGAAAATCCCCTCTAATAACTTAGAAAATTGCGTTAACTATGTGTATGTGTTTTTTATGAATGTCGTATGTAGCCGTATCAATATTGAGAGTCTTTAAAAATTGCTATATCCGTATCCAATACTGTATCTATATTTGTATCCATACCCTATCTATATTTGTATCCATACCCATATCCATGCAACTTTGTAAGACACTCATGTTCTTTTCCTTTCAAAATTAAGTGCATTTTATGTAATTGCATAACTGAACACCCTTAAATTTTTAAACCCCAATAGGGGAAACTAATCTTTCTCCTATGTTGAAAAATGAATTGACTGTACACCCATGGCTTTTGAAGAAGTATAACAAATAGGCAATTATTTCACCAGATATCTAAACTAAAGTCAAGACCCCACTCTAAACAAAAGCCAAGATCCCAAGCTAGATTTTTCAAAGATAATTCACTCTTCTTGAAACCACTTTATTTGCAAACTACAAATGATGCATATATCTGTACACTGTTAGTCAACATGAAAATGTGATCTTACTCTTTCTTTGTAGATACCAATTTTTCCACAACACATGGTCTGACAGTATCTATCAGTGATAAAAAAGTTCTGGCATTCACATCCAATTTGCATTTAGTAAGATTGAGGTTTTTGTTTCATATGATTTATGGAATTGAAGTGTTTCAGCCGACTTGGTAAAGTCAATGTATTATCATGTTGAATACCCCAGCTTCAAATCCCCAAAGTGACATCTATCTTGATTCGGCTGGGTTTGTTGATCCTAAATTGCTACTGTTGTTTCTATTGATTAAACCAGGTGAATTACCATATCCACTTCTCAGTGTATCATACACCAACGATCAACACCAGGTGCAAATCATGAGTGAATTTGACATAAGAGATACCCTCACTCGTGGCATATATGCCAATGGACTCCCTACAAGGGCATATCTCCTATTTCTTTTTACAGAGCAAACAAAGCTCATTATGTGAGGGAGCATTTTCTTATTGCTAGTTTCACCAATCAGCTATTTTTCACTGAATTTTAGAAACTTCGGATATACAACTACAGAATTTCTTGCAAATACATTCCCTCATTCTACTTTAATATGCATAAAAATTTACTGATGCAGCCAACTTTATTAGTGGACTCTATGTTTTGCTTCAAATATTAAGCATCCATCAAACATATCCTTACAAAATAAAAAAGAATTGCAAACTATTCTATGCATACAAAATGTTTCAATTCCTAGCAATTTCCTAGGAGAACAAAAGAAGAAACTCAATTATTCTCAAATCTTAATCAAGGGAACACCTCATGCTATTCTTACAAGTTACAAACAAACAAGGTTAAATTCCCTGCACTATTTATAGCCATTGAAATAACCCCCATTCATTGCTACAACTTAAACCAGATTGTAATCCTCAAAATTATATATACACACAAATAATCTATATTGAAAAAACAACCAGCAAACAGATGTGGACTGCAGGGACATCAAATATCCACCAAAATGCCATAGAATGTCCTCCTAGGATTGTATATAAATCAAAACACATTTTCAGGAAATTCAAACATGTATGCCAATAAAATTTTAAGAAAAAATTCCGTGCACAAAGAATAGAAGGTTAATGTTTGCAGCTCAAAAAATGAAAAACGTAATGTTGTCTGAGAATCTTGTGGGAAGTCATGGAAGTTACTGAAAATAAATTTATATTATTGGCAAATCTGACAAGTTTGTGTATATTTCATTAGTGAACTTAAGGAATATTATTTTAGAGGCTTGCTAGATTGGGAACATTGTTTAAAAGTTTACTAAAAAGCAAATATACTGTTTTGGAACCATATTAAAAACAGCCAACTGGTGAAAATAGCCCTGTAGAAACCCTAGCCATAAATAAAATATCAGTCAAACGTGTCATCTTCGAATCTCAAGATTCAATAGGCAGTTTATGCAGAAACGTTTCAAAAAACGGATAAGATGTGAATAATAATAATTTAGTGATGTATAAAACAGTAACAATAAAAATAAATTAAAAGGGGAAAAAAAATCAAGCTCATATTCCAAACCTTCAAAACCATCTGGACATTTCGAAAGATACTATTCTGCATCTACCCTAAAACAAAACAAAACAAAAAAGGCAATAACTGCAGAGGAGTGACTTTACTCTACTCAACAATAAACACTAGAAACCCTACAGGCAAATTTTTAAAACTGTAAAATGCGACAGGAAGCTGAATGATAAACCCCAAAAATACAGAACTCAAATAAGACACTGCATGTTCAATCGATCAAAACATAAAACTCCAATAAAACTCATAAATCATTTTAAGAGTCCGATCTAAACAAAATAGAAAGATAGAGATCAAAATCCTCGGGCATGAAAAAATTAAAAAGGCTTACTAACCTTCGGCCCTCTTGAGAGCATTCTCTGGCTTTGCAAAAGTCGCCATGTTGATAAACCCGGGTAAAATTCAGAAAACCCTAAATCTGCAGACGATGTAAAACCGCAGAAGGAGATTAGTTGCATATAGTGATCTTTCCCGACCTAAAACCCTTCGAAGGGCACGAAAACGCAAAGGACCACCGATTACGCTGTTTCGTCAGCCGATCGAATGATTAGAGTAAAACCCTCAGAACAATCGGATTCAACAGCCGATCAGAATGCCCAAAATTGCCTCTTTTCTAGTCTCAGCGCCGAGCCGAGATGACGGGTGAATCACAGGAAAAAATTGTTCCCTTGTATTCAGAGATGTTATCTTCCTCACTGCCCTAATGCGAAATTGAGGATCGATCTGAGCCGTTGATTTCCTAAGCCCGTGATGAAATTATATTGTGAATGAATAAGCCTGCTTTTTATGTGGTTTATGAGAACGGCTTACTTTAAGGTTGTGGTTTTGGAAGGGAGCTATTCTAAAAGCTTCTATTTTTAGGCTGCGGTCTTATGGAGGAGAGGTACTCAACTAACAATTGCACTTTGAAGTGCAATGGGTATGCTGAAGAGGGAGGTCAATTAGGAAAATTTTGATGCATTTTGCATACAATTTTTCAATGCATAAATTTAATTGGTATGATATTTAAAAAATGATGATGTTTGTGCAATTAAGGTCTCGATCGAGAAGTGATAGCTTAAAATCAACTATGCATCTAGTTATATGGTTCCAAACATGACTAAAACAAAAACTAATCAAGAAGATAATTAGGTTTTATTACCAACGAGATCATGTTATGTTTGTAGTAGGTGGAGAGGGAGATAGATATATAAAAATAGATAGAGAGGAAGGGAGAGGAAAGGAGAGGAAAGGAGAGACGAGAGAGATGTAAAAAGAAGGGAGTGATAGCGAGAGGAATAGAAATAGGGATAAAGAGAGGGAGAGATAAGGATAGAAAGGAGAGATAGATAAATAGGGGATGGAGAAATAAAGAGATATAGAAAGAGGGAGTGACACGCGTGCGCACACACACACACACACACACACATAGAGAGAGACAGAGAGAGATGGATAGGTAAGAAGATAGAAATAGGGGAGAGAGATAGAGGAGAATATGAAGATGGAGACGGAGATAGAGAGGAAGAGAGAGAGAGGGGAAGATAAAGAGATAGAGAGAGATGACGAGATAAATTAAATGTATTATATAAATTAAAATAAAAATTCAAAATATAACCGTTGCATAATAAATTCAAATTGTAAAAAGAAAAACAATTATAAATTAAATTATTCTAATCTTATAATTATTACTTGTAATTTCATAAAAGTCATAAATAATTAAAAACAAATTTCAAACTTAAATCTTAATTAAAAATTAAAATAGAATAATAACTTTAAACATAACACTAATAGAAGATGGAGGTGTTGTGGCCGTCGTCGTGCGCTAGGGTTTCTTTTGCAACTTTTCCAACAACTGGAGTGGATCAGAAACATGTGCATGGGGCTGATAGTGCCCTTGGTCGGGAGAAAAGGCAGGTGCAAAGGGCAGGAGGGTCTTCACAGATTCACAGGGAGGGGTCGACATGTGATGATGGTGGTGGAGGGATATGTCTCGCGCGTCTATTGCAAGGTGAATCATCTTTGTAGGGAGCGCAGTTTGGCTTGGATCAAACCAAGGATGCTAGCGGAGGAGGTTTGATGGTCGGTGGTAAGCCCGGCCAGCAGGGTAGTGAGCAGATTAATGGGAACTAGGAGAAGAATGTAAACGTCGCCCATAAGAGGAATGGACCAAAGGGTCTCTCTGGCTCTAATGTTGAAAATTCCTAGAAGGTGGATGTCGGTTTGATGGGGGTTTTGAAACCGAACTTGGTGGAGGCCATAACTGTGAATTTGGCAGATGATATTGAAAAGGAAGTGGATAGCAATGTCATTGTCTTCTCTAAGCTTGGTCTGATTGGACGATTTCAGGGCATGTGGCCAAGCTTAGGTGAGCTCCATAGCTAGGTTTCGGATAATTGGGAGCCAATGGTGAAGGGTTGTGTTCAACTATACCCATGTGCTAGGGGTTTTTTCATTACAGTTTTCGAAAATGTTCGTGATAAAAAGAAGATTCTACGTGAATGTATTTGGAGTTGGGAGAATAAGCATCCTTTAATGTTGAAACCTTGGCATCCAACCTTTTGTCTTGCATTGGAAACTTTTGACAAGGTTCCAATTTGAGTAAGACTTCTGAATCTGCCCTTACATTTCTAGTTTGATTCTTGCTTAGAAGTTATAGGTGATTCCTTAGGCATTTTTTTAATCGTTGATGATGAGTCGTGAAATCTTCTACACTCAACGTATGCCTGGATTTTAGTGGAGATGAACTTGACTAGTGGGCTTCCAGCAGAAATTGCACTGAAAACCTCAAAAGGGTGTTGGATGCAGCCTTTGGATTATGAAGGGTTACCCTTTAGATGTAGGAGGTATTTTCAGACTGGGCATTTGGTTTCCAAATGCACCAAACGGAGACAAGAGAAGGTGGCATCGTGGTGGAAGGATGTTTCCCACCACCATTATACAGTTGAAAAAAAAGGGTGAGCAACAAAAGAGTTTTTCTCAGGTGGTTAGTGGGGATCTACCTCCTTCATCATGTGAGGATGTGAACAAGGTTGCAAAATCTATACCAGACAATGTTAAGGCTTCCATCCCTACTTCCATCCCTATTGGTGAACAACATAAGAATATTGCCACACCTGATGGAAGGGAGAAAAAACGCCCTATGGAGGGTCAAGAGGAGGAGGATGTTCCTCAATATGACGACAAGAATATGGAGGATGGGAGTTTGGCTAAGTGCAAGATAACGGGCTATCAAGATGAGGCAACTAAGGTGGAAGAAGGTTGGGTGACTGCGAAAGGGAAAAAAAATGAAGAAACCCAAGACTTCATTTGATATGATCTTGAGATCACATAAGAAGGGGGGTGGTTAGAGCTTTTTTTGTTTTCTATTTGTGGTTTTTATAGGCCTGTTGATAGGTTTTGTGGCTTTCTGTGTTGCTGGGGGAGATGGCTCCCTTGTTGTAGCCATCCCTGGGTCGGGCCAGGTTCTTTTTCCCGGGTCAGAATTAATAAATCATACCTATTACCGAGCAAAAAAAAATTAAAATTAAAATAGAATAAACTAAATGCAAAGTCAAAATATACGAAAATCCAAGAGTTAATTAAAAATAATAATAATAAAAAGTTAAATTGAAATATAATTAAATAAAAAATCAACTTGCTAGCCTGTAGGGCCTAGTTCTAAGTTCTAGTTCTAGGTGATAATAGACTCGGTTTAGTAAGCAAGTTCATTCAAGGCCTACTATAGCAGTCTTATTATGTAGGTTCATTCAATGACTAGCCAATATAGAAGTAGGAGCAGTCTCATTATAGAGTAGGGCCCCACTATAGGCGATAGAGGTAATAACAAACTAACATGGCTTACTGATTATGTAGGTTCATTCAATGCTTGGCCAATAAAATAAAACAAATTTTTTTAATTTATTAGAATTAAAATATTACTAAAATATGTATGTAAAAAATATAATTAATAGATTACAAACAACGTTAACATTAATTAAATCACAATCCAAATCCTTACCCTAAGATTTATCATATCTTGAATGATGTATTATGTACTTAGAGTATGTTCTCACACTGTTTAAATCAAATCTTGGATATTGTATCGTGTCTAATAATTTAACTATAAATTTGGCATTAATAATACATATTTTTTTAAAAGATAAGTTTTTTAACGTACAATCCTATTTCTATGTGGGATTAAGTATTATTGGATTTTAAATCATTAATCAAATCACCACAATTTTTTAAAGGTTACAATTAATTCTAAAATTATAATAAATTATAAGATTTAAAATTGTAAAATATTTATTATATATGTTAGGGTTATCTTTTATTGGCTAATAATTATTTATTTAATTATTAGTCTATTATACTCTATGCTTAAGCTAAACTTAGGAATCTTATAATTGTTTAGGGTTTCGAGTATCCTTTTATAAGGATTTTCTCTTTGTATTTTCATAACAACTGTAATTATTGAATTGCATTCTTGTTGCACAATCAATGTGACTCCTCTTTTTTGGATCTCTGAATTATGGCCTCCATAGCTTTTTTACTTCTCCCCTTCTGTGACAGGTTTGCATGCAAGTGATCTTTGGGAGCTATAGAGTTGATTTTTCCTCAACTCCAATATGGTATCAGAGCTCCAAATCTGCATGCCCATGTTCTCTTCATGAGAGATTTTGGGCCTTGTTCTTCAGATATGTGTATTCGGGGGTTTATGCATTTGTTTTTTTCTATTTATGGGGGTAGCTAATTTTTTGGTATATTTTGGTGCCAAAAGGACCTCACAGTTGGATTTAGAAGGCTGATCCCATGAATTTTGACATATAATTCGCCTATTTTCAATGACAGGGGCATCTAGGGCATGATTTTTTATTGGCACTTTTTTTCAAGGCACGAAAATCTATACGGCTGTACCTGCAAATGCATCAGAAAATTTTTGTCAAAAAATAAAATAAAATTTACTCTCATTATGCCCTACAAGAGGGGTTTTTTTCTTTGGTCGTAACTTGGTCATACGGAGGCGCTTTTTCAAAAACTTTATATCTTCAGAAAGCTCTTTCCAAGCTCTATCCAGATATGGAGGTTTGAACTTTTGATTTTGCTTTTTTGATGGTGTTTTTTTATTGTCAAATCCAGAGGTTCCTTTTTGCACTCCGGGAGACATCACTTGAGCATCTGAACTCCATTTTTTGAAAACTTTATATTGTTGGAAAGCTTGTTCTGTGTATTTTCTAGTCATACGAGTGTTCTTTCTAGATTCTGCTCCAGGTATATTTTATTCAATTTTTTGCTTTTCAACACTCCGGTGAATATCTTGGATGTTTCAGGTCTTGGGATTTCTTTATTTGAGTAGGATGTCTTATCTTTGGTTGTTCTTTCTGTTTCCAATCTTCTGTCTCTTCTAATCATCGTAGCATTTTATTTATGCAAACGCACTGAGATAAAGTGCCACCATGCATTGTATACTTGGGATCTTGCACATCTTGTGCCTTATTGTACATGCACTACTTATAAAGTGTCGTGTGAGGGTTGATGTTTGCCTTTGTTTTCCATCTACCTTTGTCACGTGAGTGTTCCTTCCACGACATTAGCCTCATGATGTGTGTTAAGTGAGTGTTCCTTCCACGACACTATGTACTTTATTTGTACCTTCAATATTCTTGGTTCTTCGTCATGCAGTTCTTGTTGGCCGTTCTTTTCAATGTACCTATCCCTCTCCTTTTTCAGCATTATGGGGAGGTTTGTCCTGTTGTTCTAATCCTTCCTTGGTTCGATTGATCAGCTCTTCAGGCTTTGGTGTTTCATGCCATCTGTATCTTCAAGTTCAGTTGTTTGCCTTTGTTTGCCATCTGATTTGAGTAGTGTCATTTGAGGGCACTCATGCAGATTACAGTCTTCTCTACCTGGTCATGTTCTATTTCAATGGAGGTTCTTCAGATCAGCAGTTACTCTTCGACAGTGTTTGCAACTATTTCATGCTTAAGTGGTGTTCTTCATTCTCTTCTTCTTGTTACTATCTTTTGGAACACTCTTGTTTGGAGGCTTCTTAGTCCTTCACTTGAGCTTTCATCTCTTCTTGGAGAGGATTTTTGTTCCCACAGGGTTTTCTCCTTTTTCTCCACTTTACTGAGATTTTATTGTACTTGGGTACCTCATCAGGCCTAGTTATCGGGATCCATTGTTGCTTTCCTGCATATTTTACATGCTTCTTTTTAGTCCTTAGTTGTTTTTTAGCTACTCCCTAAGTTCGTCTTAAGGGGGGTGTTAGAGTTATCTTTTATTGGCTAATAATTATTTATTTAATTATTAGTCTATTATACTCTATGCTTAAGCTAAACTTAGGAATCTTATAATTCTTTAGGGTTTTCACCTTTAGGGTTTCGAGTATCCTTTTATAAGGATTCTCTCTTTGTATTTTCATAACAATTGTAATTATTGAATTGCATTCTTGTTGCACAATCAATACGACTCCTCTTTTCTGGATCTCTGAATTCTGGCCTCCATAGCTTTTTTGCTTCTCTCCTTTTGTGACAGGTTTGCATGCAGGTGATCTTTGGGAGTTGTAGAGTTGATTTTTCCTCAACTCCAATAATATAATATAATTAAATTAAATTAAATTTAAATATAAATCAACAATGACTAATTATAATTTTATAATAATTTAAAACTAAAATCTAGATTTAAAAGCAACTTTCTATTCTATTTTATTCTTTTTTGAATGCAAATCATTTTATATTCGAATTTTTAAATGATTAGTAAATTAAATAAAATATTATAAAACTAAAATCTAGATTTAAAAGCAATTTTTTATTCTATTTTAGTCTTTTCTATATGCAAATAATCTTATATTAGAATTTTTAAATGATTAGTAAATTAAATAAAATTAAATATTTTTAAAAATCACTATTAACAAGAAAAACAACTTAAAATAAAAAGAAATTTAGTTGATCCTCAAAATTAAAGATGCATAGAGAAAGTTTCTTGTAGTCGATGGGATTTTTGTTGCTTTTTCATCTAATGGTTGTAATTGTTTCAAACGTCTTGCACACCTCTAAGATAATATCCACCATGGATCTCTAGTCGAGCTTGTAAAGCTCACATAGGGAACGCCTCTAATGTTGTTGAAATATTTAACAAGTCTTTTTTATAATTAGCAGTTTAAATTTATTAGTATTTTTTATTTGAAAAAAACTATTAAATTTTTAAACTAAAATAATTAAATAAAATGACTCGTTCATGGGTTGGGAAGGGTTAATCCTTGTTACTAAGGACTCAAGTGAGGTGTGGACAGTGCCAGAGAAAGGATGGATAAAAATAAATTTTGATGGAGCTTCTCGGGGAAACTCAGGGACTTCAGGTGCAAGGTGTGTAGATGTGATGAGTATGGAAAAGTTCTCTTCAAAGGGGCTCATAGATTGCAAGATGGTACGAATAACGAGGACGAGGTGCAGGTTGCATTGTTGGGGTTAGAATTAGCCAACAACATGAAAGTCCTGAAGGTTCATCTAGAAGGGGACTCGAAAATTGTAGTGGAAGCAATTGTGAAGGGGGCTTCACCCAACTGGAGAATTAACAAGTTTATTTTGATTATTTGTTTGAAGCTTCTATCTTTCTAGGACTTTAGGATATCTCACATTAGGAGGGCAGGAAATGGGGTGGCAGACTTGCTATCAAATGTGGCCTGTGAGTTGGCAGGTGCCACGAAATGGTGGGGTGGTGATGGTACAAGTGTGCATTGGGAACCTTAATGATCTTGATATTGAGTTATCAAGCTGATAAGAATTTATTCATCCACCAGAGGTCATGAATGTTTAGATGTGCGATCAAGTGACCGTTGATGGTCATTTGAGCTCACACGTTTTTGACAGTATGTCTTAAATGCAATGTCCGGAGTTGGTGGGCAAAAGGGTGGCGGGAAGAGAGGGACAACTCATTCATTACGGAGGAATTACAAGTTGATTGAGCATATACTGCACTCTTAGCCCAAAAAATTGGTATTTCTTTCCTTGTTGCAGTTGTGTTGGTAGAGTGAGGAGAGGCAAAGACAGAGTTGCAGAGCAATCATGGAAGCGAACTTCACGCTTAAAACCAAAAAGAGGTTGTGCCCATTTTTGGGATAGGCCACAGATAGAAGACTCTGTGGGATGTTCCTTTTCCAGGATGAGCATTTGATTAAGTGCGTCTGTTTAATTCTGGGGAAGGCTTTTGGCAATCTCAAACATCGTTACCGCACAAGCATGGATGTGTATTCAATGATTACGGCGTGGGGGCTGGAGCTTGGTGAGTTTGTGGATGCGATAAAGAAGGTGATGGAGATACTTGTGCATGGTGACTACCTGTTAGGAATGGACTCCATAACAGAATGGGCAATTCCGGGTGTAGGGCTTGAAGTCAATGAAGGAATGGAATTTGTGTCACATGAATGCTTCAAGAAACCTTTAGCCTTCATCCGATGGCCAAAGGATTGTGGCAGAGTTCATCGTAGGATAGAAGCGAAATGTGGATGGGAAGGGTTGAAATGGTGGTACAAATTAAGGAATTGGATGACATTATTCGAGATGCAAAGAGGGAAGCTATAATCAAGAAAGGTCGAGTGCTTCGTCCACGCAAGAAGATGAGGTTGTGAGAGATTCCAGACAATGCAGGGGAAGGGAGCTCATAGTGTGTATGAATTGTTATCTTTCCTCTTTCTTTTTGCAACCCTCTTTAACTATTAATGGTTAGTCTGTAATTTTGGTATAATTTTGAACTTGTTGTCTAGTCTACGGGATTTAATCTCTCGGTTAATGGATAGTGTGAATTGGTTTGCATCTGGATCTGGATGTAGGTAGTTTTTGGGGTGGTTAGTAGTTGAAACTTTTTGGGTTTGAGATGTTTTGGGATGGTTTTGGGATTGATAGCTAGAAAATCTATGTAACTACTTTCTTCTATTTCTAAATAAAAACTATTATTATTGAGCAAAAAATAAAAATTAAATAAAATATTTTTTCTAAAGTAAAACTAATAAAATATATATATTAATTTTTAAAATAAAATGTAAATTGGTTTTCATGAAGTCATTAACATTTATGTCTAAAGGTAATATAATGAAATACAATTCAATGATAGCACTATATTTTCTTATATAGTCTATAGAAGTAAGTTTTATTTGCATAAAAAGATTCACTTGTCATGTAAAATAACAAGTGCCACGTAGTGGCCAGTACTTGTCGTCATAGTATTGTAATAAAAATATTTGTTCTAATTTTTAATTATTATAATTTTGAATGTAATAAAATATTTATTTTAATTTTTAATTATCATAAATTGAATCATTATTGTTTTAAAATTTTATAGTGAATACACACACACACACACACACACACACACACACACTAAAGTGTGGTCTGGAGATAATTAATAAATAGGAAGTGATTTAATTAAGTAACCTTTTATTCTTTTGCTTATAAATAAATCTAAGGAATTATTTATATAGTTCATTTTATAATTCTTCCCATCTAAATTCATTTCTTCTATTTCCCTAGTTAAATAAACAAATTTAATTATTTGTTCTTTTTTAATTATCAATCTTCATTAATTTGAATTTTTAATTCAAATGTCACATGGTTCCTAATCTTAACCACCTATCCTAACCACTTTCTAATCTAACTCATCCAACCTAATATGGGGTTTAGCTAGCCCTATTCCTCCTAACCTAACCTTCTATCCTTCAACCAAGGTTATCTTAACCTCTTATGGGTTCGATATTCCCTCTCGAGGACACATGGCATATTTGCCACATGTCCTTTATCCCCTTGACACTTGTCCCTCTAGGGATGACAAGTGTATCTTCTCCCAACCCCCTCTCCAACTTCTTCATTTTCAACCCTTGATATCTCTAGACTAAATCTCAACTGTTGAATTCTGCCACCTCAACCTTGGTCTTGGGATATTTATACATACATATCATTTCAATCAATCAATCCCCTTCATCTTACCTTAATTATGCACTTTTATCATCTTGAAATCTGCATTTTTAGCAATTAGCAATAAGCATAGCATTTTAGCATAATCTTTAGCATAGAATCACATATCATATCAATCATGCATTTAGTTTGTATCATTTAGCTACTCATATTTCAAGTAGTCATTTGTTGGTCATGCTATTGCTAAGAACCACATCAAAAGGATCTACAAAATCCTTGAAATTAGAGGAAGATGGGACACCATTGGGAAGGATGAGTTTGTATTGTTAATTCTTAATTTGCTTGTCATATAACCATCTCATTTTGTGTGTTTTAAGATTGTTCAGTGGTTTGATTCATATTTTACACATACATTTTTGGCACCCACTATGGGGCACTGCCCTAAATTTTAATATCTTTTCCTGCAGGTTTTTCTTGATAGGTACATCCGGAAATCCAGTCTAGCATTTTGGTGACTAAAATTGGCATATTAAGCTTTCATTCCAGCACATACGTCGGCCACATTAGTGTTCTGGTTTCACATAATAGCGTTCTGATTTGATATATTAACATTTTTCTTTAATATTTTAGCGTTTTGATTTCACATAATAGCATTTTGGTTTGACAAATTAGCACTTTGCTTTGATAGAATAGCATTTTGGTTTGGTAGTTTAGCATTTTGGTTTCACAAGATAAGTGTTTTGGGTTCACAGAGTAGCATATTCGTAGCATAGAATTGTTAGACAGTTCAAATAACTGGAAGACAACTGAGAGGGGGGGGGGGGGGGGGGGGGTGGGGGGTGAATCAATTGTCACAGATTACCGGAACCATTAGCAATTTAAACTTTAATATCAGAACCCAAAACATTAATACCAGAATAGCAATTAAACCAATTAAGCATAAACAATCTTCATAGAATAAAAGCCATCCACATGACACCAAGATTTATACGTGGAAAACTGGTAAAGGGAAAAACAACGGTGGGAAGCCTACCCATAGTTAGATAATACTTCTGCAGTAAGTATGTGAATTACAATTGAGGGGCCTGCACTTGCAGGAAGGCCAACAATTTAGAGTGCACTGCTCATCACAAAAGGAGCCTCACTGACTACATATAAATCCAGATTACAATCTAGAGAAGTGTTGAACTGCAAAAGATAGCATCTCTTATGCCTGAGTACAGTTCCCGTTAAGCTCAATACTAATCCTCTTACATACACCCAATTCGATCTCCAATGATCGACCAAATCCTCTGCCTGAATGATATTACATTATTCGCACATTACATTCCTTGACCATGACCTCTAACCATAACCATGATGGTCTACAATGAGATCTTACATCTATATATACAAACCCTCGACCATAAACAATCAAGTCGGCCACCAGATAATAAACCAATTACATAATTACAAACCATGTCGGCCTTAGACCAAACAAATAATATTCAACACACAAGACATCCAAAAATACATCGAGAGGTCCAATCCACACGTTACATTAAAGTCGGTCCATAACCTAGATCAATCGGGACCCAATATAGGTCCACACACTACAACAATGATCTCCATCTGCCAAGTCTTGAACATGATCACCAACAACGTCTTGAAACTCCACCAGAAGCTACACCAACACCACTTATGCAATTCATCAAAGATCTTCATAAAAAGATCTGCCAATGAAACCCTCGCCGGAACCAGAAACCAAGCTTGTAAGCAAGCAGGATAGCATCTAATCACCAGACCAAAACCAACTGACCAAATATGAGCATGAGTATCATGAACAAGCCAATTCCAGCACCAAACTATACTGAAGCCTACCAAATCATGTCGGATCCAAATCAACCAGAAACCACTCAACCTACCAAGATCAAAAGGGTGTCGATAAAGCATCCAAACAACTAGTGTTGGCATCAATGACAAAACATCAATGCAACACATAATCAATTCCACCAAATGGCCAACAATCTCCCCCTTTGGCATTGATGGCAACACTAGATGTGAAAAACATCTAAGTACCAAGAAATGCCAAACAAGTCTCCCCTAATGGAAGACATCCAACAATTTCCCACATATAGCTCTGAATGACAATATCTCTCCCCCTTTGATTTTTCTTTTTCATATCTCTCCCCCTGTGACTTTTTTCTTTTTCTTTCTTAGTCTTTTTCACATTTCTCTCCCCCTTTGACATCAATGCCAGAAATCTGACAAAAATATCAAAGTAAGAACATAAACTACTGAATCACAAAGCTGACTACTCCCCCTGAGCAGTAGCATCCCACATCAGTGTCGGAATGAATAGTATCTATGATAATGCATGTCTGACTGATGCCAAACCACATCAATCAAGTCTCTACCAGAGGAGCAAAAACTCTCAATCTGTCTCTCAGGTACTCAAATGATTCCTTGGGCAAAGGTTTTGTGAAAATATCTGCAATCTCCTCTTTAGTGTTCACATAAACCAGTCTAACTTCACTTGCTTCCACCTTTTCCTTCAAAAAGTTATACTTGATAGATATGTGATTTTTTTAAGAATGAAATACCAGATTCTTTGATATATCAATAGCAGCAGAGTTATCACAGTGAATAACTATCAGTGCATCACAATCCACCTTTATATCCTTCAACATTTGCTTCATCCATAGAACTTGTGTACAGTTAGTAGCAGCAACAACATGCTCAGCTTCAGTAGTAGTTAAAGAAGTACATGATTGTTTCTTGTTGATCCATGAAATCAACTTATTTCCAAGAAAGAAATCTCCACCAGAAGTACTCTTTTGGTCATCAACATCTCCAGTCCAATCAGCATATGTATATGCACATAAAGTAAAGTTATCATCCTTAGGGTACCACAAGCCATGTTCTGATGTACCTTGCAAGTATCTAAAAATCCTTTTCACTGTAATCTCATGATTTTCTCTAGGATCACTCTGAAATCTTGAAACAATACGAACAACATTCATAATGTCAGGCCTAGTCTGAGTCAAATAAAGCAGACCCCCAATCATAAATTTGTATCTTGTAGGATTTACCGATGCAGAAACATCTTTTCTTGTCAATTTCTCACTTGTAACCATAGGAGTACTTACCACTTTAGAATCTCCCATACCAAATTTCTTCAACAATTCCTTACCATATTTAGTTTGACAGATGAAAATACCTTTGTCGGTCTCAGTAATCTGCAAACCTAAGAAAAAATTCATCTCATCAATCATAGACATCTCAAATTCTTTCTCCATATTCTTAGAAAATTCTATGCATAACCTATCTTCACCTCCAAAAATAATGTCATCAACAAATACTTCAATAATCAGTATATCATCATCAGTGATCTTATAAGATAAATTACTATCAACACTGCCCTTAGTAAAACCAAGCTTCAAAAGATATTTATCCAACCTTGCATACCAAGCTCTAGGTGCTTGTTTCAATCCATATAAAGCTTTCCTTAACCTGCAAACATTATCTATATCATCTGATAGTGAAAAACCATCAGGTTGCTCAATATAAACTTCCTCATCAAGATCCCCATTCAAAAATTCACATTTAACATCCATTTGATAAACCTTGTAGTTTTTATAAGCAACATAGGCAAGAAATAATCTTACAACTTCAATCCTAGCTACAGATGCAAAAGTCTCTCCATAATCAATTCCTTCCTTTTGAGAATATCCTTTACAAACCAATCTAGCCTTATTCCTTATAACTTAACCATACTCATTCAATTTATTCCTAAAAACCCATTTAGTTCCAATAATATTTTTATTTTTAGGCCGGGGAATGAAGGTCCATGTGTTATTTTTCTCAATCTAATCTAATTCTTCTTCCATAGCTTTCAACCAATATTCATCTTTACATGCCTCAATTACTGATACTGGTTCAACTTGTGAAATTAAACATACCTCATTAGTTATCAGCCTTCTTCTTGTCATCACTCCATTGCTCTTATCCCTAATGATTTGATCTTTTGAATGATTCAATCTCACATACCTAAGAGTCTTCTGACTTTTTGTTCCTCTTCCTTGTTCTTCAGTTACTGTAGAATTCTCTAATACTTCCAGAGTAACTAGTTCAACACTCTATTTCGATAAAGGTGCTACCGGTTCAGATATAATCATTTCCACTGCCAATTCCTTCTCATAAACTATGATTTGTCTTCTGTTCAGCTCATCTACTTTGACATTAGCACTGTCCACAATTCTCTGCAATCTCTTGTTATAACATCTATATGCTTTATTTTCATTAGAATAACCAAGAAATATGCCTTCATCACATCTAGTATCAAATTTCTCAATGATATCATCTTTCCTGATATAACATTTACTACCAAAAATTCTGAAATACTTAATTGTAGGTGTATTGCCAAACCATAGTTCATAAGGTGTCTTACCGGTTTCTCCTTTGATATGTACTCTGTTGAATGTATAAACTGTTGTTCTCACTGCTTCTCTCCAGTAGATATGAGGTAGACTAGCTTCCATCATCATTGTTCTAGCAGCATCCAAGATAGTTATGTTCTTCCTTTCCACAACTCCATTCTGCGGAGGTGTCCGGGGAGCAGAAAATTATCTTCTTATACCATGGTTCTCACAAAAGTTATTAAACTCACCGGATGTGAATTCTCCACCATGATCTGACCTCAAACATTTAATCTCCAATCATGTCTCAGTTTCCACTTTAGCCTTAAAGATTTTAAACTTTTCAAATGTTTCAGATTTTTCTTTTAGAAAAGTAACCCACATCATTCTAGAATAATCATCAATGATTAGCATGAAATATCTATCACCTTGAAAACTTTTAACTCTAGCAGGGCCACACAAATCAGTATGAATAAGATCAAGAACATCATTTGATTTATCTTGTATACTTCTAAAAGAGGTTCTGACCTGTTTACCCATTTGACATTCTTTACATACCGGATTATAAGGCTTCATAATCTTAGGTATATCCCTAACTGCCTTAGTTGAACTGATCTTTATAATGCAATCAAAATTCACATGACACAGCCTTTTATGCCATAGCCAACTCTCATCAATCTGTGTAATCAAACATGTCTTCTCATCGGAGTTCAAATGAAATATGTTACCTTTTGTCTGTGTACCGGTTGCAATCTCCAAACCAGATCTGTTAATGATTTTGCATTTTCCATCCTTGAACTGTAATTGAAATCCCTTATCTACCAATTGTCCTACACTCAAAAGATTATGCCTTAAACCTTCAACATAATAAACATTGTCAATAGTGTTCTTACCATCCAATGATATAGTTCCTTTTTCTTTGATCGTACATGCTTTGTCATCTCCAAATCTAACTAAACCGCCGTCAAATTCTTGCAAAGATAGAAACTTCCCTTTATCTCCAGTCATATGATGTGAACAACCACTGTCAATTACCCATTCATCCTTATCTTCAATTTTAGCAGCAAGTGCCTTCTCTTCAGGTACATTATCTTCCAGTGCCGAATCATCTTCCTTGATAGCCAGGAACATCCATTCCTTCCCATTGCCAGAACCACTAGCAAAGTCTTCTGTTGGTTTATCATCAAAATTAGTAATGCCTTCCTCATCAACTATGTAGCATGATTTGTCTTTGTTTTTCTTGTACTTGTACTTATTTTGATATCCAGGGTTAGGCTTAAATGATCTTCTAACTCTTTCTTCAAATCTTGAATTCCTTTTAGGACATCTAGATGCAAAATGACCAATCTTATTACATGCAAAACATTTAAAAGGTGCTTTCCTTTCATACTTACTTCCTATCGGTCCTTTAGGTACTCTTCTAGAAAATAGTGCTTCAAGTTGCTCAAACTCATCATCTTCTCTCTTCATATCTTCTAATTCCTTTGCATACAAATCTTTCCAGTCTTGCTTACTAGTTGTAGATGTAGATGCATGAAAAATAGATTCAGTCTTCACAGCTGCAGAAGGTCTAAATTATTCAAGCTCAAAAGCAGATAGTTTCCCAACCAAAGTATCTATGTTGATAGATGTATTAGCCATTGTTCTCAACTCATTAATAATAGTAGCCTTCATTTTGTAAGCCGGTGGTAGGGTTCTCAAAACTTTAGAAACAATTTCATCTTCACTCAGAGTTCCACCACAACATTGAATTCCCATAACAATCTCATTTACCCTTTCCATGAATGCAGTAATCATTTTATCTTCTTCCATCTTCAGGTTTTCATATCTCACCCGGTAACCATCAAGTTTATCAATTTTCACTGTAGGGTCACCTTCATTGAGAGTCTCCAATTTATCCCACGTAGCCTTTCCAGATGATTTGTCAGTTAATCCCATTATTTGTTGATCAGAAAGTGTGCACAAAAGGGCTTCTCTTGCTCTAAAATCATTCTCAAGCTCCTTGTCCAGGTTTGCCAGAGGAGGATTACCAGATCCCAGATTATAAGGTGTGACACCATTCTATGTGATCTCCCAAATCTCCTTGCCAAGACATCTCAGATGAGTCTCCATCCGGATCTTCCATACTGTGTAATTTGTTCCATCAAGCCTCATAATATCCCTCTGAAAGATAGCTCGAAAAGAATTGGATGAACTTGAATTGTTAGTCGCCATAGGATCTTCCTCAAGCGGTTAAGCTTTCTACAAAGAGGACCAAAGATCTGATATCAATTGTTAGACAGTTCAAATAACTGGAAGACAACTAAGAGGGGGGGGGGGGTGAATCAGTTGTCACAAATTACCAGAACTATTAGAAATTTAAACTTTAATACCAGAATAGCAGTTAAACCAATTAAGCATAAATAATAATCACAAAATAAAAGCCATCCACATGACACCAAGATTTATACATGGAAAGCCCAGTAAAGGGAAAAACCACAATGGGAAGCCTACCCACAGTCAGATAATACTTCTGCAGTAAGTATGTGAATTACAATTGAGGGGCCTGCACTTGCAGGAAGGCCAACAACCTAGAGCACACTGCGCATCACAAAAAGAGCCTCACTGACTACATATAAATCCATACTACAATCTGGAGAAGTGTTGAACTACAAAAGATAGCATCTCCTATGCTTGAGTATAGTTCTGGTTAAGCTCAATACCGGAGGACTAAACCCTCTTACATACACCCAATTTGATCTCCAATGATCGACCAAATCCTCTGACTAAATGATATTACATTATTCGCACATTACATTCCTTGACCATGACCTCTAACCATAACCATGATGATCTACAATGAGATCTTACATCTATATATACAAACCCTCAACCATAAACAATTAGGCCGACCACCAGATAATAAACCAATTACGTAATTACAAACCATGTCGGTCTTAGATCAAACAAATAATATCCAACACACAAGATATCCTGGAAATACAGAGGTCCAATCCACATGTTACATCAAAGTCGGTCCATAACCTAGATCAATCGGGACCCAATATAGGTCCACACGCTATAGAAATGATCTCCATCCACCAAGTCTTGAACATGATCACCAACAGCATCTTGAAACTCCACCAAAAGCTACACCAACACCACTTAATGCAATTCATCAAAGATCTTCATAAAAAGCTTTGTCGGTGAAACCCTCACCAGAATCAAAAACCAAGCTTCTAAGCAAGTAGGATAGCATCCGATCACCAAACCAAAACCAACTGACCAAATATGAGCATGAGTATCATGAAGCCAATTCCATCACCAAACTATACCGGAGCCTACTAGATCATGTCGGTTCCAAATCAACCAGAAACCACTCAACCTACAGGGACCAGAAGGGTGCCAGTAAAACATCCAAACAGCTAGTGTTGACAATAACAAAACATCAATGCAACACATAATCAATTCCACCAAATGGCCAACAAGAATAGTGCTTAGATGTGTTTCTTTAGTGTTTTCAGTTCTACTTGCAAATTCCAATTTTTAGAAACTAATTTTCACCCTTATGTTTTGTAGGTACTTTTACACTAATGGGCACTAAAATTGAAACACATTACGTGGTCAAAGACTCAATTATTAACTACTAACATTGTTTGCAATTGCAGGAATATTGCATTTTTGTTTTAAATAGGTATATAGATTAATTAAAGGATCAACAAACACTATGTCTTGTGTGCCTGAGATGGTAGGTTCGTATGCTCTCCCCTTCATTGGGTAATAAGAAAACCAAACCCATTCAATTTTTATTTCAAATAGTGCAATAACTTTAACGGGCCTACCCTCCCAAGTAGCCCATAAGACCGGGTGAGAGGGGAACAACCGAAGTGGGAATGATTAACGCTAAGTTCATCTAACCCACTCTAAAATAAAAGTGATTTCGATGAAAATCGAAGTCAACAACAGTGCTTGGGAATAGCTCTCCTATGTACCTTCGAGTATATCAAACCTTGGTTTTCAAGGTTGGGAGACATCTTAATTGAGTTTATACCCTGACGCGTCGAACGAATACCCTTACTAGCACCTCTTTTAGCTAGAAGCTACCTGGTTCATCTCCGAACATTTTTATTCTCTTAGTGCAAGGAGGTGGAAGAATCTCTCCCAAAGACACTCACCATATGCCCCTCTTGAGTGTATGTGTGAACTCCCCTTTTGAGTACTTATTGCAATGCTCCTAATGGGATTCCACTAGCTCTCGCAAAGGCAAAAACATAGGCACCCTTTTGGGGGTGACAAGGTTGTGTGAGCCGAAAGGGTACCAAGTTGTGGGCTGAGAAATAATAGTGAACCCAATTCTCCTTAGACTAGAATTGTTTGAAGTGTTTTTATGTTATATACATGTGGAAACTTGGGCTTTATTCAAGCCTCAAATGAACACTTGATGTTATAATTTGAGACAAAGACAATCTTTTAAAAATTTGGCTTATGTGTTTTTGAATCAAATCATAATATCATCCATTGAAACATCAAATTTCGACTACAAACATCAAATTGTCAAAATACCCATCGCACAACAGTTTAGCATTCCTATGTGACACAATAACGTATTAGTTCAAAACATTAGCATTCCTAGGTGAAACTTTAGCATTCCTAGGTGAAGCATTAGCGTTCCTAGGTGAAACTTTAGCATTCCTAGGTGAAATTGTAACGCTCTCAAGTGAAACTGTAGCGTTCTCAGTTGAAACTGTAGCATTCTCAAGTCATACTATAGCATATAAAGACTATCCAATAGCGCATCATAGAATATAGAAAATACAGAGCAGATAACATACTGTAAAACCCCAAATTAGTGTATCCATAGGACAAGTTAGTGAATCAAAAGGACAACATAGTGCATCTAGTGTCTAGAGTAGCATTTTGGGTGGACAGTGTAGCATTTTCATACCTTCTTTTAGCGCATCCGTGGATTTGCATCATAGACAAAGAGTAAAAGACAACATTTATCCAAAACTTAAACACAATTTTTGATACCCTTTTTAGAGTACTTCTCAGGTTATTTCTGTTAGGACAATTTGAAACTAGGAAAACGGGTTTTACAAGTACATAATTTTCAACCAAGTTTAGGATCCAAACATCTTAAGTGCAGAATCAACATCTTTGATATTCAATCTCTCATACATAGTTTCTTTATCAGGATTTATCATACTTCATTGTGAAACTAAATGTTATATCAGATTGACTTGTCTTCTTAATAGGATAAGATATTTCCTATTGGACTTGGTCAGATAACATCAAAAACTTGCACTTTGACACAGATCAAAAAAGGTTAAAATATCAAATACTTGTATGTCGATTTTGACTAGAAATCAAAAGAAGAAACTGAGACAACAAAAACAAAAACAAAAATCTACGATTGCTGAGGAAAATCCTTTCTATAGACCTCGCAATCAAGATGATGATAAGGATGAAATAATTGAACAGACTATCAAAGAAGTGCAACAAGACCCAAAATTTGGTAAATTCGTGGAAAAAGGTCTTGGAAATGAATAAAGAGAAATACTTCCTCATGTTGGCACATCAAGGAGTTAATTTGCCTCGAGACTTTGATGTCACATAGTTGAATCAAAGTGAAAGAACAAGCGAGACTTGAAATGATACTAGTGAAACTCGTAATGAAAGAATTTTAAACAACTGAGATAGCTAAACAAGGAATAATATGGATAATCCCCTTTGGGCTCTCACTCAACAAATGCGAGTTCTTCAAACACAAATTCAAGATATGCAAAGAGGAACCACAAAGAGGTACTCACTACAAGATATATGCCCTTATCTGTTTGACATAAATCTAAATATGATACCATTCCCTCCAAACTGTGAAATCCCTAAATATGACAAATATAATGGTAGAATTGATCCGCAAGACCACGTAAGGGAATTTTGCACAATGAGCATGGAATTTGCCCATGAAGACACCTGTCTAATGAGGTTATTCCCAAAGAATTTAAGTGGACAAGCCATAGAGTGGTTCTCTAACTTCCATATGGTACTAGAACATTTACAAAATTGGTGGACAAATTTGTTTCTCAATATTTATATAACATCCAACATGATATCACCATGCTAGACCTGTGCAACAAAAAATGGAGAACCATTCATGGCATTTTTACAAAGGTAGCGGCGATTATTTGCAAGATATCCTTGTCCAATATCTGATAATGAAAAGATGGGCATTTTCATTGATAGTCTAAATGAGGAAATGAGCTATAGACTAAAATTGCAATGCCCACCAAGTTTTGAGAAGATGATTGAAAATGGAATCAAGATTGAGGAAACTTCGGTCAATAAAGGACTATAAAAACTGTATAAAGATGGAGTAAATTCTTTTAACAACACTAATAACGACAATGAGAAACCCAAGTTCTGCAACAGGAATAGAAGCATCGCCAATGATGGAGCGGTGGATACCAATAACTTAAAACCAAAGCAACCCATCTTCAATCTATCAAGTCACATTGTGGTGGTTAATCAAGATAACAATAAACCTAAACCGTCTTTTCCTAATTTTTATAGAAAATTTACTAACACTGGGGAACCACTAGGATTGGCTTTAAAAACACTCCTTGCGAATAAATTGATCACATTGCTAGAAGTGAGAGATTTTGAACCTAAAGTTAAACCAGCATGGTGGAATGACAACCATTATTGCAAGTATCATCAAAGTAAGGGACATCAAACAAATGATTGTCAATGATTGAAACATGTCGTTCAAGATTTAATAAATAACAAGATAATAATGGTAGATGGGCATAAAATAAATGAATCACACACTGCATTCAAAATTCCACTCCCAAATTATGAGAAGAGTGAAGCATCAACAATACGAGATGACAAAGGAAAAGAAAAAGTCAACTATGCTCATGGCTATGATAATGTGGTTAATGTTATTATCATTAAAGAGAAATCATAACCAGAACCAACACATGCCATCACTATGAGTAAAGCTAAGGTAACTTTTCTGGGTTCTACAACCAACACACCATCCACCTCTAAACAATATAATATAGTGGACCAATTGCAGAAGACCCCCGCACAAATATCAATATTGGAGCTTTTAAAACTATCACCAATGTAGAAAGAGATTTTGGAAAAAGCTCTAGTAGATACCACAGTCCCCAAAGACCTGGATGTTGATCAATTTCAAACCATGGTGGGACACCTAACAACGCCTCATTTTCTATCTTTAACTAAATATGATGACATGTATTTACAACATCCACATAACACTCTTTTGCATATTGAAATTATCATCCATAAAACGCGTGTTAAACGTGTCCTAAGAGATGGAGGAGTTGGCTTAAATATTTGTTCATTAAGTCTTGTTCATTCCTTAGGTTATTTTGAATATGCAGTTGATCCTCGCAAAAATATCACAATAAAAGCTTATGATGAACAAGAGTGCTCTTCCAAAGGAACAGTTGTGTTACTGATCAAAATAGGACCCATGCAAAAAGATACAGTGTGTCAAGTTTTGGACCTGAATTTGTCTTGCAATATACTTTTTGGAAGACCCAGGATTCACAACATGCAATCTATTCCTTCAACTTATCACCAGTGCTTAAAGTTTCCCTGCAATGAACAAGAGATCACAATATCAACAAACTCAAATCCATTTCAATATTGCAAAAAAAATGAAACCAGTGCAAGAGGCTATTTTTCCACACAACCAAGAAGCATCTTCTTCTAGTGCACCACCCGAAGAGAAAGTGTTTGCCTCAATTTTGGCAAGATTTGAGAAAAAGGTGCAACTGAAAGACAAAGGGGTAGGAGAATATTCATTACCAAATTTACACTCTCTCCAAAATCATATGGAAAGCCATTGGCATCAAAACAACAAACAACCTCAAAACCACTTAAAATACTTGACAAATCATTTGTCAAAGTAGGGACGCTAGCTGAGGAAATTGAGGATAAAGATGTTTTACAATGGTTATACAAATATTAAGAAGAAGTTCAACCAGAGGTTAACAACATCAGTATCCCAATTGAGCAGTATGGAAAAGGATATGATATCATGCGAACAATGGGATATGGAAGGAGTGGCCCTATAGGAAAAAGAAAAGAAGGTATCGTAGAGCCCATACAACCTCCTTCTCAACATTCCAAAGACAAATTAGGATTAGGTTTTGGGCAAAACAATCCAGATCAACAACGACAAGAAGTAGTACGCAAACGACAAGAAGAGGAAAATGAGCGAAGACAGAAAGAGCTTGCCATTAAGAGGGAAGAAGAAGTCACTCACAAACAACAACAATAACAAGCAACTTGTAGACAACAAAAAGAAGAAGCAACTCACAAGAAATAAGAAGACATGGAGGAAAGAAGACAGGAAGAAATTGCCATAAAAAAAGAAGAAGCTACTCACAATCTTTATGAGCAATTCCTTAAATTGCAAGCTTATAGTGAAATGGGTTCCAATGAGTGGGAATGGGATTCCTACAATTCCAGACAATCTTCTGAAGACTCATCTTATGTAAAAGATGTTGATGTCGATGCAGTTTACTCGTATGAAGGACAAACATCAGAGTACCGACCACTTGAATTAGAATCACAGTTTATCGATTCCAACTCCATTGAGGACGATCAGAAACTACTCATGAGAGGTCATTCTGAGGAGGGTAACATCTTAGACATTGAAACAATCATTAAAGTTTTTGATATCTCCATTGTAACCTTTAATGCCTTTGACACACAACAATATGATGATCCTTTACCTTTGATACACCCATAACTTATTTACTACGAAAATAGTGGACCTATTGAGATAGATACCTTTCCTGACGATCATGTCATTTCCTTATATCTCAATGCAGTAGAACCTAAAACAACTTCCACGAGTGATTTCTCTAATGCATCTTCTAGTCAAGGGGGTATCAAATCTCTCAATCACAAAAGTGAAATAAATGAGTCAAATAGCAGATCTAATGTCAAAAACCATTTAATTGCAACATTAGATCGCGAAAAAGTAAAATGAAAGGACGTATCCGATGGTGAAAACCTCTTTGAGGTGGCATAGGATGGGAGATGTGACACTCTTCCCTAATATTAATAGGAGAGATCTTCCATATTGATTGAGCCAACTGAGGCAGTTAACATTGGTACATTAGACAATCCTAAGATTCTACGTCCAACAACATCACTGTCAGAACAAGAGAGGTAGGATTACAATGAATTTTTCAAAAGAAGACAAATAAACTTTGCTTGGTCATATGCATACATGCCAGGGTTGGAGCCAAATCTCATAATGCATCACTTAAATGTCGCTCCAAGAGCCAAACCGGTAAAATAAAATTTGAGAAAAATGCATCGTCACATAACTCTTCTTGTCAAAGAAGAACTGAAGAAATTATTAGATGTAGGGTTCATAAGGCCAGTCGCATATCCAGTCTGGGTATCAAATATTGTGCCTATTTCCAAACCAGACAAGAGTATCAGGGTATGTATGAATTTCAAAGATCTAAATAAAGCCTGTCCAAAGGATGACTTTCCTTTACCAAGCATAGACATCATTATGGACCTAACAATAGGACAAGAAATGTTTTCTCTAATGGATGGCTTTTTAGGGTATAATCAAATTAAAATAGCACCTGAAGATTAGGAGAAGATGGCTTTCACATGTCCGTGGGGTACTTTCTACTGGAAAGTCATGCCTTTTGGACTAAAGAACACAAGTGCCACGTACCAAAGAGCTATGACAACAATTTTTCATGAAATGATGCACACATTCATGGAAGATTATGTTGATGATATATTGGCTAAATCATACAATAGAGATGAACATATTGAGATCCTGGAAAATATCTTTGATTGATTAGAAAATACAAGCTATGACTAAATCTAAAGAAATGTGCTTTTAGTGTCACTTCTGGCAAGCTCCTAGGATGCATTGTTTCAGCTCGAGGCATAGAGGTGGATTTGGCTAAAGTAAAGGCAATCATGGAAAAGGAATCACCTAAAAATATTAGTCAATTATGATCTCTTCAAGGAAGAATGCAGTCCATCAGAAGGTTCGTTGCTCTGTTGGCTTACAGATGCCACCCATTTACTCATGTGCTGCATAAAAACATTCCATTCAGATGGGATGATAATTGTGAACAAGTCTTCAACAAAATAAAAGAATATTTGGTAACTCCACCTATTTTAGCACCACCAATAGAAGGCAAGTCATTGTTTCTCTACATATCCGCTACAAATGTATCATTGGGAGCTCTTCTAGCACAACATGATCATGAGAGATGAGAGCAATCTATTTATTATATCAGAAGAACTTTGGTTGGTTACGAGCTTAAATATACATCTATTGAGAAAACATGCCTAGCTGTAGTGTTTGCATCCCAGAAGCTGTGACATTATATGTTGAGTCATTCAGTCAAGCTGATTGCTAAAATAGATCTATTGAAATATCTCCTCACTAAGGCAACATTAACAAGTAGATTAGAAAAGTGGGTCATGATCCCGAGAAAACTTGATATTGAATATGTTGATAGAAAGGCTATCAAAGGACAAGTGATTGGAGATCAACTAGCAAAAGTGCCACTTCATGATGAGCATCCATTGTACATTGAATTCCCAGAAGCGGATGTCTTTACGGTTACTGCATGCGAGATTTATGATGATCAGAATATTAACATTGAGATCAAAAGGACCAACATACCAATGAAACTTTTGAGTACAAAGATTAACTAACTTAAACTAGTTCAAACAATTTTACTTCTCAAGATGTGTCTCATTGTTATCCATCTCATAGGATCCCTAAAATCAATGTTTTTCTCTCAGATCATTGAGCAAATGACTTTAGGAATGACAACTCCAAGAACGAGTGATATTGTGATCTATATGCATGAATGCAATCTAAGATCTATATGATATGTTCAAGTTATGATGCTTAAACTAGGAAAGATAATGATACGATAAAGATATTAACAAACTATACTAACATGATATACTAACATGGATATACTATGATATGAAATGCTTCTAAATGCTAAAATGTTATTCTAACAAAGAGAGGCTAAAATTCATGATACAATTAGACTATAATGTAGATGCATAAAACTTGGATATGGAGAATGGAGAAAGTGAGCTCTATTTATAGAGGAAATAGGGAAATGGATGGTTAAGATTCAATAATCTTAACAAAGGCTAGGATTGAAATTTACTCAATCCATGTTTACAATTTTCACCAATGAAATGGTGACAATTGTCAACAAGAGGTGGCTTGAGAGGAGATGCAAGAGGCATTAAATGTCTGAGAAGACATGAAGGTCACCTTAGGAGGTTGAGTGAGGGTTAGGTTAGGGTTATCCATTGGATAAAGCTTTTACCCAAGGGGTAAACTCTTGTGCAAGGGTTAAATGGGATATCTAGGGTCAAAGCCATGAGTGCTTGATGAGACCACTAGGTTAGATGAGGGTTAAGTTAGAGAGAAAGTCTCTAACCATGAGGGAAGGTTGGATTAACCATTAATGGTTAGGAAGACTTTGGGGACAAATTAGTAAGAGCCTTATAAATTTGGGGAGCTCAACAAGTTAACTTGTTGAAGAAATAAAGTCTATAATGCATTTAGAAGACTTTCTTCCAAATTTGAGAAGTGACTTCCCCAAATTTAGGGATGTGATATGTTTGGAAGAATTAAGGCTAAGTAAGTGGTATTAGAGAGGTTCTAGAAGAATGATATGAGACAAGTGGGAGATATAGGATTTTAATTAAAATAAAAATATCTTATTTCAACTAAAATAGATGCAACTTGCATTTGTAGGAAAATGCAAGTGGGGGGGATTATAAATATTTGATTTATTTATATGCTAGGATGATTTTAATTAAATTTAGGTGAAAGGGGATTTAATTAAATAAAGTGATTTATTTAATTAAAGGCTAGAAAGTGGTTAAATGAATTTAATTAAATAAATTGAACAATTCATTTAATCAAATAGATGAAAGATGGAGAGATTAATTAAGTAAAATTTAATTAATAGGGAGATGTGGTTTAAATAAATATTAAATATTTATTTAACTAGGTGGTCATATTTATATGTCTACATTTTGCCTCTCTTTGAAGTGACATGTGTGCACATGTTGATTCAAAGAAAATCACTTGATATGTTGCAAAAAATTTATCGATATGGTGTCGCGTGTCAAAATGTTTGATATGATGCCCCAGATGCAGATTTGATGAATGATATTGATGATGCCCCCTCGGGAGATGAATAAAGGGTGTGTTCAAAAGAGTTGTGAAAATTTTCAAATTTTCAAAATTTTGACCTTTTGATTTTGTTTTGAGATGATGATGTTGATGATGTTTGAATTTTGGATACGCATAATTTGATTCATCTCCCGAACAAATGATGTTGATAAGGTTAATAAATAAAAAAGTGGAAAAATATATGCCCTACTTATTAACCCTTTCTATGACCCTTTTAAAAAGGTAAAAAGTGAAAAAGAAAATTCATTTTACACTTGTCTTCTTGTGATTTGTGCATTTGGAGCTCTAACGACGATGTCGATTCCCTTCCATACTCACCGCTTTGAGCGCGTCAAACGATACTAGAGACCTGTCGTGTATGGACCACCAGTAAGTGACTCGAATCTCTGTCCTTTTGTATGATTTTTTGGCACATTTTTCATTTTTTAGGGTTGGTTTTTCATGTTTTATCACATAGGAGTAGTTTGTTAGCGCGTACAAAACGTAGAATAGTGCATTGAAACCCTAGGTCGAAGTATTATCACATGCGAATGATAGGCTAGTGCGTAGGTGTAGTTTAGCGCATACACAACACATATTAGCACATTGGATGGAAAATTTAGTGCATAGTAGTAGGTTAGCGCATTCGATGAAAAGTGTAGCACATGTGTTGCAGATTAGTGCTTTCGAGGTCTATTTTAGCGCATAGAGATGAAAGTGTGAAAAGTTTGTTTTTCGAGATGATTTGTGATTTGGAATGATTGAGATAGGTTACGGTTGATGTATGTAGCTCATTTTGATGTCGATATGGGTCTGATGGAGTTGTTTTTACTTGATATTGGTCTTTGGATTGAATTGCTACTTTGATATGGCGCACTAATATGGGTCATGATATGGACTACGATATGGGACTCTCTGATATGTGGTTCTGATATGTTTCATCGACAGGATATTTTCTGATATGGATATGATGCACTGATATGTTTCTGATTTGGTCGATATGATTTTTGAGATATGATGTTGATTTGGTTCCTGATATGAATTCTGATATGATTTTGATGTTGTTGATATGATGCTCTTGATATGTTTCTGATTGATCCTTATATGATGCTCTTGATATGATATTTGCAATGTAAGTTATTGAGTTGATTTGTTTTGATAGAATTGATTGAATCGATAACTAATGGTGGGTATGTTATGATTTGCAGGTGGAACTTGGTGTACTACAATCTCGGGAGAGATTCTCGAAGCCATGGGGACTGATCCCATGATTGACACAGGCAGATAGAGATATTATTGAGAGATATGGATTATCATCTCTTTTGGACATGCCTCGGTATACAATTAATCGGGGGTTTGTTGACAACTCTATTAGAGAGGTGGCACAACGACACCAACATCTTTCATCTAGCGATAGGGGAGATGATGGTGACGCCTGAGGATTGCTACAGGATCATGCAGATTCTAGTGGTAGGAGACTTGCTACCCTATGAGCAGATGGAGTAGGGTGGTATAGAGGCTTTGCGATGAGTTTTCTAGGATGACCACATCAGTGGTTATGAGATCCCATGGCAAGAGATGCTTGATCTAGATTATGCTCCTCTGCCGTTAGTATTAGCAGGTTTCATTGGTGGTTTCTTATGTCGCGACCATAGGTCAAAGGGACTGGCTGTGGGATGGGGTTTGGTGTTGGAGGACATGGTAACATAGGGTCATAGGTTTTCATGGGGTCATGCAAGTTGGCCCACCTATAAAGGGAGCTCCACTAGGTTGTGTATCGGGGATATACCAGTCTATCAACATGAGTCACGTTATTACAGGTGTGGGCTTGGGAGCATATAGCAATGACATGATCGCTTGCAGATAGAGACAAATGAGTTGGTTGACCATATGCATATGGGTATATAGGTGTAGTTGTCTAGCGTAAGTTGGGCAAACTAGAGTACTGGCGTAGGGCCCTGGATGATATAGACATAGTCATCTAGAGGCTGTATATGGATTGCGAGGTATGGGTTGAAGATAGGCTAGAGATGCCCTATGTATATATGTCTTGATATTTGATTTGGTGGACACCCTTTATTATTGAGAGGGTTTTGCACAGTCCTGTCTACAGGCAGTATGTGTGATAGCAGGGGATACCATAGGGAGCCTGTTTGTATGCTCATTGCCAGTAGGATGTACCTGAGTGGGGGTCGACTATTGATAGTGTTGCAGTGGTGGCCGAGTATATGAGTTTAGTTGGCCAAATTTGGGATTATGGAGCCAAAGTGGCAGATGTCGGGATGATTGAGGAGTTCTCAGCCTACTTTATTGCACATGCGGTGGCCCGTCTATCTGATCCTGCAGAGCCAGTATTGGCATTTGATGATTAGGAGGAGGATGAGGGGGATGATGAGGATGATGGAGGTGGCGGTGGTGGAGGTGGTGTTCTTGTGCTGGGTGTTTGGAGGTGCAGTGAGAGGTGCGGTGGACAGTGCAGTGGGAGGTAGGCAACCTACACAGAGTAGGAGATCAGACGTTCCTCCACTGACTCCTCAGATAGGGATAGGTGCAACAGGGACTTACTCTTAGGTACCTATCTAGATTAGGGTGCCTTCCCATCAACAGGATGCACAGATTAGGGCCCTTCAGATCTCTATGTAGCAGTTGCAAGCATAGGTTTTGGTGCAACAATGATAGATTGCCCAACTATAGAGGGAGAGAGATATGACAGTTGAGCGATAAGGACAAGAAGAGGCCCTCGCTAATAGATTAGATAGAGAAAATGTGGGTACCCCTCTCAGGGACACAGTTAGGGAGATACAGTACTCGCCCAAGGAGGCTGAGTACTACTAACATTTATATGAGGATTTGGTCCCTCGAGAGCGGAGAGCACCTAGTTACGCTGCAGTTGCATTTGCCCGTTTTAGACGTAGTCATTCTAGGACGGAGAGCAGAGGTGTTACGAGACCAGCACAACGTGATCTATCTGGTGGAGATCCAAGAGCAGGGACATCTGCCGTGAGACCTTCTGCTTCAAGGGATAGTCACACTTTATAGTCTCATTTTTGTGATATGGATCACTTTTGATGTACTCAGATATGATATTCAGTTGTATATTTTGGCCTTGTTTTGAGATTATATGAGATATGACAATGATTTCCTTTGGTCCACATGTGATGTTCTATGATGATGATTAATATTTATATACAGATGTGATGAGGTTATGATGTGTTGAACACTAGATGTCATTAAGAGGGGGGTGAATCAGTGATTTACAAACTTTTCCCTTTTCAATCCTATGTGTGTATATCGGTTAACAAATCTAATCATAAAAAATACATACCGGTTAGATGGGAGACTCACACAAATGCAACCACACATAAAAGAGACATCACATAACATCGGATGTACGAGGAAAACCCAAGATGGGAAAAACCTCGGTGAGAAGTGTTGTTGGAGACTACTGCTCCAATCCAGCCTCACAATGAAACATTTAGTTACAACATTAAGGGCACCAACCCAAGGAGTACCACTCCTACTTTAGGGCACCAACCCAAGGAGCAACAACCCTTGATTTTAGGGCACCAACCCAAGGAGCACCAACCCCTGCACCGAGCTCCAACTCAATGATTACAAAATCATATTTTGAATACCAAAGTTATCTTCTTGTTACAAAAGAACTTTGTAACTCTCGTGTATGTCTCTCCACCGGTTCTTCTCTCTACAAATATCTGTCCATTCTCTATTCACCTTTTCTTTACAATAACCTTATCTCCTGCTACAATCCACTCACTGTTTCACCTTGCTCTTTGTTGCAACTTTGTTGGTTCAGCCTCTTCCTCTTCTCCGTCGATTCTGCTCTTTGTCGATTCTCCAATCTTTCTGTCACACAGTTGTTGGTCACCACTGGTCTTCTTCACTCAACCAGTTGTATGCTATCTGATTGTTGTTGATTCTCAACTTGTCTTCTCTGCAATCTTCTTTGCATCTTCTCTGTCGATTCACCACCACTAGTACATTCCTTTGTCAGACTTATTTGCAAACTACCGGTTGCCTCACTGATGTCAGTTGAACTCTTCAACCCGATTCTCTCTCACACTCAGTCTCTTCTCTGATTGTCTTTCAGAACTTGACTGATTTTCTCTCACATGTAGCAGCAACACTCTCATTCAACAACAAGAACTTTCATCAATTTTGACTTGCATATTTATAAACAAGTCTTCCCGCCAAAAACCAATTCAAACTTTAGGCGGTTAGGGTTTCTTCATCGACCTCAAGGCAAACCAAATCCAATCAGATCTTCATCTAGAGATCGACCACCTGCAATGGATCAATTAGACTTTGCCAATCCTGCTGCATTCAGAACACGTTTGCCTTATTTGGCAAACATGACACCCTCTTCAATCTGCACTTGTCAAACATCTATGAAGCGATCATGCAGATAGATTCACCTACCCTGATCAACACCTGGACACTCGGCCTTGATCATGAAGTCATAAAATCAGATCTTTATCCTCTGATCAGTCTTGAGCCACACTCTTTTGCTCTTTGACCCATGAAACACACTATCGACATTAATGTCGACCACTCACCACCTACCTCACCAGCAACACTTTCACCGACTTGTGCATGCATGCCACTTTAACTCCATGTGGCCCCTTTGTCGGCATCCACCTTTGTTGGGTTGGTTATGTTAGTTTGGATAGGATCACCGACCAACCACGCAACCAGGTTCATCTACCGGTTCATAGACCCTGTCGGTTATACCCTAACCGATCTACTTTCAACCTTGCACTCTGCTTCTCTTCTGGTGGAACACACAATCAGTCAACACACTTGCTAACCTACCTTATGCACATCTTCAACAGATAGGAGCCTTTCACTTCTACACATTGTCAGCTTACCAGTTTACATCTATATCGGTAGTATCTTCTGCATGTGCACAGGTAAGATACCATGCACACTGGTGGCACCAAACTTCATCTACATTCCGACAACATCCTTTGTTTGCAACTGCTCAACCTTGCCTTCTGTAAAGCGGAAAATCGGGATCGAACCCTAGTTGTTCTCCCCTCTTCCCACTCCGAGGAGAGAGAAGGGAGGTTCGCTAGGATTCGATGGTTTTCACTTAGGGGAGAGACTTTACATTCAAAAGAGGGGTTGAAACCCACAAGATCCAATCTCACGCAATGCAAGATTGGATGCTAAATGTGTTTCAAGGGTTAAGACAACAAGGCTACCCTCTTTTGTAAAGAATGTTGATAGGAGAATTAAGCTAAGCATGCATAGAAAGTGACAAAGATTCGCTTACAAACTGAGATAGGAATACAGTATGAAGCTGCGGACCTGGAATTAGCAGTAAAATGTCGATACGGCGCTGTCCTGCGAATTTGAGCAAAAGTTGTCGGGACGATGGCGCTCGACGCCACGGTCCTCCGAAAAATCCGCGAAACGAAGGGGGATCTGTTCGTCTCTGCACAAGGATTCCAGATCTTCAATTTCAGCCGCGTACCTGCAACCTACACACAGAAAAGCGAAGACGATTGGGGGGTTAGGGATTAGGGGTTTGCCTTTAGGTCAAACCCCGGTTTTGGAATTAACCAAGAAATGAGCAAGAGCTGTAAATGTAAATGACTGTAAAACAAGTACTAATACCTTGTTCTAAGGATGTTTGTATCCTTATGTGCGAAGGTTTAGATGTTGTATGTTGTATGTTGTATGTAGCATGTAGTATGTAGTATGTGATCTCCTCTTCAATGGTTGAATCCTTGTCTTGAATGCAACACTTAGCCTTGAATGGAGACTTGAAATGATCAATTGTTTGAAGGAATGCTTGAATGCTTGAATGCTTGAGTATAATTTCCACGCTTGTACACATATGTCCTTCTCATGCCAAATGAGAGAGAAAAATGTAGTTTATATACTTGTCATTTAGGGCTGATAGACTGATTTTCCCGACCTTAGGCCGACCAGGAAAGTTAATTTCCAAATTGCAAACAAAAAGACCCGAGACCCCTTAGGAGACTGGGCCCAAAATAGGACCCAGGGACCAGGGCGCTGGGCGCCATGGTCCTGGGGACCAGGGCGCTGGGCGCTCTGGTCCCACCTCCCGGGACAGCAGGGTGCAAGGAGGTTCAGGCCAGGGTGCTTGAAAAATACAGTTTTCAGTGTCGTGAGCAAGTTTCGGGGTCTCCATTCAGGTTGCGTGTTGCGTCGCCATCGTGAAGACCGAAATGCAGTCGAAATTGCAAGTGTCGCAATTTTAGGACGCTACATTTAGCCCCCACTTTAGCGGGAGTATGTATGCTCATACTTCCGGTAAAGTACAAGGAAACAACATTGAAAGACTTTCACCACGTCAAGGAGGCAAGACACACCAAGCCCCCAGTGGACTAAGGATCTTACGACTTCGATTGACAAAGTAAAAGGGAAGATCACGAGGAAGAACCATGACTATCAGTAGTAAGGTTCCCTCACTATGAGTCATGCAAGAAAGATATCAAAAATTTTCAAGGCAAGGCTAAATTTACCAAGAAATTTTCAAGTATCTTGAAAAGATATGAACGGGATGTATGCCCCCCTACGTTAAAGTGATCACACACGCCTCACCGGGGGTGATTGTTTTAACGTAGTGATACATATAAGAATGAGAAAGGAAAGGAGCACGTTATCGCAAGGATTTAGCCCCCAAGTGTGAGATAAACCCAAGGATAATAGACACAAAACACAAAGCACGAGGTGACTTCGCTTTCCTCGGGGTCAGTATGCTGTATGATAATTCATGTATATATATCATATGTATGTATGCATAATTGTTCTTCATTCCCCAATCAAGGAAGGTCACCTAGAAGAAGGGAACACATGTGTCTTTTGAGTCAACATGAGAGAGATTGAGAGATCTCAATACTTTGCATCATCCTTAAGTAAACAACACTAAGGACAACAAATAGAAGAAAGAGAATAACATATAGAAGAAGTAACGAAAGAGAGGAGGAAAGAATCTGCTATGCTAATGTAACTAGTCTAGCACGTCATCTACCCCCCGATCTTGCTGATCAATGTTTCGGGAAGGCAGGAAACATGTTAGAGGAGGAACATCCAACACAGCAGATGGAGCTATCACTAGATCCAAACAAGGGCTATGTTCATATCCCAAGCCGCGGTGTTCTTGTCTAGGAGCTAGGATAAGTGTTTTAGAAAATTCATTAGATAAATGGTTATCAACATCAACAAGTTCATATTCACTATCAGAAGCAAGAGGAGAAGTAGCATTTTCATCATGAATAACATTTTCATCTATATCATCATCAAGATTTATAAAAATAGGGTCTTTAACTCGCACAGCATCAAGACCATCATGCATCTTATATTTAGGAGATTTAGGCTCAATGTCCGGCTGAGGAGAAAATGGAATAATGCTTGTTGAAGGTGTTTTTGGAGATTGCAAAGTTTGAGCTCTAAGACGACGCTTTCGCCGGCGTTCACGTGCAGAACGATTTCGTCTAGTCTTAGTAGGAAGTGGAGAAGATTGAGGAGGAGGAATGTTCTGATCCTTAGCACTTGGGTGTTTAGGTTGTGGTCTCTTAGGCTGGACAATAGGAGAAGAAGAAGGTCTCTCCTCTCTATAAAAAGAAGGAGGAGGAACTGCTCCATATAAAGGAGGAATTTTTGGTTTAGGGAGAAGACCAAGTCCATCATGACGAGGAGGTATAGGTCTACTCTTAGGAAGTTTATTAGGCATAGACATAGTCACATCCATAGGGATGGGTTGGGAATCTTCTTGAGGAAAGACATTAGTTTTATCTTTCAAAGGAAGAACTTCCTTCTCAAGAATGATAGGAATGTCAAGTTTAGGTGTTCTAGGTTCACTTAGAGATAGGATCATATCTGTTTTCCACTTTTGATAAGATTTGAAAAGATGATCACTTCGCGGAGGAAGAGATTGGAATTGTTTAGGCCAAAAGTAATCAATAGGAACGCTAGAAGTTCTTTCAGCTAGTTTAAAGAGACTATGATTGACAGTAACAACTTCACCATTATGGGGAAATTTCAAACACTTATGAATAGGAGAAGCAATAACTTTCATGGAAGATAGCCAAGGATAACCAAGCTTCACACGAAATTGTTCGGAAGATGGAATAATAGCAAAGTTCACATCAAGGGATTTGTTATGGACCTCAATAGGTAATGTAATAGAACCAATTGCAGGAGAAGAAAATGCATCAAATAGTTTCACAATCACATCTGTTTTGTCATATATCACTTGATTCAATTGCAAAGTAAAAAGGAATTCTTCAGTAATAACATTAATCATGCACGAAGGATCAATAAGCACTCCACGACAAGGTGTATTCTTGACTTTTGCAACTATGTATAAAGGACCATCAGGTGCCCTAATGGTTTCACTGGAATCAAATGTGATGGAAGATTCTTTAGGGATTTCTTGTTGCTCTACAAAGTTAATCACATTCGGAGTCATAGATAGAAGACCATCAGATGAGAGAGAGGAATCATTAGCCTCAATTGCATTAGAGGTATGAGAAGGCAATGGATCAGTGAAAATCTGAAGATTTTGGTTAGGAGGAGCTACAGATGTGTTGCCTTTATCATTCACTCCAGAAACAGAGATAGTATTGTTATCAATCAAATCTTGAATTTTACCCTTTAAAGAAAAACATTTTTCAGTATCATGCCCAGGCTGACGGTGAAATTGACAAAAAGATTTGTTATCAAAATAAGGTGAAGTAATCTTTGCAGGATCAATTTGTCTTATAGGAGGAAGAGTAAGCACATTTTGTTCCAATAACTTATTCATAATACTATGCAATGATTCATTCAAAGGAGTATACTTTCTTTCTTTCTTGAAAAATTTAGAAATAGGAGGCACACCTGATGCTGCATTCACATTGTTGTTGATGATGTTTTCATTGAATTTGATGGAATCTCTGTTCGGTTTAAACTTCCCAAATGGTTGTTGACTGCTATCACCCTTATCACTTGGAGCCATAGGATGTGATTGTTCCATTTGACTCATAGTCAGTTGATAATTGTGAAGAGTGGCACACAACTGTTGGAAAGAAGTAAACTCAGAAAACAGAAGTTTGTCTCGAATATCTTTTTGTAAATTAGAAATAAAGATTCTTTGAATATCATTGTCAGGCACTGGAAAAGAAATTTGAGCATACAAATGCTTATATCTACCAATGAAATCGGTCACTTTTTCTTTAACACCTTGTTTACAATGCATTAAATCAATCAAAGTAACTTTAGGACTTATATTGTTTTGAAATTGTTGAATGAAAGCATTTGCAAGTTGTTCGAAAGAAGTAATAGAATAAGAAGGCAACGAGCAATACCATTGTAGGGCTTTGTCTCTTAATGTTCTAGTGAACAGTTTTGCAAGCAACCTTTGGTCATAAGCAAAATCGGTACATATTGTTTGAAAAGTCTTAACATGTGTTAGAGGATCTCCTTTACCATTATAAAGTTCCAAATGTGGGATTTCAACATGTTTAGGAGGGATAGCTCAAACAATGTCAAGAGAAAGTGGGCTCGCAACATCAAATGTGGGCACACTAAACTTAGGTTGATTCATAGAGGCAATTTGTTGCTGTAAAGAAGAGACAGTTTGTGCAAGATTGTTAATGGTTGCTTCAGTCGAAGAGTTCATATTGGATGTGTTAGATTGAGATGGAGGTGTTATGTTATTGAAAGAAGGTAAAGAGTAAGGTGGTGGGACTCTATGATAATTAGTCATAGGAGATGATTGGGCAGGAGGAACACTACAAGGAGGAATGGAATGGTTAAATGAATTGCCCCCTTGCGTCATGTTCATTTGTGAAGATATAATAGGCACACTCATTGAAGGAATGAATGAAGGAAGAGGGTTAACTGAAGAAGAAGGGTTGCCCCCATGACTGGTGATCACAGGAGGAATGTCTTGTGTAGAAGTAGCCATTATGTTTGATGTAAAAGTAGGTATGCTAGCAATAGAAGTTGTCAAAGGAATAGAATGATTGACTTGAGTAGGAGGTTGCGTATAACCTAAATTTTCAGCACAACTCTTCATAGGCATCACATTCGAATCCACAATGTGTGCAATACCACGCAAAATATCAATTCCATTCTTATCACTTTGAAGCATACGTTTTAGACCCTCAATTAAAGGAAGAGCTTGACTATCAGGGTATTCTTGAGACATCCATTGTCGAAAATCGTCAAATTGGTTATCCAATTTCGAAAGTTGTTCTACAGAAACCTCATGGAGAGCTTCTTCATCATTAGGAGGATTAGAGGAATTACCCATGTCCTCGTTAAAAAGGCTATTCAAATTAGGTTCCATCTCCTCGGTAATTAAACCTCGAAAAGACTTAATTCTACGGCTTCGTCTAACGGGAATAGTGTAAGTAGGGCTTATTGTTGTAAAACTCATGCACTAGAAAGAGAGAGAAAATTTTGATTTTAGAGGTAGCAATTTTCAGTAAAATCAGCCAATCTTCTGGATTTAAGCTGTTAAATGCAATCACAACAGTCTCCCGAAATTTCGGAAAAAATGTCCGGGACCGTGGCGCCCAGAGTGCAACACGGTCCTTGCAACTTTTTTTGAAATTTGCAGGGATGAAAGGTATGATGATTTTAGAGCTAATCTGAAAAAATTGAGTGATTTTACGATCTGTAGATAGGCCAAATTAAAGTTGCAATCTCAAAATTGAACCCTACCAAGATTGTCGAAAAATGCAAAATTTGAATTTTGAAAAAGAGAGGGAAACTGAAATTTTGAATGTTATGATTTTAGAGGGAATGCCAAGAGCAATGCAAGTTTTGAAATTCAAGAATTGACTCAATTCCACGCAAAATTCAATTTTGAAAGCAGAAATTAAAGTTGTTGTAATTAAGCACTTAATTTCAAAAGTCACAAAATGCAAGAATTTGAATAAAGCGCTGAAATTTCGAATGAATGCAAACACACTTTTCAGATTTAGGACAGTAAGAACACAATTTTGACACAAAATTTCAATTTCAATGATTTTTGAATGTTTAGAAGCCTTAATCCATGCAATCACAAGACCAACTTTGACTATAATTTTGAAGGTGTTAAAATTGATAAAATCAGCCAAAATTCTGGATTTTAGCAGGAAAATACAGTAAGATCTCGCTCCCAAAATTTCGGAAAAAATGTCGGGGACGATGGCGCTCGGTGCCACGGTCCTCGCAACTTTTTTCCAAATTTTTAGGGATGAAAGATATTGTGATTTTATTGCGGAATCCAAAGTTACAGCTGATTTGGAGATGTTTTGATCAGTGAAATTGTCGGACAAAGGTTGAATCAAGAGGGTTTCAAAAATTAGGGTTTTGACACTTAACCACTTAATTTTCAAAATTAAAGCATAGATATGAATTGATAATTTGTAATAGAAGGGCAGATCTAAAACAAGCATTAACATTTAGACATTTCGCAAGCTTAATTACTAAAAAGAAAATTTAAGGTTTTTATGCAATCACCTCTAAAATTTTGCAAAAGATCAAACATGGAAATGTAATCAATTTTTTCACATCTAAGCATGAAAAATCAGAAAGGATGTTCACGTCGGGTTCACCAAAATGTAAAGCGGAAAATCGGGATCGAACCCTAGTTGTTCTCCCCTCTTCCCACTCCGAGGAGAGAGAAGGGAGGTTCGCTAGGATTCGATGGTTTTCACTTAGGGGAGAGACTTTACATTCAAAAGAGGGGTTGAAACCCACAAGATCCAATCTCACGCAATGCAAGATTGGATGCTAAATGTGTTTCAAGGGTTAAGACAACAAGGCTACCCTCTTTTGTAAAGAATGTTGATAGGAGAATTAAGCTAAGCATGCATAGAAAGTGACAAAGATTCGCTTACAAACTGAGATAGGAATACAGTATGAAGCTGCAGACCTGGAATTAGCAGTAAAATGTCGATACGGCGCTGTCCTGCGAATTTGAGCAAAAGTTGTCGGGACGATGGCGCCCGGCGCCACGGTCCTCCGAAAAATCCGCGAAACGAAGGGGGATCTGTTCGTCTCTGCACAAGGATTCCAGATCTTCAATTTCAGCCGCGTACCTGCAACCTACACACAGAAAAGCGAAGACGATTGGGGGGTTAGGGATTAGGGGTTTGCCTTTAGGTCAAACCCCGGTTTTGGAATTAACCAAGAAATGAGCAAGAGCTGTAAATGTAAATGACTGTAAAACAAGTACTAATACCTTGTTCTAAGGATGTTTGTATCCTTATGTGCGAAGGTTTAGATGTTGTATGTTGTATGTTGTATGTAGCATGTAGTATGTAGTATGTGATCTCCTCTTCAATGGTTGAATCCTTGTCTTGAATGCAACACTTAGCCTTGAATGGAGACTTGAAATGATCAATTGTTTGAAGGAATGCTTGAATGCTTGAGTATAATTTCCACGCTTGTACACATATGTCCTTCTCATGCCAAATGAGAGAGAAAAATGTAGTTTATATACTTGTCATTTAGGGCTGATAGACTGATTTTCCCGACCTTAGGCCGACCAGGAAAGTTAATTTCCAAATTGCAAACAAAAAGACCCGAGACCCCTTAGGAGACCGGGCCCAAAATAGGACCCAGGGACCAGGGCGCTAGGCGCTCTGGTCCCACCTCCCGGGACAGCAGGGTGCAAGGAGGTTCAGGCCAGGGTGCTTGAAAAATGCAGTTTTCAGTGTCGTGAGCAAGTTTCAGGGTCTCCATTCAGGTTGCGTGTTGCGTCGCCATCGTGAAGACCGAAATGCAGTCGAAATTGTAAGTGTCACAATTTTAGGACGCTACACCTTCTTCATCAATAGACTGGTTCTGCTATTAACATGTTTGTCAAAGTGACAACCATATCCTTCAATCTCTGTACCGACAACTTATCATGACTACCTAGTTGATCTGGTGCATATCTATGATCTCATGCACCTAGGGAAACTTAGTGTTTCATAAGTTCATCTGGTGTGAGCCTTCAATCACCTGCCTTTTACTGTTTTATCTTATCTCCGAGTACTATGATGCATTCTATGCATAATAAGAGATAAGCTCCACTTACCGGTGGGAGTGGATCCTTGTCATCTGCATCTTGCAATACACCAGTGTGGCTTCCCTGTTTGAGCAACATATCTTCAATCAGGCATATGTGATCTGGTTGGGGCACATTTATTGTCAGTCATCTCTTCATCCGGTGGGAGTCCTGCAGATTGACATCCAATAGCCTACCAATGACCTGCACACACTTCTCCTCCGGTGTTGATGTGATTCTTGATAACATTCCCCCTCTTCATCACAATCAACTGCCCAACATCTTTCCCACTTACATATGTCATCATTTACCGGTTGTTATATCATTCCTGTCTTGTCCATATCTATAAAACAAGTCAAACACTAACATGTGTATCAGTGACTCCAATGGCCATTATGTTAGGTGACATTCTCTCCTTTATCGGTGACCAGCTAAGCTAGGTGACATCAAAGACATCACATCCGGTATGCATCAATGACAGTACTGCACATACATCCCCCATATTAGTTGCCTTCCTATACCTATTGACATCAATGACAACACAATGCCAACAATGGTTATGATGTTTATGATTTTATATGATGATGTTATGATGATCTCATGATATTGATTCTAGGATGTTGATTTTTTAGATATATCTAGCACATGATGATATATGGATGCAAATGTTTGTGGCTTGATGGCATTTTGTATATACATGTTTTGATGATGTGATGATGTATGTATGAAATGAATGTTGTTTATATGATGATGGTTATCTATATGTTTTGAAGGTGATATATGCGGTCCTAAAAAATGCTGATATAATGATGATTGATGTTTTTATGTGATGATTATATGAAATACATAGGATGTGATGATAATAATGATGACAATGATGATGAATGCAACTAATTGTATGAATTCAAATAAATGCACCAATGATCATTTTAATTGTTTAGTTGTCATTCCTTTTAGCCACTTGTTTGTGCTCTTTTTTTCATTATTGAGCTTTTGAAATGTTGGAAGTTAATACAAACATCAATGGTATATTTGAATCATAATGATGTGAGTATAATTTACATGAGTTTTGATATTGCAAAATGACACAAGCGTCGAGGTCTAATTGAACCAAGATGACCCGAGTGTTGTTTGTGTAAAACAGATAAGAGTTAACCATTTTTATGTGCAAAATGGGAAATGTCTTCAATGATATGTTTCCAATCATGTCTCAAGACAAAGTTGCATCATGATCACTTCACAGATAGAAAACCAAAGAAAATATTATACTCCTTTGTTGCTTCTCTATCTCAATGCATCCTTGAGGTGCTCAGGAGATCTAAAAATCAAGATACAAAATAGTCAAACTTCATGCTAAATGTAAGCAAATCATGATTCAGAATAGATCATCCATCGTGTTTTGTTTTGTGTGGATTCTGACACCGATTCTGATTTCAAGTCTGACGGTTAGTTTTGACATTTTTCTCCTTGGTATGCTTTGATCTTTGTTTTTTATGTGTTTTGCCTGTTTGATGAAAACTAAAGAGGAATGTCCTTACTAAGATTAGGATTTTGCCCCCAGCTATGGACACTTCTTTTATTTGGACATATACATTGATCACTAAGCCATGGTGAGAGATTTATGCAGATAATTGTTCAGATAATCAAGGACAGTGACTACGCTAAGTATATCCAAGATTATGCTATGTGCTGACAAAAGTTGTGATGGCCATAGGCTTAGTGCAAAAAGATATGATATGAGTACATACAGATGGGAGAGCTGATCTATCACAAATAGCGCCTGTTGCCAGGTTTTCACTACTTGTTTTTTTTTATTGCACTTTTTGATTGTTTTTTTTTTGTATTTTTCTTGATTTTTTTTTTAATTTTAATTTTTTTCTCTTATCCATGCATTGGATGACTTAGATATAGAACTTTTTGAAATGCACATTGTTGATAGATTTGTCAAACAAGTCCCCTTCTGATGTAGATAATTGATATGCCCCCGATCCATAAGCAGATATGATGACAAAAGGACCTAGCCAATTCGGTTCAAACTTGCCCTTCTTTTCCCAATCCTGTTGATTGAGGGGATTTTCCTTTAATACCAAGTCACCAATTTGAAATTTCTCTTGGTTTTACCTTGTGATTATAACTCTGGCACATGCGTTGTTGATTGCTTTGAGATTATCAAAAGCACATTGTCGGTGCTCATCTAGCAGTTCCAATTCTTGTAGTTTGTTTACCCAATACTCCTCATCTGGAATGAGGCCTTTCAATGATACCCCAAGTGATGGAATTTATACCTTAATAGGTAGGATAGCCTCTGATCCATACACCAATGAGTATGGTGTAGCTCATGTGGGTGTGCGAATAGTTGTTTTGTATGCCCAAAGTGCCAGATTAAGCTGGACATGCCAATGTTTACCAGCATCATTCACTGTCTTCTTGAGGATTTTTAGGATTGTTTTGTTTGAGGCCTCTGCTTGGCCATTACCTTGTGGATAATATGGTGTGGAGAAACGATGTTGGGTATGGAATCATTTGCATAGTTCTTGCACATCTTGATTCTTGAAAGGTCTTCCATTATCTGTGATAATAGAACTAGGAATGCCATACCAGCAAATGAGATAATTACAGATAAAAGAGGATATTTTCTTATTGCTAACAGTAGTCAATGGGATGACCTCTATCCACTTTGTAAAATATTCAGTGGTCGCGATGATAAAATTATGTCCATTTGATGAGGAAGGATGAATCTTGCCCACTAGGTCGAGTCCCCATTGACAAAATGGCCATGATGTTGTGAATGGTTGCAGCTCCTGGGCTGGTGCATGTATAAGATTTCCATGAATTTGACATTTTGGACATTTTCCTGGCAAACTGATATGATTCTTTCTCCATGGTTGGCCAATAATAACCCATCCTTAAAAGTTTCTTAGCGAGAGTAGGACCACTTGAATGTGTGCCACAAATACCTTCATGAAGTTCCTGCAAGGCAGTTTCATATTCATTACGATCAAGACACCGAAGAAGAGTACCATCAAGACCTCGGTGATAAAGTGTGTCAACAGTGAGGGTATAACGGGCTGCTTGATGAATAAAGTTGTGTTTCTGGTTTTGGGATAGGTCTAGTGGAAGGATATTGTCTTTTAGGTAGGTGTAGATCTTTCCATAGAGGGTTGAGTCGGAATCGACTATGTGGCATATGACTTGGGATTCAAAATTGTCGTAGGTAGGGGAAAACAATTATTCCACTAGGAATTCATAACGATTTTGTTTGTTTGGTATTTATAGGAGGGAGGCAATGGTTTCCATGGCGTTCGCAGCTTTGTTGTTCACCCTTCGAATCTGCTCAAATTTGATATCCACAAAATTTTTCTTGAAGTCATCCACCATGCATTTATAGGGCATCAACTTGTCGTCCTTTGTTTGGTAGTCATCATAAACCTAATTAATGATCAGTTGGGAGTCTCCAAAGACTTTCAATTCTGTGATCTTCCATTCTGCGACCATCTTGATGCCTGTGACTAGAGCTTCGTACTCAACAATGTTATTTGTACAAGGAAAAATTATTCTGTAAAATTTAGGGATAGTGTTTCCTTCTAGAGTAATAAATAGAACACCGACACCTGATCCATGTTGTGTGTATGATCCATCAAAGTACAAGGTCCATGCTTTTGTTGATATTGTGAGAACATCTATATCTAGAAATTCCATATGGATTGGATGACTATCTTGTAAGGGCGCCTCTACTAGCTTATCAGCTATAGCTTGACCTTTGATAGCCTTTCTGTTTGTGTAGTGAATGTCAAAATCACTTAGAATCATGACCAATTTAGCTAACCTTCCTGTGAGGGCGGATTTGCTGAGTAGATATTTCAAGGGATCAATCTTTTCTATCAATTTGATTGTGTGGGCTAGCATGTAGTGGTGAAACTTTTGAGAAGCAAACACCACTACCAAACAAGCTTTTTTAATGAATGTGTAGTTAAGCTTGTATCCATTCAATGTTCTGTTGATGTAGTATATTGCCCTTTCTTTGTCTGTTGGATCTTCTTGTGATAGTAATTGTTGGCAATATGAAGGAATTGATTATGTGTTGCATTGATGTCAACACTAGCTGTTATGGTTGTTTACCGACTTTCGGTAGAAGGATTGGATTGGGAAGATTATCAGAAGATTGTCACTGGTATGATTTGAATGATGGAATAAGTTTGTATGAATGGTTCATATGCTTCTGAAGCATGTTTTACTCAATTGGTATTGACTTGATGATCGGATGCTATCTTATGTTCTAGTAAGCCTGCTTTGTAGGTCTGGTAAGGGTTTCACCGACATTGCTTTATTGAAGATCTTTGATGTAATGCTAAGTGGTGTTGTTGTGGCTTCTAGAAGGGATTCGGGATGCTGACGGTGATTGTGTTTGTGCCTCAACTGATTGGTGCCATTACTTTGGCATGTGTGGATCTAATTTAGGTCCAGTGCTATCTAGGTTATGGACCGGTTTCATGAAACGTGTTGATGGATCCTCCTAATGCGCTTCTGGGATGTTATTGATTGGATGATGTTTGTTTGGCCTTAGGGCGACATGTTTTATGATTTTATTTCAGGATTATGTAATGAATCTATTGAATTATCATTTGGGTGGCCGACCTAATTGTTTAGGTCCAGGGCTTGTATAAATATTTGTAAGATCTAATTGTAGATCATAGGCAAGGAGCGAATAATGTAATAATCATTTGTGTAGAGGATTTGGTTGATCATAGGTGATCGAGTTGGGTTTATGTAAGAGGTTTTAGACCTCCGGTATTGAGCTTAACTGGAACTGTAATCTGGCATGTTTGATGCTATCACAGGTAGTTCTTCTTTCCGGATTGTTGTCCAAATATTTTGAGGTGGTTGACCTCTTTTGTAGTTAGTGAGACTCCATTGTGATGAGCAGCGCGCTCTAGGCAGTGTTCCTTCCTGCATGTGCAAGCCCCTATTGTAATCATATACTTTTTGTAAAAGTATCATCTGACTATGGGTAGGGTTTCCCACTGTGGTTTTTCCCTTTACCGGGTTTTCCACGTACAAATTATGGTGTTATGTGTTATGGTTGCATGGTATTGATTCTATGGTTTTCAATTATGCTTTAATGCTTTATCAATTATTCCGGTATCTATTTTCTTATATTCCAGTAAAAGGTTTTAAGTGCTTTAATTCACATAATCTATTGACAATTGATTCACCCCCCTAACAGTTGTCCATCGGTTATCCTAATAGTAATGACCCCAGTGACACTTTCGTGGCTGATATGTAAAGAATGAGTGGCTTGTCGGCTATTGGTAGTACCAAGATCAGTGGATTCATCAGATATTGCTTGAGTTGATGGAATGATTCTGCACATTGATCTTCCCACCTGAAAGGGACATTCTTATGGAGTAGATGATTGAATGGAAGACACTTGTCGCCTAGTTGAGAAATGAATCTTCTTATGGATTGTAGCCGTCCTTGTAGAGATATTAATTGGTTGATATTTAGAGGAAGTGGCATCTCCATAATTGCTTGTACTTTTGTGGGGTCTACCTCAATTCCTTTTTTTGAGACTATGTATCCCAAGAGTTTACTTGATGTTACACCGAATACACATTTCTTAGGATTTAGTCGTACATTGAATTTCTCCAACCTTTGAAAGATTTTATCTAGAATCTCCAGATGTCCTTCTCTTGTGAATGATTTAGCCAATAAGCCATCTACATAGTCTTCCATGAATGTGTGCATCATGTCATGAAATATTGTGGTCATTGCTCTTTGATAAGTCGCTCCTGCATTCTTCAAGCCAAAAGGCATTACATTCCAACAATAAGTACCCCATGGAAAAGTAAATGTTGTTTTATCTTGGTCCTCTGGTGCTATTTTGATTTTATTGTAGCCAAAGAAACCATCCATGAGGGATAAAATAACATGTCCTATTGTTAGATCTACAATTGTGTCGATGTTGGGTAAAGGAAAGTCATCCTTCGGACAATCCTTGTTGAGATCCCTGAAGTCTATACAAATTCTTATGCTTTTATTTGGTTTAAATACCAACACAATGTTAGAGATCCATTAAGCATAATCGATGGGTCAGATGAATCCTACATCGAGTAACTTCTTCAGCTCTGCTTTAACCAATATGGCGACATGTGGGTTCATCTTTCTCAGTTTTTGTTTGACAGGTTTAGCTCCAGTAGCTATAGAGAAGTGATGCATGATCAAATCCAGATTGGCATATCTACATAAGACTAAGCAAAATTGATTTTCTTTTCTTTGAAGAATTTGATGAAATCAGGCCTTTCTTGTTCTGTTAGTGATTCTGCCAGGTGTATGGTTCGTGCTGCTGCTTCAGTGTTGATATTGATTGATTAAGTTGGTTCAATCAAAATTGGTGATCTCTCCTGATAATGTTCAGGAAGAGTGTCAAGTCTCTCATCTTTAGGTGCCTCAAAGAGGTTTTCACCATCAAATACGTCCTTTGTTTTTACTTTTTTATGATCTAATATTGCCATTAAATGGTTTTCACCATCAGATCGATTTTTTATTTTGTTTTTGCGACTAAGAGACTTGGTACTCTCCTAATTGAGAACTTCGTTATGAGTGTCACTGGTGGAACATGTTTCTGGGTTTATGGAACAAAGGTATTGGACAATAGTTTCATCATCTAGGAAGATAGGTATGCTAAGTTGTTTAGGCTATTCCTAGTCTATGAGTTTAGGATGTATGAGGGGTAAGGGATCGTCTGGTGGGTTAAGGTCTATAGCATCGAGGGTCATGATGGATATATTGTCAATATTGGCGTTAGTTAGGCCAAAGTCTATGATGATACCCTCTTCAGAATCTATTTCGCTTGAAACCTAATCGTCCTCACCAGAATCATTGATATGTTGTGATCCAACTTCAACTAGTCTAGCCCCCAAATCTTGTCCATCATAGGGTATGGGTGTATATGTATGGATTGTATCTACCTCAATGTCCTCAGTGACATCAGAGCAAGTATCCCATTCATATTCATTTGAGTCTGTCTCGGAATCACTTTCTAAGGCTATACCACTATATCTGACAGGAATATTGTAAGGCGAGAAGAGTTCGATGATAATTGATACAAGTTGTGTGGCTTGTGTTGATTAAGGTTTTGTACTTGCTTGTACTCTTTGGATTTGTTCATAAATAGACTCCTCTTGTTGAATGGAAAGTTCTTCTTCTTGTGGTTCATATTCATCTTCTCTTTGTGTTCTAACTGTTCTCTTTGTGATTGATTTTGTACTGGCTTGATTAGGTTTTGTTATTGCTTGCATGTGATGTATCTTTTTATAAGAAGCTTCCTCTCTTTCAATAGCAAGTTTCTCTTGTTTCTTCTCATATTCTTCATCTTTTTGTTTTTTTCTTATCTTTGCAGTTTCTTAATGTATCACTTCTTGTCATGATTCCTCTTTGTGTGTGACATGTCTTTTCCATCGGGGGTTTTGATGATGATCTCGTTTTTGTATAGGTTGAATATGATGGTCATACCCAAGTCCAGATTTATCTTTGGTAAGTTGTGAATGGGGTTGAATTAGTTCTATGATGCCTTCTTAATGCTTGCCAAGCGGACCTGTTCCCTGATATCCCATCTGTTGTATGATTTTAAATCCCTTGCCATACTATTTTATGGGAATAGTGATGTTAATAGCTGATGCTCTTATTTCTTCTTCATCCTTATAGAGCCAATTCAAAACATCTTTGTCTTTTGTTTCATCTGTTAGTGTTCTTTCTTGAATGAACATACCATCAAAATTTTTGATAGGTTGTGAAGATTGTTGTTCGGAATTTGATCGTTGTCCATGAGACCTTGGTGAAATCAACAACTTTGACAGACATAGGGATTCAAAAGAGTATTCCCCCATGCCCTTGTCTTTCAACATCATACTTTTCTCAAAACCTATGGATAGAGTTTTGAGTTGATCCTTGTTGTTTGATGATGTGGAAGTGAGAGCTTCTCTATTATGGGGTACAAGAATATTTTGAACTTCTTTGAGATTATTGCAATATTGGAAAGGCTTAGTTTTTGTTGTGATAGTAATTTCTTGTTCATCGTATGGAAATTTAAGGCACTGATGATATGTGGATGGCATCGCCTGCATTTTATGGATCCAAGGTCGACCCAAAAGTATGTTATAAGACAAGTCCATGTCCAAGACTTGACATAGAGTATCTTTCCAAATTGGCCCTACTTGAATGGGTAATACCACGAGCCCTTTTGATGATATTTCCTCATCATCATATGCCTTGATTGTTATCATTTTCTTAGGATCAATGGTTGTTTTTGAGAAACCCAATGCATAGATAAGTTTTAGAGTGCAAATATTTAGACCGACTCCTCCATCTATTAGTACTATTTTCACTTAATGTTTGTAGACTAGGACTTTGATACAAAGTGGGGTATTATGTGGATGATTAAGAGAGACATCATCATGCTCTAAAAATGGCAAATTGTGAGGCACATTTAAATGTCCCACTGATGAGCCTAAATAATGGCTCTATTTTGATAGATTTTTGCTATAATACTCCAACCTAGGTCTTGTGATTAGATGACATTTGGATCATGATACTCTCCCAAGTTGATACCTTTGAAGTGTTTTTGAAAATGATTTGACTTATACTTAAGGATGTCATATAATGGTTTTAAATGATTTATCTATGTAAATATCTAAAATCAATTTTAAGTATGGTTTACATTATATCATGTTAGCATTAGTATATACACATGTTTGTTGTGCACATTAATATCATGATGCAGGGTCGACAAAGGAGAAGTAAAGACTAAGTGGCGGTTTAAAGAAGCACCAAGTATATAGCCGCAATGCAGACCCAGTCAGAGAAAAGCAGCAATGATCGAAGCCACTTGACTAGTTCTTCAGCAAAATGATTTATGAAACATTTATAATTGTTCTTAGTGGAGCTTAGATCCAGCAAGCAAGTCATGCTATATTTTCTTAGCTGCAGGACAAATGTTGTTTTGTTTTCTTGCGTTGACTTCTTCTTCTTTTGTTAATAAATCCTGCTCGCTTATTCTATAGGAATGTGGTCGATCAGTTAGGAGTTTTTTGTAAGTTTTCTTATAAATAAAAGGTATCTCTCTCCTCTCGGGGATAGTAGAGAATGACCATAATATTTGTAATACGTAGTCTTCTAGTATTTTATATATTTTTCACAGTCAAGATGAAATAAAGAGATCAATGTGATTTTGAACACTTAACAATTGTAATCTGAAAGTTCTCGAGATACTCACTCAAGGGGGCCCACTTGGTGAGTAATCCTTTGTGTGTTCCTATTAGTTTTCATTCTTCAGTAATAGTTGTTTCAACAATTGTCTGTTCCTGCAGCCACAACAACAGAGTAGTTCATGTTGCTTGCCAGAACTTTATCATTTAGCAGTAGTTGTTTAAAGTAATTTCTAGTTGTAAGATTAAGTATTAGTTCATTGAGATTTTGTGTGTTTACTTTAAAATAATTTCCTTTCCTACAGTAATAAATAATATGAACTTGGTGCACATACAGTGCTGGCCCATTTTAAGTTTACGTCCCTGGTTGATAAGTAAATGAGCCTTTGCTACAAGAAAGCTAGCTATTCAAGGATATTCAATCTTTGAATTGTGTTTTATTACCTAGTTGCCATTCCAGTATAAAGACTATTGCAGGGGAATGGATCGACATGGTGATGATATCTTCAGGATGAAACAAAAAGAAGATGAAATCCTGGAAGACTATTAGGAGAGGTTTTTATTTAGTGTCAGGAAATCCAAACATAGCACTCTGAGTGAATATTTTATGAAGTTGATCTTTCTAAGGGGAATCAATGAAGATTGTGTTGACTCCTTATATCTAATGGGAGGAGGAGATATTACTCAAGTTCAATGGGATGATATCAGACAAATCTATCAAAAGTACTCCAGAGTTGCAACCAAGAGGGGAAGACACTATAGGCCTGGTTCTTCAATTGCAAAGTCATCTACAAAAGTTTCAAGAATGGAAACAACTCATCTAATAAAGGACTTTAAAGAGGATATAATTAATAATATGGCTACTCAACTTGATACACTTCAAGCAAGGAAGAAGTATGAGGAAGCAAAGGCTATGCTTGCTGAATTTTGTCCTCACTATCGACAAAAGAAGAAGGACTGTAGATGTAAACTGCTAGCCAAAATTGATAGCCAGTAGAGTTCCCCAGATTCCAAGCCTGTCTATGGAGATGATGAACAACTCTTTTATGTTGCACAATGAAGGCCTTGGCCTCCAAGACAAGGTATGCCACAAGATCCATTGTTGTTTTCTAATCCTTATATGAACTTCAATGCACAAAACAATCAGTGGTAACATCCATATTCCCAAAATTTTGTAAATGATACTCCTCAGTCTTGGAATAACTCTCAAAATCCTTGGCCTAATTGTCAGATTCCTTCATGTAGCATCCTAAAATTGTGACACTTGCAATTTCGACTGCATTTCGGTCTTCACGATGGCGACGCAACACGCAACCTGAATGGAGACCCCGAAACTTGCTCACGACACTGAAAACTGTATTTTTCAAGCACCCTGGCCTGAACCTCCTTGCACCCTGCTGTCCCGAGAGGTGGGACCAGAGCGCCCAGCGCCCTGGTCCCCAGGACCAGGGCGCCCAGTGCCCTGGTCCCCAGGACCAGGGCGCCCAGCGCCCTGGTCCCTGGGTCCTATTTTGGGCCCGGTCTCCTAAGGGGTCTCGGGTCTTTTTGTTTGCAATTTGGAAATTAACTTTCCTGGTTGGCCTAAGGTCGGGAAAATCAGTCTATCAGCCCTAAATGACAAGTATATAAACTACATTTTTCTCTCTCATTTGGGATGAGAAGGACATATGTGTACAAGCGTGGAAATTATACTCAAGCATTCAAGCATTCAAGCATTCCTTCAAACAATTGATCATTTCAAGTCTCCATTCAAGGCTAAGTGTTGCATTCAAGACAAGGATTCAACCATTGAAGAGGAGATCACATACTACATGCTACATACAACATACAACATACAACATCTAAACCTCCGCACATAAGGATACAAACATCCTTAGAACAAGGTATTAGTACTTGTTTTACAGTCATTTACATTTACAGCTCTTGCTCATTTCTTGGTTAATTCCAAAACCAAGGTTTGACCTAAAGGCAAACCCCTAATCCCTAACCCCCCAATCATCTTCGCTTTTCTGTGTGTAGGTTGCAGGTACGCGGCTGAAATTGAAGATCTGGAATCCTTGTGTAGAGACGAATAGATCCCCCTTCGTTTCGCGGATTTTTCGGAGGACCGTGGCGCCGGGCGCCATCGTCCCGACAACTTTTGCTCAAATTCGCAGGACAGCGCCGTATCGACATTTTACTGCTAATTCCAGGTCCGCAGCTTCATACTGTATTCCTATCTCAGTTTGTAAGCGAATCTTTGTCACTTTCTATGCATGCTTAGCTTAATTCTCCTATCAACATTCTTTACAAAAGAGGGTAGCCTTGCTGTCTTAACCCTTGAAACACATTTAGCATCCAATCTTGCATTGCGTGGGATTGGATCTTGTGGGTTTCAACCCCTCTTTTGAATGTAAAGTCTCTCCCCTAAGTGAAAACCATCGAATCCTAGCGAACCTCCCTTCTCTCTCCTCGGAGTGGGAAGAGGGGAGAACAACTAGGGTTCGATCGCGATTTTCCGCTTTACACTTCATCTCAATGGTAGCAGTCACAAGGGAATTGGTCTCCTCCTCAAGGTAACTGGCAACAATCACCGTAATGGAGGGGAGGACAACAATGGGCAAACCAATCATCAGGTTTCCTACAGCCACAACAACAGTCCCAACAATCAGCTTTAATGCCACCATCTCCCAATGCCACTCCGTCCAAGCCAACCCAATTGCCAACTCTGCCTGTGCCAAATCCAAATAACAAACCCCAACAACAACAACAAGTTTTTTCATTTGATCCTAATAATTATCCTGCATACTCTCTCAATATAAGTGATATCCACTTACGGTTAGGGACAACACTGCCTACTCCATCTCCTCCAGTCATAACAGAATTACCATATGAGGAGATTGCTCAGGAAATCACACCTGATAAACTCTGAAACCCTGAGCAGGTTTATCAGTCTGAAACTTCAGATACACATGTAAGAACTTCCCCGTTTCCTCAAAGATTGCAGGTAGAAGTGTCTAGGCAACATGATGATATAGGTTTTGATCTTATTGATCAGCTAAAACATATATGTGTCAAGATCCCACTGTTTCAAGCTATTAAGGACATTCCCATATATGGAAAAGCTATTAAGGAGGCATGTTTGAAGAAACCTAGGAGAAAGAAAAAGGACCCAAAAACAGTGCATGTAGTAGGACAATTGGCTGATATTATGTTAGGAAAAATTGTTGTCCCTAAATATTCTGACCCAGGTAGCCCTGTTGTGAAGATAGTTATTAATGGAACTCAAATAAAAAATGCTTTGATATACTTAGGAGCAACTATAAATGTGATGACTAAGGATGTCATGCAACAACTCAACTTTACTAGTCTTAGATCAACTTCAACGGTCCTGCAGCTTGCTGATAGCTCTATTGTTCGACCTGAAGGGATGGTTGAAGATATTGTTGTCACATTAGATTCTTGGGAATATCCAGCTGATTTTATAATCCTCTCTCCTAAGGCAACATTGGGTGGATATCCAATCATTTTGGGGAGACCTTGGCTTGCAACAACTGATGCATACATAGGTTGCAGATCAAGGGATATGACAATTTCAGATGGTATTACTACTAAAACACTTGCACTCTATTCTCCAGCACAACCACAACTTGATCAAGAGCAAGTAGTATGGCCAGACATAGGAAAAGAAGTAGAGGAAATTAATTTTGTTCAACAACTAATGATGTTAGCAAGGGAACCATTCATAGCACTTCAAGAGGATGATACAATAATCTCTAAAATCATAAGAAATCATTATGGGGCAGTTCAACAATCATTGGGTATACCAGTAAGTTCTTTGCATACTCTTCTTCTGTTTGCAGGCTCCATAGATTCTCCTACAGCCATAGACATATTTCACACATTGCTACCACAGGAGATTCAAACCTCTTGTTTGTCCAAAATATCTAATGTTGAGTCAGTAAATCAAATAGAGGTTTCCCCAAGAAGAAATCTAAATATCAATAGTCAATTAGCAGTAGATCAAAGATTGTCATTAATAGAATTACTCAAAGCCCAACAACAAGCCTTCACATGGGATTATCATGACATGAAGGGATTAAATCCTACATTGTGTACCCATAGGATTTATATAAGAGAAGATTGTAAACCAATTAGACAGCCTCAACGAAGGATTATTCCTGTTTTAAGGGAAATAGTTAAGGAAGAACTACAAAAGTTGCTTAATACAGGATTCATTTACCCTATTTCAGACAGTCAATGGGTTTCTCCTCTGGTTATAGTTCCAAAGAAAGGAGGGAAATGGAGAGTTTGTGTGGACTATAGGAAGCTCAACACTGGTACCAAAAAGGATCACTTCCCACTTCCATTCAGAGATCAAGTGTTAGATTCTCTATCAAGTAAGCAATACTTTTCATTTTTGGATGGGTTTAGTGGTTATAATCAGATCAAAATAGCTCTGGAAGATCAAGATAAAACCACCTTTACCTGCCCCTGGGGCACATATGCCTATTCAGTTCTCCCTTTTGGTTTATTTAATGCTCCTGCAACCTTTCAAAGGGCTATCCTTAGTATATTTTTAAATATATCCCATGATTGTATGAAAATTTACATGGATGATTTTACTACTTATGGGGCTACCTTTAAGGAGGCATTACAAAATCTGACCAAAGTTTTGCAGTGGTGTGAAGATCACAATTTATCCCTAAACAGTGAAAAATGTTTTATGATGATGCAAGAAGGAATAGTGTTGGGGCATTGAATTTCTCAATCAGGTATTCAAGTAGATCCGGCTAAAATTGAAGTAATACTTGCTCTTCCTGCCCCTGTAGAACAAAAGGATGTAAGAAGTTTTTTAGGCCATGCATGGTACTATAGGAGATTTATCAAGGACTTTAGTCAAATAGTAGGACCATTATATTCTCTATTAACAAAGGATATTATAGGAGTATTGTGAAATGAATTTTTTCACTAACTCATCAAATGACCTGATAGGAGGTGTGAGTTTTGAAAGCCACTACATTGTTTGTCCTCCCAAATTTCTTGGGAATAGCCTCATCATGTAAGTGTCATTATGGGAAAACTCCAAGCTCATAATGCAAAATTCCCTAACGTGATCACGGGGATCACTCTTACCATTGTATTTGTCATACTTTGGTATATCTGAGTTTGGTGGGAAGGGCACCATGTTTAATCTTCTATCAGAAGGATAAGGACAAATGTCCTCCAAAGAGTACCTTGTCGTGGACCCTTGTTGCATATCCTGCATCTGTCATTGGAGTGCTTGAAGTTGTTGTGTGATGTTGGCTAAGGGAAAATTTTCTTCGTTGAACCTTTGATGATGGGCATCCCCTTGTTCACTAATGTTGTCATGATTACGGGTATTGTCTCGGTCGCGGGTGTTGTCTTGATCATGGGTGTCATCTCCTTCCAAGTGCTCTTGATTATGAGTATTGAATGTGTAGGTCATTGCCCTTGTTCTTGGGATTCTTTCATTAGCATTCCTTGAATTCTCCATGTCAAAATCCTTGAGAATCTTGACTTCTTTACTATTTAGCATGAGGAGGTATTTTTGTTTGTCTGATTCTATAAGCCTTTCCATGAGCTTTTGGAAGGTGGCACTTTGTTGGCATTGTAGGATGAGATCCTCGATGATCTCCTCTTTCCCCATATTCGTGTATTCATAGAAAGGATTGGGATCCCTACGACTCATGCTTGATTGTGGATCCCCTTCTTTATTTTTCTGAGATCGAGTGACAACAAGCACTAATATACTTTTAAATAAGTGAATTCTTCTTCTCTTAGCGGGGTTGATATTTTTTCCTCTCTTGGTGGAGTTGGTGATTCAGGTCGAGCTTCGTTGTAAGTGATGCAAATTTTTGGAAAGAAGGTGGGATTGATCTTTCCCCCTTTGTTGAGATGTTGATTGAAGATATAATTGCATGTGACGTAAAAAGATACGATGTGATACAAAAAGTTGATGGTTAATGTAGATAAACTTTCTCCTCTTGATAAGCTCCCTAGGACTAGGTTGTCTCCTTTTCAAACGAGTTTTCAGACAAGGATGTTTCTTTTTTATATGTTGAAGGATGTTCATGCGAGTGATCAAAGTTTCAATCGAGAGAATGGTTGGATGAATACTTTGTTTTGATTTCTAAGTCCACTCAGTCGAATAGAGGGTTCAATATGCCTCTATTGATATGACCAAGTACGACAAATGATATGATAAAAGCTTCTCGATATTGGAAACTAAACAGATTTGACCAACTTCAGAAAGCTAACTTGGTATTTGATGTTCGGAATGGGTTGACCTGAAACTTGTGATTACTAATTGATATTATGTTGATACAATTTCTTCTGTTTGCGTTGTAGTTGACAAAAGACTCAAAAGGGTATTTGAAACTAGTGATGAAATTTTCAAAAAGTTGATAAATTGCTCTCAGTTTTTGGACAATTTTGGTTATGTGCTAAATTATGACTCCAGAGCGCTAAAAAGTTGGTCAAATGCGCTATGCTACCCCTGGAATGTGCTATTTAGTGTCGTTTGATAATGAACATGTTGTTTTTGCAATGCGCTAGTTTGGTCTGCTTAAGAGCTAAAGATTGGTTGGTATGCGCTATTGAATGATGAATATGCGCTACACTGATATTGAAATGTGCTATTCTGACCTTGGAAAGTGATATCTGGTGTTTGTCTGTTAGTGCAAATGTTGTTTTTGGCTATGCGCTTATTTGATCTGCTTAAGCGCTAATGTTTGGTTGATATGTGCTATTGAATGATGAATATGCACTACACTGAAGTTGAAATGTGCTATTATGGTTTCCTAATGCGCTAAACTACCTTGATTTTCTCAGTTTGATGATCTTGTAAAATTTAAAATGATCTTTGTGACTTTTTATGGATGATCCTCTAAAAGATGATTTGAAAACACAATAGACAGAAACAAAACGGTTTGTCTATGCTAAACAGATAGTGTATGTTCAATATGATATTTTCAAATCCTTGTTTGTTTTCACGGGTTTACACAAGAAATACACATAAGATAGACCTCTCTATTCTCAAGGGTCATTTAAAATATCAATAGCCCACACTTGATACTCCATCAACTCAAACAACCTTGTCACCCCCTAGAGGGCACCCATTTTTTTTGCCTTTGTCTGAAAATTAACTCAAAGAGGATTGCTCCTTAATTGAATCATTATCCTGGGAGATATATGGTGAGTGTCTTGGGGGAGGATTTTCCCCCACCCTTGCACTATGATATTACAAATATTTGGTAAAATGACACGTTGAGGCTTCTAGTTCTAGAGTTCGTAATCAGGCTTCTGTTCAGTCTTCAGTGATAAACTCCCTCGGGAGGCTTCCCAATCTTTAGAACAAATGCTTTACATATCTTAAAGATAGTGAGGGAAGACTAATCGCTAAGCAGAACTGTTGGAGGGGATTTCCATCAGCCTCCACATTTGATTATAGTGGGTTGGAATACTTGGCTAAAAGTCATTCCCCACTTAGGTTGTTTCTCTCTCACCAGCCTTATGGGCTTCTCGAGAGGCAGACCTACTAAAGGATGTATCTTATTTCCTAAATTGAAAGAAAGCTTGAAAATGGTGTGTTTGGATTTTTGATCACCCAATTAAGGGGAGAGCATATACCTAACACCTTTGAAATAAGGAATACACACTTTCTTTTTATCCAATATCACAATTGTTTTCTAAAAGTTACCTTGGAGATGTTGCTTCGAAAGACATGTGGTTCTTTTTACCCCAAGATAGCAATGTGTGAAGATAGAAAAAACTTTGAACAAATGAGATCTTGGTCAACCAAAGTAAATTAGCCAAATGAATCAACAACGATTTGCAACTTTGAAAGCTTTTGAAATAGCAATGTGAAGGTTCTTTTTAAGCTTCCAAATGAAATGTGGGGTTTGTTTTAATGAGAACCAAAGGAAAGCATGAAGTTTATTTTAAGCCCTAAAAGGAAAGGTGAGTTTCATTTTAAACTTTTGCAAGAAAAGGAAAGGTGAGTTCTTTTTACTAACTTTAAAAGTAAGCAAAGAAAACTAATCTAACTCCTCCAGCAAAACAACTATTAAAACCTACAACCAAATCAGTTAGCCAAAATCAAAATGTGATGGTGGGCTGCCTAAATTTTGATTCTATTACAAATTTTTTGCTCTCTACCAGCTTTATGCGTTAAACTATGAAACAAATGCGCTAAAGAATAATGTTTATGTGCTAAAAGATAGAGCATATACGCTACTTTGAGACCTGGATGTGCTAGACTGGTGTTCCTACGTGCTAAAATATCAGAGAGAACTAAGCGCTAATGTGAGGTGCAGATGCGCTAAGTTATGCCTTCTACGCGTTAAATAGTGAGTTAAATGCGCTAACATAAGCTGTGGATGTGCTACAAAAACTTGCAGATGCGTTATTCTAATGTTTTGACGTGATATTTGTGTTCAACCTTCAAAAAAAATGATATTAGATTTGGGGATGGGCCCCATGGTGGGCAACAAAAATGTATGCAAGATTTATGGTGATCAAAATATTAACATTGAGATCAAAAGGACCAACATACCAATGAAACTTTTGAGTACAAAGATTAACTAAACTAGTTCAAACAAGTTAACTTCTCAAGATGTGTCTCATTGTTCTCCATCTCAAAGGATCCCTAAAATCAATGTTTTGCTCTCAGATCATTGAGCAAATGACTTTAGGAATGACAACTCCAAGAACGAGTGATATTGTGATCTATATGCATGAATGCAATCTAAGATCTATATGATACGTTCAAGTTATGATGCTTAAACTAGGATGAAGATAATGATATGATAAAGATATTGACAAACTATACTATCATGATATACTGACATGGATATACTATGATATGAAATGCTTCTAAATGCTAAAATGTTATTCTAACAAAGAGAGGCTAAAATGCTTGATATAATTAGACTATAGTGTAGATGCATAAAACTTGGATATGGAGAATGGAGAAAGTGAGCTCTATTTATAGAGGAAATAGGGAAATGGATGGTTAAGATTCAATAATCTTAACAAAGGCTAGGATTGAAATTTACTCAATCCATGTTTACAATTTTCACTAATGAAATGGTGACAATTGTCAACAAGGGGTGGCTTGAGAGGAGATGCAAGAGGCATTAAATGCCTGAGAAGACATGAAGGTCGCCTTAGGATGTTGAGTGAGGGTTAGGTTAGGGTTATCCATTGGATAAAGCTTTTACCCAAGGGGTAAACTCTTGTGCAAGGGTTAAATGTGATAACTAGGGTCAAAGCCATGAGTGCTTAATGAGACCACTGGGTTAGATGAGGGTTAAGTTAGAGAAAGTCTCTAACCATGAGGGAAGGTTGGATTAACCATTAATGGTTAGGAAGACTTTGGGGAGAAATTTGTAAGAGCCTTACAAATTTGGGGAATTCAACAAATTAACTTGTTGAAGAAATAAAGTCTTTAATGCATTTAGAAGACTTTCTTCCAAATTTGAGAAGTGACTTCCCCAATTTTAGGGATGTGATATGATTGGAAGAATTAAGGCTAACTAAGTGGTATTAGAGAGGTTCTAGAAGAATGTTATGAGGCAAGTGGGAAATGTAGGAAGGTGCAAGTGGGAGATATAGGATTTTAATTAAAATAAAAATGTCTTATTTCAACTAAAATAGTTGCAACTTGCATTTGTAGGAAAATGCAAGTGGGGGGATTATAAATAAATTTGATTTATTTATATGCTAGGATGATTTTAATTAAATGTAAATTTAATTAAAATGGTGAAAGGGGATTTAATTAAATAAAGTGATTTATTTAATTAAAGGCTAGAAAGTGGTTAAATGACTTTAATTAAATAAATTGAATAATTCATTTAATCAAATAGATGAAAGATGGAGAAATTAATTCAATAAAATTTAATTAATAGGGGGATGTGGTTTAATTAAATATTAAATATTTGTTTAACTAGGTGGTCAGATTTATATGTCTACAGTTACTAAACAAACTTGGAAGTTATATTTTGACTACTCTTATACACAACATGGATCGGGAGCAGGCTTCCTATTCATCACACCTCAAGGTCACACCATTCCGAATTCATACAGATGGAGCTTTCCTTGCACCAACAATATGATAGAATATGAGGCATTAGTCACAAGAATCAAAATGGCCATAGAATGGAACATCACGAAGCTACATGTTTGTGGAGATTCTCAGTTGATAATTAATCAGATTAATGATGGATACCAAACAAAGGATGATGAATTGATGCCTTACAAAAAAACTGGTTGATAACTTCAAAATGTATTTTGTTGAAATCACTTTTACACAAATTTTGAGGACTGACAAAAATGCAGCAGATGCCATGGCTATGATTTCTTCTCTCCTACAGACACAAGAAAATCAAGATCGCTACGAATTCCTAGTGGAAGAACTGTTTTATCCAACTTATGACTCTCCTGATACCCAAACCATTTGTCATCTTGTTGAACTTGATTCCTCTCGCTATGGTCAAATTTACACTTACTTGAAAGATAATACTCTTCTTCCTAACTTATCAAGGAATCAAAAATGAAATTTCATTCATCAATCTGCTTGTTACACCATTATCGTTCACACACTTTATCGACAATGTTTGGATGGTGCTCTCCTCAGGTGCCTTGAACGTGGAGAATTTGAGAAGGCTTTAAATGAAGTCCATGAAGGTATTTGCGACACTCATTCAAGTGGTCTTATTGTTGCTAAGAAACTCATACGATTGGGCTATTATTGGCCAACTGTGGAAAAAGATTCTTTTTAGTATGCTAAGAAATGTAAGCAATTCCAAATTCATGGCAATCTCATACATGCACCAACCCAAGAGCTGCATCCTTTGGCGGGTTCGTGGCCTTTTTCCCAATCTTGATCTTGTGGGAAAAAATCATCCTTCTTCTTCCAACAGTCACAAGTTCATCCTGATAGCCACAAAATATTTTACAAATGGATTGAAGTGGTTCTTCTCACAATGGTCATAGGGAAACAAATTGCTTCGTTTATCCTAAACTACATTATTTATCGCTATGGCATTCCTAGCTCCATCATCATTGATAACGGGCTACCGTTCAAAAATCAAGATGTCCAAGAACTTTGTGAAAAATTTCAGATCCAACATAGATTTTCCATGCCATATTATCCTCCAGGGAATGGTTAGGTCAAAGCATCTAATAAAACTATCATGAAGATTCTAAAGAAGACAATTAATGAAGCTGGTAGAGACTGGCATGTTCAGCCGAATCCTGCTTTGTGGGCTTATCGTACTAGTATCTATACACCCACTGGGGCAACACCATATTGCATTGTGTATGGATTTGAAGAAATCTTACCAATTGAAGTAGATATACCTTCTTTACGGGTGTCACTCAAAGGGCTCATTTTAGATGAGGAACGACGAGTATCCAGAATGCAGGAATTGGAGTTGTTACAAGAGAATCGCTAGAATGCTTCTAATCATCTAAGAGCATATTAGCAAAGGATGGAAAGGAGTTACAATCACAAAGTCAAGCGCAGGCTGTTTCAAGTGGGAGATCTAGTACTAAGAGAAAACCCACCAAACCAACATGATTGTGAGAAAAAAAAGGGGAAATTTGAGCCAAACTGATTAGGTCCTTTTGTCGTGGTAGCTGCATATGGGTGACACATATAAATTATCAACACCAGAAGGTGACTGGTTTGAAGAACCCACAATACTATGCATTTGAAGAATTTTTATGTCTGAAAAGACAAAAAAAAAACTAAAAATTCAAATATAAGAAAAAGTGCAATAAAAATAGGTAGTGAAAACCTAGAAACAATCGCTATTTGTCAATTGTCTCTTCCATCTATTAGTTCATGTATCTTTTCTCTTGCATCCATCTGCCGCCATTATATATATCCATAATAAAGCCTTTTGTACATACACAAGCCCATCATAGATAAATTCTCACCATGGCTTGGATCATTGTATATATATCCATAATAAAGTTTGTTTCTAGATTGAGGGCAAAATCCTGAACCTAGCTAGGGGCATTCCACACTTGAGCTTAAACACAACAGAGAAACAACAGTGAGACAACAATTGTAAAACGAGAAATCTTAAAATCCAATGATGAACATTGAGCACAAATATCCAAATCAAACTAGACATAACACAAACAAATATCAATGGATGATATCTTTTGAATCATGATTAAAACACTTTAGCAAGAATGTTCAATTGTTGTATTTGATTTTTGAAATCATGCCTCTCCAGTAACTCAAGGTGTTGGCATTACAATAAGAAAGTTTGTTGGCATTTCAATATCAAGAGATTGTTGATATTCAGTAAGGATATTGAGAAGGTTGTTGAAGATTATTGATATAACTGAAGAAGGATGATAACTATCTTTATAACATTATTTTGTCATTGATGTCAAGAGATTGATTATTTGATTCAGTATGATGTTGCCATATCTTGAGAAGATTGATTTGAAGAGAATTAAGATGTTGGTAAAAGACACAGAAAGAATGTGATGAATAAGGGGAGAAATAAGTTATTCAATGGGCAACTATTACCGAGTTAGACAATGATGAGATCATGATGTTTAGATTGTTTTGATGTCCTACATATGTTGTTGATTGTAAGGTTAATACTATACTATGTCACCGAGCAAATAACCTAGTCGGTAAACCCTAAGGAACCTAGTCGGTAAACCCTAAGGTTATCGATATCGGTTAATGAAGGTGGAATGTCTACCGAGTAAAGTTTAGTATTTACCGAGTTGCAACTGAGTTATGACTGTGCGCATTGGATGGATAAAAGTATTATTTAATGAAGGACACTGATTAGCTGGAGATGTATAAATGATTGGTATGCCGTGCATGAAGTTTGTTAAGGATCTATGGCAAAGGAAAATCGGCAGGAAGATCTACAATTCAGATTGAACCGCATTAACCTTGTGCAAGTTCCAGGAAAGGACTGCAAGTCCTAAGACAAGGTAAAACATTTTTAGATCAAAAGGATACATTGAACCTGGTCAAGTTTGAAGATTTGATGGCTAAGATTGATCATGGAAAATGTGATCAAAGAGATTAAGCGGTTAACAATTGTTTATAAATAAGGAATTGTTGATAAACAATGGATGTGGGCAAGTGTATGCATAGGGATGCTACATAGTGATTACCGAGCACAGAAGCTTGAAGACCTGTTTGAATAACAAAGTAGAGAGCCTAACAAAGGGACAAGATAAGTCCTATGACTAGATTGTTTTGAGCAAATAAGAATGTGCTTTAGCATTTTTAGATGTGAAGTTGTAGATAGATTTTTATTACCGTTATTTTGTAAGTGACAAAAAATCTCTTAACTGAGTGGACTTAATAGTCTTATATGTAAACCCTCTAGCAAGGTAACATTCTAAATGAGTGTTTGAAATCCTTTGACAAGGTCACTTCTAACAAAGTGAAGATCCTAACAGATCTGAGGGAAATCCCTTAACCGGGTCACATCTAGCAATGTGTTTGTAATCTTTAACAGGATTTGCTTTTAACCGAGCATACTCTAGAAGAGTATGTTTCTTAGTGGGTCCGAAATCCCACAGTGGTTTTTCCCTATTTGGGTTTCCATGTTAAATCTGGTGTTATGATTGTTATGATGATTATATGCTTATGAGTTTGCATGTTTAGCAGTTTTGGTTATATTGCTGAAGTATAAGTTACCGAGGTTGAATCTGTTGTTTTTATGGAAGATTAAGTTTGTATGATTCACCCCCCCCCCCCTCTCATCTTGTTAGCTATTGGCATCTGTACTTTACATTAAGTATCAGAACTTCACAAGGATGTCTTGAACTAGAGGAGCAAGGAAGGAGGATGATCTTTTCTTTGTCTGTTAGTTAACCATTTGTATTGTGCAAAATTTTTGTAGGACGTGATCAATAATGCATCATCAAAGACATTTCGGATTTTTACATAAAAATTATTAATTCTTGTCTGTTTTATGCAAGCAATACTCAGGTCATCTTGGTTCAATTATACCTCGATGCTTGTGTTAACTTGCTATATCAAAATTGAGGTAAGAAGTGCTTAGGTCATCATGGTTCAATTATACCATTGATGTTTGCACTCACTTGACATATTTTAAAGGCTCAATGATAATAAAAAGTGTGATCAAATGACTGGTCTGATTGTGGCGTTGCATTCCTTAGTAGTTGCATATGTACAATAGATTGCATTCATATTTCATTTTACATAAAGCATGCTAGACATCTCACCTTTCCAAGGCCGAAAGCTTCAAATGGTGTTATCTCCCTTATTAAGTGATTATGTATATTGGATATTAACAAAAACAAGTGATTCATCTACATAACATTGCATTCCATTAGCATCTTATCATTGTAATTTACCATCATTGTATTCATTTCACATGTAGTTGTATTAAAATTGTGCATTGCATTCATCATTTAGTATATCATCACATTTTATAACATATTGCATTTCACATTATCATAATACCATTACACATTAGCATATAGTCGCATTGCATCGTCATTTCATAATCATTTCCATTATACATAAGAAGACCATACATGCAAAAATATCAAGCATCACATGTTCATATCGTGCATTGTGTAATAACCTCAAGGGAAAATATTGCATAGTATATAATCATTATTGCATTCATCATCATCCATCTCATAATCATGTATATATGCATAAACCATCATATATCAGTAACCATCGCATATTATCCATTGCATCACACTATCAAAAAATGTGCATTGCATAATAGATAAGCATCATAACATCATCAACGTGCATGGCATAGTTTATCTCATAAATCTGTAAATAAACATGAAACATCATATATAGAATCATTATGAATTGCATCTCAGAAAATCATCTAGACAAGTAAATAAATGCATAAACATGTAAATAAAATGCATCACTAATATCATAAACCATATAGGGCAAAAATTATTAGCTGCATCTCATATAATAAATTTTTTTTTGATGTCTAGTATATAATGACATCATAAAGTATGAGAGATACATCACAAAAATGAATGGATCGAATCATCAAATGTCTCATCAAAGTGTATACAATGAAATAAAATGTGTGTATCCAAATCTCAAGTGGGGTGATGCACTAAACTCTCTCTAGAAGTTGTAGGTCTAGTTGTATCTGTGCCTGCTGACCACCTAACAGCCCTATACCTCGAGCCCCAACAGGAGGATCTCTACGAAGTGGTCCTGTGACAACCCTACTCTCAGTCCATGACTGAATCTGCCCTCATCTAGTGCTAGTAACCTGTGAAAAACTAGGGGCTTTCTGCTCTACCGAAACGACTGCGTAATATAACTAACGGTAATACTCTTTCTCTCGGGCAGAGTACTGGATGGATCATATGGTCTAACCTGCACTAGTGCTCTCAATCTTTGTATCCTCTCAACCATATCTGTAGTTGCATCTCTCTCGATTGTCAGTGAGGCAATTTGTGCCTGCGCTTGTGTCAGCTAACCCTGACCTTGACCCTGCACCTGCACCAACTGTCCCTGTAGACCCAGTACCATAGACTGTAGGGCAGTGATCTATGCATCTTGTTGGTGGAAAGGCACTTTGATGTGTACCTATCAAGGACCTATCTATACTCGTACTAGTGCCTGAATAGTTATACCCATTGCACCTGTATCTATCCCCTGAGGAGGAAGTCTCTAAGATCTCCTCTTCCTCACCACCTGGGTCCCCTAGTTACCAGGTAGTTGCCTCTGCTCCCTTTGCTGCCCTGAGCCACTGGCACCTCCATGTCCATCACCATGTCCACCTCCATCTCCGCCATCTCCTCCACCTCCATCTCCACCATCTCCTCCATCTCCGTCTCCACCTCCTCTATCTCCACCCTCATCTCTCCCCTTAGCTGTGTCCCTCCTCCACTTAGGTGCTCTTTGAGGTGGTCTATCCTTACCATCACCAAATGTTGGCATTGGCTCATTCGGGCATGATAATCTAGGAAAAGGGTGGGCGAGAAAATATTCAGCATACTCTGGCACCATGCCCCCATCATAAGTGTTTGGTAGGTAGTCCCAAGTCTATGCATCAAGACCAAGGTACTTTGTATAAGTTAAATCATAAGAGATGGTTGGTCCCCAGTTTTCTACATCTTGTCATCACCGTGCATATATGGCGGTCCCCAGTGGAAATCCCTATACCCGGCCATACTGTCTCAATACTCGGGTGACAATGAAGCGCTCAATATTGTATGGGGTACATCCAATTAGATATTTGGTATTGAAAACATATGGAATCTCCAATGCATCCTCTGCTCATGGTTCGCAATCGAAGTACAACTTGCAAACCACTGTATCAAGATCATCTAAAACTCTGCACTAGTACTCCAGTTTGCCCAGCTTCCACTGGACAACAACACTTGTATAACCATAAACATACAGTCTTCGTGCTAGCCAATCCCTGTTTGCCAATGGCCTAGTGATAGCCATATGTTCCCAGGCCTAGATCTGCAATAAAGTAGCACCAACCAATAGACTAGTAGCACCAAGATAAACAAACCCGTGAAGATCATGGTACAAATGCCCAAGCATGCAAGAACCCCCAAAGTATCGCATGCCCTTTGTAATCATCTGCTCTGGCAAGCAATCCCAACTAACTGATAATCCCTTTGACCTATGGTCAAGACAAATGAATCTTCCAACAAATTTGACAAGTACAGAAGGTAGTGGAGAATATGATAAATCAAGCATCTCCTGCCACGAGATATCATACCCACAAATATGGTCATCATGGAAGATCTGCCTGAGTGCATTGGTCCTACCCTGCTCTGTTACATTGTATGCAACAATATCTCCCATCACTGGGATGTGTAGAATCTTGTAAACATCCTCTGGCGTCATTGTCATCTCACTGATAGGTAGGTGGAAGGTGTTATGCTCACTATACCATCTCTCGACTAGCGTGGTCAACAAACCTCGGTTAATTGTATACTAGGGCATATCAATCAAAGAGGACAATCCACAACTATTGATGATGTCTAGATCTACCCAAGCATGGTATCAATTGCCATGTCTTTGGGAATCTCTCCCAAGACTGTAAAACACCTAAATTTGCCTATTATCACATTAAATCATAGTATCATTCTCATGTGAGTTTCGATCAATCTCGTTGAGCATTTATCATCGACTCTCATTCATCATGAGGCCGTTATCATCCATCTTATCAAAAATCAACATCATGGTAATCAAAATTGATTAACACAAACTAAACGGGAGGATGAAAAATCAATTTTTTAATAGTTTGGTATAAAAACGCTAAACTACCCTCTCAAAATGCTAAAACAGTGCATGGTAGTGCTAAAAAAACAAAAACACTAATCTACGTGATTAAAATGCTAAATCTTGGTACTAAAACGCCAAATAACTAAAAATGCTAAAACATTTACCTAACACACTAGATCATTTGATCAAAATGCTTAAAAAATGAAAATGCTAACAAATTGACCTAAAATGCTAAATCTAAAACTCTAAAACGAAAATGCTAAACCTTTGACCAAGAACGCTAAAACATGAATTGAGAATGCAAATTTAAAACTCTAAAACCGAAACGCTAAAACTTTAACCGAAAACACTAAACAATTAACCCTAGGCGCTAAATGATCAAAATTGCACAGAAAATTCGGAAAACTTGATAAAAAATTTCAAAAAAATAATGCAAAGTGGGTTTTCAAAGTACATACCAGAGGACCGTGTGTTGGAGATCTCTTGAAACATTGGAATCGCTTGAATCGATACTTGTGATAGGGAATCACCATCTTCTCCTTAGAGCTCAAAAATTCAAAAATCAATTTGTGAAAATGAAAATGAGTGGTAAATTGATTTTCATTTTTACCTTAAGAGGGGGTTACAAGGGTTAATTAAGTGGGATATTTTTTTTTCCCATTTATTTTTAAAAATCAATTTAATCAAATGGGAGGGCATTGTTCAAAAATTTTATCGGGACATAAATCGGAAAAATCCAAAAATTCCATAAAAAAATTAAAATTCCAAAAATTCCCAAAAAATTAAAATTCCAAAAATTTCAAAAATCCAAAAAATTATAATTTTTTTTTTAAAATGTCAAAATTCATTGAAAATCCTAAAAAAATTAAAAATTATCCAATTCATCTCATGAGGGGGCATACACATGGCAAAAATCGGATACTTGACGATTAGGGGCAAAAATCAAATCATTAGAAAATTTTCATCAATATCACTATCTGGAGCATTGTTCTACGCATCGAGCAAATTTTTCTTTGAATCAACATGTCGTCACACATTGCTTCAAAGAGGGGAAAAATGTATACACTAAAATGTGGTCTAGAGATAATTAATTAAATATGAAGTGATTTAATTAATTAACCTTTTATTCTTCTGCTTATTGTATACACCTAAAATTGGTCTCGAGATAATTAATTAAATAAGCAATTATTTAATTAATCCCCCTTCCTAATTTAATTGAATTCATTAAGCAATTTGATTAAATTCTCCCTTTCATCTACTTATTAATAAATCTAAGGATTTATTTAATAGGTTCATTTCAATAATCCCCTTTGATTAATTAATTCAAATTAATTAGTCTTCCCCCCATCTTCATTCAATTCTTCTAATCCCCTAATTAATTAAAACAAATCAATTTATGAGTTGTTGAGAATTAATTAGTCTTTTCCTATTATTTAAATTTTTAAATTCAAATTACCCACATGCCTCTTAACTTCTAACCACCTAACCCATTGCACCTAACCTTGGGTTTAACTAACCCTATCCTATCTTGCACATTCTAACCTCCTTATCCCAACCTCCTATGGTGTGGATATTTTCTTCTTGAGACACATGGCACTTTGGCCACATGTCTCCTCTTTTGGACACTTGCCCTTTTATGAGCAAAGCTCCTTGACACTTTTCACCACAGAGATGACAAGTGTCTCTTCCTCCAACCTCTTCTCCAACCTCCTCCAATTTCACCCTTGATATCTTCAGACTCAATCTTGACCATTGATTCCTACCACCTCACCCCTAGCCTTGGAAATCCTATAAATATCCCCCATTTTGGAGCAATAAGGATCCCATCTCATAGAAATTTATGCATTGTTACTATAGGCATATATCTTTTAGCATATCACTTGAGAATTGTTGTTTTAAGTAATTTGCATCTTAGATCTAGTTTAATTTGATCATTTTCTAGCATAATTGTTAAATCATGTAGCTTAATCGATCTCTTTTCTAGCTTAATTGCATCATCATCATAGCTTAATCATACATATCATTAGCTTAATTAGTCTCTTGGATAAATCTAGCACAATCAATCTCATCTTTGCATATCATTATCATTTCAAATCCCTCGTCTAGGTGTAGTCAAGTCACTGGGATTGCTTATCCAGATCTGAGAGTAAATCCATACTCACATCTCTTAGGAGGCGATAGATCGGTTTGTCATGGTTTTATCTTTCTTTTGCTTATGATTTGCTAATCATGCTTGTAATGATCTATTGAGTGTTTTGTGTTGCAGCTGCAAGTATCACACTTCACATATCACACCCTTAAAATGCAAACTGCTTTAAAAACATAGAAACATAATTTCGTACGACACAATTTACCTGACCGTATGAGTATCTTTCCACGACCGTACGAGTGCAGAATAGAGCTCGTACGACACTTCAGTCTCCTAAAAATATCGTATGAGTCAAGATTAATTATCGTATCATTGCACAAAGGAGCTCGTACGAAATTCTAATTCCAGCCCGGTCAGAAATGAAGGTTTAATGATGTTAACCCTGGTCTGTTTGTGAGTTTTTTGACAACCTAACTAGTTTTTGCATGATGATTGTTGAAGATTACACTTGTCAAAGCTTCATTTCAACAAAACACATCATGACTACTAATGCATCTATTTTGCAGGTTGCCTAGGAGGACTCAACTAAACTCTATGTCTTCTTTAAGTTTTCTAGGCACACTCGATTTTGCTAATGGAAATGAACAATCATGTTTTATGTGTTTTGATGATAGGAGAGTATGCTCTCACCTTTCTTAGGTGATCAGAAAGCTAGACTCATCCTTTACTTTTATTAGTGCATTTCTTTAGTGGGCCTGCCCTCCCGAGGAGCTAATAACTCTTAGCCATTAAGGTCGGTGAGAGGGGAACGACCTAAGTGGGAACGACTAATGCCAAGTAATCCAACCCACTATAAAATAAATGTGATTTGATGAAATTCAAGTCAATGAAAGTTCTCTCGGGAATAGCTCTCCTCTGTACCTGTGGGTATATCAAACCTTGGTTTTCAAGGCTGGGAGAGCTCTTAATTGAGTATTATATTCCGATGCGCCGAATAGATCCCTTACTAGTTCTGGCTAAATTAGAAGCTGCCCGATTCACCTCCGAAAGAGTGATAATATTTGTGCAAGAAAGATAGTAACTCTCCCAAGACACTTGCCATATCGTGCCCCCATTAGCGTTTGGAGTCAGATAATACGGCGTTGAGAATCCATTGCGTGAGACTCAGTGACCGTATTCTGATTAGCTATTGGGTGTGTACCTAAGCTTGCAAGCAAAGGTTTTCTCTCTCAGCCAACTTCCTTAGGTAGCGTAATGTGCTTGAGGTCACTTATCATATCGCGTGTTTGTTGTGTATTCATCCCTTAAGCAGAAAATTAGACATTTAAAATTGAAAAACATAAGCAAAAAAATAAAACTTCACTAATCAAAATTCTGCCAAACAAACATTTTTATCTCTATTCTATCCTCTGTTGTACGAGTTTGTTATTTTGTTGTACGAATTATCTACTTTGTTGTATGGTCCAGTGGGAATTGTTGTACGATCTTGTTTAGCAGAAAATTTTATGTTATCTTTCATCGTCCGGTCTAGTGATAATTGTCGTATGAGTCATCTTACTGGAGGATTTTATGCCATCATTTGTCGTCTGGTTCTGTGGGAAAGCTCGTACAAGTTTATGTCTTCTGTTGTGCGAGATTTCTGGTTTGTCGTATGAACCTGTATAAATTGTCATTCGGGGCTGTGTAGTCTGTCGTACGAACTTCTGTCTCTGTTGGTCAAGAACTGTCTTCTTGCACATCTTTTTCAGGTCTGTCATATTTGCTCGGTCAATTTGCAGTGATCATAAGCACCTGTTATCTGTCATTTTATGCTTGGATTGTCTTCTTGGTTCTCTTGGTCAAGTTATCATCTGTCAAATCGGATTCTAAAGCTAAACACCTCAAAATTTTCAAGTACTCACCCTCAACAAGTTCAAGGTCTAAACATTTCAAAGTGCATCATCAACCTATTTGATAAACTGATCACCCAAAACATAGTTTCTCATAAGGATCTATCATCCTTTATCACGAAACTACAATGTTTGGTCAGGATAATGTTGTCCCACATCGTAGGATATATCATTCCTATTGGACTTGGTTCTTATCAAATCATCATCATTGCACTCCAAAACCGAAGATCGAAAAACTTGCAAATTTTTAAACACTTGAACCATCTTTTCATCTCATATCATGCTATCACATTTACATTGACAATTGATCCCTTATCAAAACAACTTTTGGACAATCAAATCCTAGCACAATATCTAACACACATGTATGCACATTTTAACTAGAGCAAAGAGACATAAGATCGCAGGGATGGAAATCGAAACATTTGAAATAGCTGAAAATCATATCAACATGACATATTAAAGCAAAATACAAGAAGACATAACAGGTCAACATATCAAAGCAATAAAACAAGTCCAAAATCAAAATCCAACTATGTCAAAACCTCACAAGGATTCAAATACATCTCAAAAGAAAGATGGCTCTTTTATGCAACTCTTAAAGATATCTCTAAAGGATTTGGCAAAAGAAGATCACAATCAAGCACCTATGTCTAGCAATGGCTCATCCCTCCATAAGAAACTTGACTCTCCAAAGGCATCTATTCCTACACCTCCTGAAAGCTTGCAAGAACCTTCCATAGAATCCTCACCAAACAATATACCCATCAAGCCTATTTCAAAGGATCCTATTCAAAGCTCATCTCCTTCTTATCCAAGCATTAATTCATTGCAACATCCCCATAGTGCTTCCTTGCAAATTGAAGTCCTCATTCATAGAACGCTCGTTAAACGTGTCCTAATAGATGGGGGAGCTAGCTTAAACATTTGTTCTTTGAGTATTGTCCATGCTCTAGGTTATTCAGAAGATGTAGTTGATCCCCTGAAAAATATCACATTCAAAGCATATGATGAAGAAGAATGTTCCTATAAAGGAATTGTGATATTACCCATCAGAGTGGGACCTTTATAGAAAGACACAACATGCCAAGTTCTAGACTTGGACCTACCATACAACATACTCTTGGAAAGACCATGGATACATGACATGCAAGCTATTCCATCAACATGTCATCAATGCTTAAAGTTTCCCTACAATGGGCAGGAAATCACAATCTTAGCAGACTCAAATCCATTGCAGTGTTGTAGTAATCTAAAACCAGCTCAAGAGGTCATTGTTTCACATAACAAAGAGGCAACATATTCAAGCACACAATCCAAGGAATAATCATTTGCATCAATTTTGTTAAACATGGAAAAACAAATGCAATTAAAAGATCGAGGGAACGAAGAATATTTGCTATCGTGGAAAAACAAACAAGAGCAACTTGAAATTGAAAGAGAAGAAGAAGATGTAGGAGTCGATATAGTTCACACGTATGTAGGGCAAACATTAGGAACTAGTTCACTTGAATTAAAATCACATTTGGCTGACTTGGACTTAATCGAGGACGATCAGGAGCTACTTGTGTGAGGTCATTCTGACGAGAGTATCGTTCTAGACATGGAAATACATATTGAAAGCTCTAACATCTCTATCATGACCCCTAATATCTTTTACATAATTCAACATGAGGATCCTTTATCCTTAATCCCTCCTGAACCTATGGATTGGGAAAATGAAGGACATACTGCCATTGATACCTGTATGTAGGAAAAGCGGGTTGATGAAACTTAAAATGTGAAAAATAAAGCTCCAAGAGGCTTGTCCACACACCCACATGAGTTCTTGGTGCAAGTTATGGAGTCATGAAGAATGACTCAACTTTCCAAGGATGGTTCCATGGTTCTCTATCTCACAAGGTCCCTCAAGCCAATGCCTTTGCTCTCAGATCACTGAGCAAAGTGGCTTAGGGATGACAAATGCAAGAACAAGGGATGCTTTTGATTGATTTTAACATGAGAATGCATCCTATCCATGCATGATCCTACAAATGAAATAAACTAGATTATAAGATGACAAGATTAGTAGTAATACTATCCTAACATGATATACTAGTTATATGATTTAAACTAATGATAAAGGAAGTAGTCTAAAATGTTTATTAGATTAATTCCTTTTGCAAAGAGAGACTAGACGTGCTAAAATTGAGCATAAATGAGATACTGAAGCTTGCATGGATATTAGATAATAGATTTCTTAGATTCATGGATCCCCAAAAATGGAGGAAGGAGAGCTCTATTTATAGCAAAAATAGGGCAATGGATGGCCAGGATTGAAAGAGTTAATCAAGGGTCAAGATTGAAAGTTGTCAATCCATGTTTTCAATTTTCACCAATGAAATGGTGACAATTGTCAACATAAGGCTGGTTGAGAGATGTAAGAAGCATTAAATGCTTGAGAAAACCTCATGGTTACCCTAGGAGGTAAGGGTTAAGGTTAGGTTAGGGTTATCCATTAGATAAAGCTTTTATCCAAGGGGTAAACTCTTGTGCAAAGGTTAAAGGAATAACTATGGTCAAAGCAATAAATGCTTGATGAGACCCTTGGGTTAGATGGAGGTTAAGTTAGGCAAAAAGTCTCTAGCCATGCCACTAAGGGTTAGTTAACCATTAATGGTTTGAAGACTTTGGGGACAAATTTGTAAGAGTCCTTCCAAATTTGGGGGCATTCAACAAGTTATCTTGTTGAATGGATAAAGGCTTTAAGGCATTTTGAAGACTTTACTCCAAATTTGAGAAGTGACCTCCTCAAATTTAGGGAAAGGGGATAATTGATGGGTTTGGGTTAATTGATTAGGATTAGATGGATTCTAGAAGAACTTAGGAATAGGGTTTAGGATGCAAGTGGGAGATGTAGGAAAGTGCAAGTGGGTGAGGGAAAATAGAATTAATTAAAATAAATTGCTTTATTTCAATTTGGTTGCAAGTTGGAGATTTTAAATAAATTAGATTTATTTAATTGGGGTAAACTATTTAATTAAATGTGAATTTAATTAAAAAGTAGAGAGAAGGGTTTTAATTAAATAAAATGATTTATTCAATTAAATGATGCAAAAAGGGCTCTAGTGAATTTAACTAAATAAATTGAATAATTTACTTAATTAAATAGAGGAATGTGGGTGATTTAATTAAATTGGATTTAATTAAATAGAGGAATGAACATAAAATATTCATTTAGGAATATGGTCATTTTTATATGTCTACAATACCTTTCTAAATGACGATGCCATATCTGTATATCTTAATGCAATAGAACCCACAACAACTCTCACCAGGAATTTCAACAATGCATCTTTCAGTCAAGTGGGTGCCAAATCTCCTAGTCGCAAAAAGGAAAATAAAGAAAATAATATCAGGTCTAATGTTGAAAACCTTTTCTTGGCAACATTAGACTTGGAATGATGCTGGAAGAGATTGGCGTATTCAATTGAACCCTGCTCTATGGGCCTATCGTACTAGTATCCGCACACCAACAGGTGCCACACCTTTCTCTCTTGTTTATGGATCAGAAGCAATACTACCAATAGAAGTAGAGATACCTTCTCTACGAATATCATTAAAAGGTTTTATCCCGGATGAAGAACAACGAGTATCTAGATTGTAGGAGTTAGAATTGATCCATGAACGAAGACAAAATCCTTTGATCATTTAAAGGTATATCAACAAAGAATGTGCCAGAGTTATAATCATAGGGTCAAAACGAGAACATTAACTAGTACTAAAGGAAAATCCACGCAACCAAGCAGATTGAGAAAAGAAAGGAAAGTTTGAACCAAACTGGTTAGGTCCGTTTGTGGTCACAACAGTATTTGGATCAGGAGCATATTAGCTATCAATGCAGGATGGAGATTAGATTGATGAACCCATCAATAACATGCATCTGAAGAAGTTTTATGTTTAAAAAAGTAGAAAAATAAAAAACAATGAAAAAGCAGAAAAATCCAAAAACAATGAAAAAGCAAAAAAAATCAAAAACAGTGAAAAAGTAGAAAAATAAAAAACAGTGAAAAAGAAGAAAAATCCAAAAAAAGTGAAAAAGCAGAAAATCCAAAAAGAAAATGAAATATGAGAAAAAGTGCAATAAAAACAGATGGTGAAAACCTGACAAACAGACGCTATCTGTCGGCTAGCTCTTCCATATATTGGTTCATGCATCCTTCCGCTTGCATTCTTTTCCATCAACGTTGTTCATATGCATAATAAAGCCTTATACATACGTAGGCATCCCGGGTGGCTTCTTGCCATGGTTTGGATCATTGGGTTTATCATACTGAATTTGTTTCTAGGCTTGGGGCAAAATCCTGCACCTAGCTGGGGGCAAAATTTTTGATCATTTTGAGCTTAATCAAACAGGTAGAATAAACAATTAGACAACTCTTATCAAGTGAAAACTGAGACATATCCAACATTGAACATGAGACCAAATTGTCAAACAATCAAACTATCACAAAGTCAGTCTAAACACATGGATGATATCTTTTGGATAAGGATTTTAGCATGATTGTTCATATTTTTCTATCTTGATTTTCGCTATCATGATTTCTGAGTGACTCCAGGATGTCTCTGACTAGAGGAACAAGGAAGGAACATGATATTTTTCTTGTCTGTTGTCTGTAAATTAATCATAAATATGTGCAAATTTGTCTCGGGACATGATCATCAGAGTATCATCGAAGAAATTTTCGATTTGCGTATTGAAATGGTTAATACTTCTTGTTTTACGCAGGCAACACTCAGGTCATCTTGGTTCAATTATACCTCGATGCTTGTGCTAACTTGCCATATCAAAATCCAAAAAAGTCATGCTCAGGTCATCATGGTTTAATTATACCATTGATGTTTGCACTCACTTCCCACATTTTAAAAAGCTCAATGATGACAAAACACAATAACCCAATGACTGGTCCAGTCGTAGCTTTGCATTTAGCTTGCATTTCATTCTTGCATGGGATCTCGCATGCTCATTTTATCCAAGGTTAAATCTATCGCAAGAATCATCAAGGTATCATCATAAGTATATACACAATCAGACAGATGATTCATCTCTTTCTAGATATTGTCGACCCAACAAAAATCTTATGCTATCCCTACCAACAGAATCAACATCAACATATCTGAATCTTTTTGCAACTTCATATCAACAAACTGTTAGTTATATACCCAATCAATCTTATCAATTCTATCAATCAATCAAATCTAAATCAATCCTATCATGTCTTATACAAGATGTATCTTTCCTGAAACCAGACATTCTGATCATGTCTTATATAGGATATATCATTCCTAAAACTAGACGCTTTGATTATCTTTGTCTTATATAGGAGGTGCTATTCCTGAATCCAGACTGAATCTCAATCTTATCAATCTAATCAATCAAGCTTTATCAATAATCAAGAACCACATCAAGCTAATCGTAGAACTCGTATTTTCATCAACCACAGTTTCAGGCATCAAATCATTTCTAATCGGGATATCAATTTCGCAAAGATCCAAACACTCCAAAGGTCAATTATCTCAATTGATCTCCCGAGGTGGCATCATCATATCAGAATTTATCAATCAATAGTTGGGGCATCCTATCGAACCAATATCATCACCAAAATGAGATTATTCTTTGAATCAACGTGCCATCACACCTTGCTTCAAAGAGGGGCAAAATGTATACACCTAAAAATGGTCTCGAGATAATTAATTAAATAAGCAATTATTTAATTAAACCCCCTTCCTAATTTAATTGAATTCATTAAGCAATTTGATTAAATTCTCCCTTTCATCTACTTATTAATAAATCTAAGGATTTATTTAATAGGTTCATTTCAATAATCCCCTTTGATTAATTAATTCAAATTCATTAATCTTCCCCCCATATTTATTCAATTCTTCTAATCCCCTAATTAATTAAAACAAATCAATTTATGAGTTGTTGAGAATTAATTAGTCTTTTCCTATTATTTGAATTTTTAAATTCAAATTACCCACATGCTTCCTAACTTCTAACCACCTAACCTAACCATCCCTCTAACCTAACCCATTCCACCTAACCTTGGGTTTAACTAACCCTATCCTATCTTGCACATTCTAACCTCCTTATCTCAACCTCCTATGGTGTGGATATTTTCTTCTTGAGACACATGGCACTTTGGCCACACGTCTCCTCTCTTGGACACTTGCCCTTTTATGAGCAAAGCTTCTTGACACTTGTCACCACAGATATGACAAGTGTCTCTTCCTCCAACCTCCTCCAATTTCACCCTTCATATCTTCAGACTCAATCTTGACCATTGATTCCTGCCACCTCACCCCTGGCCTTAGAAATCCTATAAATATCCCCCATTTTGGAGCAATAAGGATCCCATCTCATAGCAATTTATGCATTGTTACTATAGGCATATATCTTTTAGCATATCATTTGAGCATTTTTGTTTTAAGTAATTTGCATCTTAGATCTAGTTTAATTTGATCATTTTCTAGCATAATTGTTGAATCATGTAGCTTAATCAATCTCTTTTCTAGATTAATTGCATCATCATCATAACTTAATCATGCATATCATTGGCTTAATTAGTCTCTTGGATCAATCTAGCACAATGAATATCATCTTTGCATATCATTATCATTTCAAATCCCCCGTCTAGGTGTAGTCAAGTCACTAGGATTGCTTATCCAGATCTGAGAGCAAATCCATAATCGCATCTCTTAGGAGGTGATAGATCACTTTGTCATGGTTTTATCTTTCTTTTGATCATGATTTGATAACCATGCTTGTAATGATCTATTGAGTGTTTTGTGTTGCAGCTACAGGTATCACACTTCACAGAGCACGACACGTATAAATAAAGCTAAGGAATTATTTATACAGTTCATTTTATAATTCTTCCCATCTAAATTCATTTCTTCTATTTCCCTAATTAAATAAACAAATTTAATTATTTGTTACTATTTAATTATATATCTTCATTAATTTAAATTTTTAATTCAAATGTCACATGTTTCCTAATCTTAACCACCTATCCTAACCACTTTCTAATCTAACTCATCCAGCCTAATTTGAGGTTTAGCTAACTTTATTCCTCCTAACCTAACCTTCTATCCTTCAACCAAGCTTATCTTAACCTCTTATGGGTTGGATATTCCCTCTTGAGGACACATGACATCTTTGCCACATGTCCTTTATCCCCCTGACACTGTCCCTCTAGGGATGACAAGTGTCTCTTCTCCCAACCCCCTCTCCAACTTCTTCATTTTCAAACCTTGATATCTCCAGACAGAATCTCAACCGTCAAATCTTGTCACCTCAGCCTTGGTCTTGGGTGATATATAAATACATCTCATTTCAATCAATCAAGCCCCTTCAACTTAGCTTAATTATGCACTTTTATCATCTTGAAATCTGCATTTTTAGCAATTAGCAATTCACAATTAGCATAATCTTTAGCATAGCATCACATATCATATCAATCATGCATTTAGTTTGCATCATGTAGCTACTCATATTTCAAGTAGTCATTTTGTTGGTCATGTTGCTATTGAGAGCCACATCAAAATGATCTACAAAATCCTTGGAATTAGAGGAAGATGGGACACCATTGGGAAGGTTGAGTTTGTATAGTTGATTCTTAATTTGCTTTCCATATAACCATCCCATTTTGTGTGTTTTAAGATTGTTCATTGGTTTGATTCATATTTTACAGACACATATGTATTTTTAGAGCATAATCCTAATTTAATTTAAAAAATCTATATAATTATAATTATAATTATGAAATTAATCTTAAATTTAATAATTATTTTTTAATGTAATACTATATTATTTTTATTATATTTATGTAATATTAATTATAATCGGTCTTAATAAAATAACTATTAATAATTATTAAAGTGAAAATAAATATTTTTGAATGACAATGAAAAATATTGAAATTTATGATTACAAGTTATTAAATTATTTTGTATATATTAAAATGATTAAAAAATTGGTATGTTAATGATCTTGCTCGGGCTAATTTGAAATTCGAGAAGGTGAAGGTGTCGTGTCTGTGAAGTGTGATACCTGCAGCTGCAACACAAAATACTCAATTGATCATTACAAGCATGGTTAGCAAATAATAAGCAGACAAAGATGAACCTTGACAAAGCGACCTATCGCCTCCTAAGAGATGCGAGTATGGATTTGCTCTTAGATTTGGATAAGCAATCCCAATGACTTGACTACACCTAGATGAAGGATTTGAAATGATAATGATATGCAAAGATGAGATTGATTATGCAAGATTGATCTAAGAGACTAATTAAGCTAATGATATGCCTGATTAAGCTATGATGATGACACAATTAAGCTAGAAAAGAGATTGACTAAGCTACATGGTTCGACAACTATGCTAGGAAATGATCAAATTAAACTAAATCTAAGATGCACTTGCTTATAAAAACAATGCTCAAATGATATGCCTATAGTAACAATGCCTAAATTGATAATGAGATGGGATCTGTCTATAATAACAATGCATAAGATGAAAATGAGATGGGATCCTTATTGCTCCAAAATGGGGGATATTTATAGGATTTCCAAGGCCAAGGGTGAGGTGGTAGGAATCAACGGTCAAGATTGGGTTTGAAGATATCAAGGGTGAAATTGGAGGAGGTTGGAGAAGAGGTTGGAGGAAGAGACACTTGTCATCTCTGTGGTGACAAGTGTCAAGGAGCCTTTCTCATAAAAGGGCAAGTGTCCAAGAGAGGAGACATGTGGCCAAAGTGCCATGTGTCTCAAGAAGAAAATATCCATACCATAGGAGGTTAGGATAAGGAGGTTAGAATGTGCAAGATAGGATAGGGTTAGGCAAACCCAAGGTTAGGTGGAATGGGTTAGGTTAGAGGGATGGTTAGGTTAGGTGGTTAGAAGTTAGGAGGTATGTGGGTAATTTGAATTTAAAAATTCAAATAATAGGAAAAGACTAATTAATTCTCAACAACTCATAAATTGATTTGTTTTAATTAATTAGAGGATTAGAAGAATTGATTGAAAATGGGGGGAGGATTAATTAATCAAAGGGGACTATTCAAATGAACCTATTAAATAAATCCTTAGATTTATTAATAAGTAGATGAAAGGGAGAAATTTAATCAAATTGCCTAATGAATTCAATTAAATTAGGAAGGGGGATTAATTAAATAATTGCTTATTTAATTAATTATCTTCAGACCATTTTTAGGTGTATACATTTTGCCCCCCTTTGAAGCGAGGTGTGATGACACGTTGATTCAAAGAATAATCTCATTTTAGATCGATAGGATGCCCCAGCTATTGATTGATAAATTACGGTATGATGATGCCCCCTCGGGAGATCAATTGAGATAATTGACCTTTGGAGTGTTTGGATCTTTGTGAAATTGATATCCCGATTAGAAATGATTTGATTTCTGCAACTGTGGTTGATGAAAATGTGAGTTCTATGATCACGGTGATGTGGTTTTTGATTATTGATATAAACTGATTGATTAGATTGATAAGATTGATATTCAATCTGGTTTCAGGAATGACACCTCCTGTATAAGACAAAGATGATCAAAGCGTCTGGTTTCAGGAATGATATATCCTATATAAGACATGATTAGAATGTCTGGTTTCAGGAAAGATACATCCTGTATAAGACATGATAGGATTGATTTAGATGCGATTGATTAATATAATTGATAAGGTTGATTGGATAAAGAACTGACAGTTTGTTGATATCAAGTTGCAGGAAGATTTAGATATGCTGATGTTGGTTATGTTGAGGGGGGAATATAAGATTTTTGCTGGGTCGATAATATCTGGAGAGAGATGAGTCATCATTCTGATTGCGTTTACACTCATGATGATGCTGTTGGCAATATTACAAGGATATTGAGAAGGTTGTTGATGATTATGGACATAACTGATTAAAGATGTTTTACTATCTTGATATTATTATTTTGTCATTGATGTCAAGAAATTGATTTTCTAATACAGTATGATGTTGCCATATCTTAAGAAATATGATATGAAGATTATAAAGAAGTCGATAAAGACACAGGAAAGAATATGATGAATAAGGGGATAAGTTATTCAATGGGCAACTCTACCGAGTCAGACAATGATGAGATCTTGATGTTTTAGATTGTTTTAACATCATACATATGTTGTAAAATGTAAAGGTTAATACTATACTATGTTATCAAGCAAAGAACCTAGTTGGTAAACCCTAAGGAACCTAGTCGGTAAACCCTAAGGTTATCACAGTCGGTTAATGAAGACATAATGTCTATCGAGTGAAGTTTAGTATTCACCGAGTTGTAACCGAGCCATAATAGAATGCATTAAATGTTTACATGTGATATTTAATGAAAGATGCCGATGAGCTGGAGCAGATCAATGATTGGCAAGCCGTAAAAGAAGTTTGTTAAATGAATCTAAGGCAATGGAAAGTCGGCAAGAAGATCTACAGCTCAAATTGAACCGCATTATCTAACACAAGTTCCAAGGTGATTGTGCAAGTTCCAAGGCGGGGTAAAATGTTTTCAGGTCAAAAGATACAATGAACGTGGACAAGATTGAAGATCTCATGGCTATGATTGATCATGGAAAATGTGATCAAGGAGATTAAGCGGTTAGAAGATTGTTTATAAATAAGGAACTGTTGATAAACAATGTATGCGGGCAAGTGTATGCACAGGGATGCTACATAGTGATTAACGAGCATAGAAGCTTGAAGACCTATTAGAATAACAGAGTATTGATGCCCAACAGATAGACAAGATTAGTTCTATGTCTAGATTGTATTGAACAAATAGGAATCTGCTTTAGCATTTCAGATGTGAAGTTGCAGATAGATTGTATTACTGTTATTTTGTGAAAGTGATAGGAAATCTCTTAACCGAGTGGACTTAACAATCTTATATGTAAATCCTCTAATAAGGTGACATTCTGATTGAGTGTTTGAAATCCTTTGACAAGGTCACTTCTAACAAAGTGAAGATCCTAACAGATCTGAGGGAAATCCCTTAACCAGGTCACATCTAGCAATGTGTTTGTAATCTTTAACAGGATTTGCTTTTAACTGAGCATACTCCAGAAGAGTATATTTCTTAGTGGGTCTGAAATCCCACAGTAGTTTTTCCCTATTTGGGTTTCCACGTTAAATCTGGTGTTATGAGGTTTATATTGTTCATATGCTTTTGAGTTTGCATGTTTGACAGTTTTTGATTAAATGACTGATATATGTTACCGAGGTTGAATCTGATGTTTTTATGGATGATTAAGTTTGTATGATTCACCCCCCCCCCTCTCATCTTGTTGGCTATTGGATCTGTAGTTATATTAAGTATCAGAACTATCAGATGCCTTGATGATTCCTATGATATATTTAACCTTGGATAAAATGAGAATGTGGGATCCCATGCAAGAATGAAATACAAGCTAAATGCAAAGGCCAATGCAAATGAAATGAAAAGCTATGGCCGGACACTAGGTTATTGCGTTTTTTGTCATCATTGAGCTTTTTAAAATGTGGGAAGTGAGTGAAAACATCAATGGTATAATTAAAACATGATGAATTAAGCATGACTTTCCTGGATTTTCATATGGCAAGTTAGCACAAGCATTGAGGTATATTAATTGAACCAAGATGACCTGAGTGTTGCTTGTGTAAAATAGGCAATATTAACCATTTCAATATGCAAATCGGAAATGTCTTTGATGATACTCCGATGATCACATCCTGAGACAAATTTGCACATATTAATGATTAATTTATAGACAACAGATAAGGAAAATATCATGTTCCTTCCTTGTTCCTCTAGTTAGAGACATCTTGGAGTTACTCAGAAATCATGATAGTGAAAATCAAGATATAAAAGTTGAACAAGCATGTTAAAAGATATCATCCATTGAAAGGTGTGTGATGTTCTTAGACTGACTTTGTGATAGTTTGATGGTTGATAATTTGATCTCATGTTCAACGTTGGATGTGTCTCAGTTTTCACTTGATAAGGGTTGCCCGATTGTTGCTCTTCTTGTTTGATTAAGCTCAAAATGATCAAATTTTTTGCCCCCAGCTAGGTGTAGGATTTTGGCCCAAGCCTAGCAACAAATTTAGTATGATATACCCAATGATTCAAACCATGGCAAGAAGCCACCTGGGATGCCTGCGTATGTACAAGGCTTTATTATGGATATGAACAACGCTGAATGAATGCAAGCGGAAGGATGCATAAACTAATAGATGGAAGAGCTAGTAGACAGATAGCTCCTATTTGCCAGGTTTTCACCATCTGTTTTTATTGCACTTTTTCTCATATTTGATTTTTTTTTATTTTCTTCTTTTTCACTGTTTTTGGATTTTCTATTTTTTCACTATTTTTTTGATTTTTCTGCTTTTTCACTGTTTTTGATTTTTCTGCTTTTTCACTGTTTTTGATTTTTCTATTTTTTCAGACATAAAACTTATTCAGATGCATGCTATTGATGGGTTCATCAAGCCGATCTGCATCTTGTGTGGATAGCTGATATGCTCCTGACCCAAATACTGTTGTGATCACAAACGAACCTAACCAGTTTGGTTCGAACTTTCCTTTCTTTTCTCGATCTGCCTGGTTGCGTGGATTTTCCTTTAGTACTAGTTCCCCAATTTGAAATGTTCTCGATTTGACCCTGTGATTATAACTTTGGCACATTCTTTGCTGATATACCTTTAAATGATCAAAGACATTTTGTCTTCATTCATGGATCAATTCTAACTCCTGCAATCTAGATACTCGTTATTGTTCATCTAGGATACGACCTTTTAATGATACTCGTAGAGAAGGTATCTCTACTTCTATTGGCAGTATTCCTTCTAATCCATAAACAAGAGAGAAAGGTGTGTCACCTGTTGGTGTGCGGATACTAGTATGATAGGCCCATAGAGCAGGGTTCAATTGAATATGCCAATCTCTTCCAGCATCATTCACTATCTTTTTGAGGATTTTCAGAATAGTTTTGTTTGATGCTTCTGCTTTCTCATTCCCTTGTGGATAATAGGGTGTGGAAAATCTATGTTGGATCTTGAATTTTTCATATAGCTCTTATACATCCCGATTCTTGAATGGTCGCCCATTATCAGTGATAATAGTCATGGGTATTCCATAACGACAGATGATGTAGTTCAAGATAAATGCAACAATTTGTTTTCCTGTGATATTTGTGAGAGGTACTGCCTCAATCCATTTTGTGAAATATTCTGTAGCTACAAGGATGAATTTGTGACCATTAGATGAAGAAGGATTTATCTTTCCTACTAGATCAAGACCCCATTAGCAGAAAGGCCAAGATGTTGCCAAAGCATGAAGTTCTTGTGCTGGTGCATGAATCAAATTCCCATGGATCTGACATTGTTTGCATGTTCTAGCTATCTAAAAATAATCTCGTTCCATAGTTGGCCAATAATAGCCCAAGCGTATGAGTTTTTTCAAAAGGGTAAGACCACTTGAATGAGTGCCACAAATGCCGTTATGGACTTCATGTAAGGCCTTCTCAGATTCTTCTTGTTCGAGACATCTTAAAAGATTACCGTCTAGAACTCATTTAAATAGGGTATCTGCGACAAGAGTATAATGGGAGTATTGGCGAATAAAGTTTCTCTTTTGGTTCTTCGATAAGTCAGGAGGGAGTATATTATCTTTCAGGTATGTATAAGTTTGGCCATAGGGGGAGGAATCATGCCCGACAAGGTGACAAATAGTTTGGGAATCAATACAATTATGAGCAGGGTAAAACAACTTTTCCACCAGGAATTCATAACACTCTTGATTTTCCTATGTCTGAAGGAGAGAAGCAAGTGTAGCCATGGCATCTACTGCTTTGTTGTCATTCCTTGGAATTTTCTGAAAAGTTATTTCTAAAAAGTATTTCTTGATATCATCAACCATCTTTTTATAAGGCAAATTTGTTTTGTCCTTTGTTTGATACTCTTCATTGATTTGATTAATGACGAGCTGAGAATCTCCAAAGACTTGAAGTTGTGTAATGTTCCATTCTATAGCCATTTTGATGCCTATAACCAAAGCTTCATATTCAACTATATTATTGGTGCATGGAAAGCTTAATTTGTATGCTTTTGGAATTGTATGACCTTGTGGTGTAATGAATAGAATACCTGCTATTGTTCCATGTTGTGTATATGAACCATCAAAGTATAATTGCCATGTTTTTGTGGTGACTGTTAGCTTTTCTGTCTACATATTCAATATCAAACTCACTAAGGATCATGATCCATTTTGCTAATCATCCTGTTAATGTTGCCTTGCTGAGTAAATACTTCAATTGATCGATTTTAGCTATCAACTTGATGGAGTGAGATAGTAGATAGTGTATTAATTTTTGAGAAGCAAAAACCACCGCCAAGCATGCTTTTTCTGTTGGAGAATAGTTGAGCTTGTATCCCACTAATATTTTGCTAATGTAGTAGATGGCTCGTTCTTTTTCTTCATTATCCTATTGTGCGAGCAGAACCCCTAATGATACTTCAATGGTCGATACATAGAGTAACAATGAATTTCCTAGAATTGGTGACATTAGGACAGGTGGTTGCATGAGATATGCCTTGATCTTGTTGAACGTGTCCTCACATTGATGGTCCCACTTGAAATGAACATTTTTGTGTAATAGATGTGTAAATGGTTGACATTTATCTGCCAGTTGAGCAACAAATCTTCTGATTGACTGGAGTCTTCCTTGGAGTGATTTGAGTTTACTTATATTCTTGGGAGATGCCATCTCCATGATTGCTTTGACCTTAGCTGGATCTACTTCGATACCTCTAGCTGAAACAATGTATCCCAATAGCTTGCCTGAAGTGACACCAAAGGCACATTTCTTAGGATTGAGTCGTATCTTATATTGTTCTAACCTGTCAAAGATCTTTTCTAGTATTCCTATATGGTCTTCTTTGTTGTATGATTTTGCCAAGATGTCATCCACATAGTCTTCCATGAATGTATGCATCATGTCATGGAATATCGTTGTCATAGCTCTCTGATATGTAGCACCTGCGTTCTTTAGTCCAAAAGGCATGACGTTCCATTAGAAAGTACCCCATGGGCATTTTAAAGCTATCTTTTCTTGATCTTCGGGTGCTATTTTAATCTGATTGTATCTAGAGAAACCATCCATTACAGAAAACATGGAGTGTCCAGCAGTTAAATCTACAATGATGTCAATGTTAGGCAAAGGAAAGTCATCCTTTGGACATGCATTATTAAGATCTTTGATGTCTGTGCATATTCTGATACTTTTGTCTGGTTTTGAAATAGGAAAAATGTTGGATACCCATTGAGGATAAGCTACAGGTTTGATGAATTCGACATCCAATAATTTCTTATATTCTACTTTGACTAGGAGAGCGATATGCAGATGCATTATCCTTAATTTTTGTTTAACTGGTTTGGCTCCTGGACTGATATTTAAGTGATGCATAATAAGCTTTGGATCTAACCCCGACATGTCTGCATATGACCAGGCGAAATTGATTTGCTGTTGTTTGAAGAATTCCATATATTGTTGCATTTCTTCTTCTGACAGAGAAGTTGCTGGATGTAGGATCTTTGGTTGCTCTGTTGTCCCAATGTTAACCGCCTTTGTTGGTTCGATCAAAATGGATGACCTTTCTTGATAGTGCACAGGTAAAGTGTCAAATCTCCCATATTCCGGTGCCTCGAGGAGGTTTCACCATTAGATGTGTCCTTTCTTTTTACTTTTTCCTGATCTAATGTTGCCAAGAAATGGTTTTCAACATTAGACTTGATATTGTTTTCTTTATTTTCCTTTTTGTGACTAGGAGATTTGGCACCCACTTGATTGGAAGATGCGTTGCTGAAATTCCTAGTGAGAGTTGTTGCGGGTTAAATTGCATTGGTTATACAGATATGGCGTGTTCATTCGGAAAGGTATCAATGGCAGTATGTCCTTCATTTTCCCAATCAATAAGTTCATGGTGGATTTGAGGTAGGGGTCCTCAAGTTGAGATGTTTCGAGAGTATCAAGGGTCATGATGGATGTATCAAAGTTTTCAATATGTATGTCAATGTCTAGAATGATACTCTCATCAGAATGACCTCACACCAGAAGCTCCTGATCGTCCTCGATTAAGTCCAAGTCAGCCGAATGTGATTCTGATTCAAGTGAACTAGTTCCTAACGTTTGCCCTGCATACGTGTGAACTACATCGACTCCTACATCTTCTTCAAAGAAATTTTCTTCAGCTGATTCTTTAGAGTGATAGGAATCCCATTCCCATTCATTAGAATTTGTATCACTTGCAGCCCACAATCTATAAATTTGTTCATATAGTATTTGATTTGTTTCTTTAGCTTTTATTGTTATATCTTTTCTTCTTTCATATTCAACCTCTTCGGGACTAAGATTGAGTTCTGTCAACCTTGGTATGAGTTCTCCTTGATTTTACTTGGTTCATGCTTGTTTTGATTGAGATTTAAGGCTATCTGGGAGGTGCTTTTAGTTTTTTTTTCCTGTTGGTTTGAAGCTTGCTTCTTTTCCCATTTCATGTTTGCTTGTGTTTGTTTCTTAGCTGATGTTTCTTCTCTTTCAATTGCTAGTTTTTCTTGTCTATTTTCATATTCCTCTTGTTGTTGGCTAAAAGATGTGTCTTCTAGTAAAGTAACTTATCCTATTGAGTATGAGGTTGGATAGGTTCTGATATACCTTCTTTTATTTTCTCTATAGGACCCGTTCCAGTGTATCCCATCTTTCTGAGAATGTCAAATCCTTTGCCATACTTTTTTGTAGGTATGCAGACATTATTGATATTTTGTTGAACTTCTTCATCTTTGTATAGCCACTGTAGTACATCTTTGTCTTCTTTTTCCTCTAATAAGGTCCTAACACTAACAAAGGCTCCATCAATTATCGAAAGATGTTTCACAATTGGTTGTTGTTTAGAGTTTGATGGTTTTCCAAATGATTTAGGAGAAAGGGGTAATTGTGATATTGAATATTTGGGTGGGCGTTTTCTGCAATTGTTCCACTAGATTATATTGTTTTGTAGTGGATGACGTGTTTGTTGTAGGACTCGACAAAACAAATTTAGCTTTGCTTCTTGTGATAGCATGAGAAGGTTCTTGATTTTGCTTTTCTTTAACTACAATCACATTTACCACATTATCATATGTATGAGCGTAGTTTACCTTCGCTTTACCCTTACCATTATTTGTTGTTGATGATTCACCCTTCTCATAGTTTGGAAGCAGAGTTTTAAAATCTATATGAGTTTCGTTTGTTGTATGTCCATCCACAGTTATTACTTCATTATCAATCAAATCTTGGATGAAATGTTTCAACTGCTAACAATTATCTGTGTGATGTCCCTTGTTTCGATGGAAATCACAATAATGGTTATCATTCCACCAAGGTGGTTTTACTTGAGGTTCATAGTTCCTTTCTTATAGAAAAGTAATCAATTTGTTTGTGAGAAGTGTCTTTAGTGCTGACCCAAGGGGTCACCAATACTTGTAAATTGTCTTTGAAAGAAATTTTTGATAGTTGCTTTTTGGTGATGATTGTTTTGCTGAGCCGCTGCTGAGTGATGGGATAAATTAAAAACTGGTTGTTTTGGTTTCACATTGTTGTTATCCACTATTCCATTGTTGACGACATTATGATTTCTATTCAAAAACTTTGGCTTATCATTATGATTGTTGGTATTAGTGTTGTTAGGAGGGTTAACTCCTTCTTTGTATATTTTCAACTCACCCTTCTTTATCATGGCTTCCTCCATTCTGATTCCATTATCAATCATCTTTCCGAAACTTTGATTTCCTTGCATTTTTAGATAATAACTCATTTGATCATTTAGGTTGTCGATGAATATGTCCAGTTTTTCATACTTTGGCACTGTACGAGGATATCATGAAGCTAACCGTCTCCATCATTGTAAAAATGTCATGAAAGGTTCTCCACTCTTTTGTTTGGCATTGCATTGGTCTAGCATTGTTACTTCATGTTGTATGTTGTAAGAGTATTGTGAAACAAACTTATCCACCAATTCTGAGAATGATCTGATTCCAGGTGGAAGTTTGGAGAACCATTCCATAGCTAGTCCAGTTAAGCTTTTCGGAAATAATCTCATCAAGTAGGTATCCTCATGTGCAAACTCCATAATCATTATGCAAAATTCTCGTATATGATCTTGAGGGTCAGTTCTTCCATCATATTTTTCATATCTAGGAGTTTCAGAACCTATAGGAAATGGTCTCATGTTTAAATTTCTGTCGAATGGATAAGGACAAATTTCTTGAAGTGAGTATCTTCTAACATTTCCTCTCTGCATATCTTGAATTTGTGTTTTCAGTGTTTGTATTTATTGCGTGAGAGTTGTGATAGGATTATCAACATGATTTGTTCTTGTATAACCATGATTTTGCATTCTAGGCGGATCTGGATCTCTTCTTGTATCATCTCTACCCCTTCTTGTATCTTCATTGGATTGAACGTTATTCAGAATTTCTACTTCATCCCTTTTGGGAATGTAAGTTTCCTCATTGGTTTTGGTGTTACTAGGAATCGACGTGTCATTCATTTTGACACCAAAAATATCCTCATATTGTTCATTATTAGGGGTAGGGTTGCTTTTCTTTTGTATCAATTTGTTCACATCAAAATCTTGGGGGAGTGTAGCACCAGATTTTGCTAATATTAGGAAATATTTTTCTTTTTCTCCCTCCAATAATTTCTGGATAAATTTATCGAATTGAGGATATTTTTTGATGTCTCTGACATGTTGTTCTATTATTTCTTCTTCAACTTGTATTTCATCTTCGTGTTCCATGTTTCTATGCTCTTCAGTTATTTCTGATGTTTCTATTTTCGTTTCTGCAATTTTTCGTCTCTGAGCCCTGGTTAAAACGGGCATACATGTGTGTTAGATATTGCGCTAGGATTCGATTGTCCAAAATTTGTTTTGATAAGTGATCAACTGTCAATGTAAGTGCGATAGAGTGATACGACACGAAAAGGTGATTCAAGTATTTAAAAGTTTGCAAGTTTGTCAATCTTCAGTTTTGGAGTGCAATGATGATGATTTTGATAAAAACCAAGTCCAATAGGAATGATATATCCTATGATGTGGGACAAGGTTGTCCTAACCAAACATTGTAGTTTCGTGATAAAGGATGATAGATCCTGATGAGAAACTATGTTTTTGAGTGATCAGTTTATCAAAGAGGGTGATGATGCACTTTGAGATATTTAGATCTTGAACTTGTTGAGTGTGAATACTTGAAAATCTTGAGGTGTCTATTTCTAGAGTCTGATTTGACAGATGATAACTTGACCAAGCCAATAAAGGAGACAATCTAAGCACAAAATGACAGATGACAGGTGTTTATGCTCACTGTAAATTGACCAAGCAAATATGACAGATCTGAAAAAGACATGCAAGAAGATAGTTCTGCCAGACAGAGACATAAATTCGTACGACAAATTATACAGCCCCGAACGACAATTTAAACAGGCTCATATGACAAACCAGAAATCTCACACGACCGAAGACATAAACTCGTACGAGCTTTCTCATAGAACCAGACAACAAATGATGGCACAAAATTCTCTGCTAACTTGGCTCGTACGACAATTCTCACTAGACCAGATGATAAAAGATAACACCAATTTTTTTGCTAAACTGGTTCGTACGACAATTCTCACTGGACCATACGACAAAGTAGATGCCTTGTACGACAAAATAACAAACTTGTACAACAAAGAACATAACAGAGGCAAAAATGTTTGTTTGGCAGAATTTTGATTAATGAAGTTTGATGTTTTGCTTCTATTTTCCAGTTTTAAATGTTTGATTTTCTGTTTTAGGTATGAAGACACAACAAACACATGATATGATAAGTGACCTCAAGCACATTACACTACCTAAGGAAGTTGGATGAGAGAGAAAACCTTTGCTTGCAAGCTTAGGTACACACCCAATAGCTAATCAGAATATGACCGCTGAGTCTCACGCAATGGATTCTCAACGCCATATTATCTGACTCCAAACGCTAATGGGGGCATGATATGGCAAGTGACTTGGGAGAGTTACTATCTCTCTTGCACAAAGATTATCCCCCTTTTGGAGGTGAATCATGTAGCTTATAATTTAATTAGAACTAGTAAGGGATCCGTTTGGCATGTCAGGGTATAAACTCAATTAAGAGGTCTCCTAGCCTTGAAAAGCGAGGTTTGATATACCCAAAGGTACGGAGGAGAGCTATTCCCAAGCACTGCTGTTGAATTGATTTTCATTAAATCACATTTATTTTATAGTGGGTTGGAGTACTTGGAGTTAGCCATTCCCACTTGGGTCATTCCCCTCTCACCGACCTTAATGGCTTAGAGTTATTAGCTCCCCGGGAGGGCAGGCCCGCTAAAGATATGCACTATTGAAAGAAAAAGATGAGTCTAGCTTTCTGATCACTAAAGAAAGGTGAGAGCATACTCGCCTATCATCAAAACACATAATACATGATTGTTCATTCCCTTTAGCAAAAATAAGTGTGCCTAGAAAGTTTAAAGAAGACATAAAGTTTGGTTGAGTCCTCCTAGGCAACCTGCAAAATAGATACATTAGTAGTCATGATGTTTGGATGAAATGAAGCTTTGACAAGCGTAATCTTCGACAACCGTCCTGCAAAAATGAGTTAGGCTGCCGAAAAACTCACCAACAGACTAGGGTTAGCATTAGTAATAACCAAATTGAAGCATGAAAACCCTAAAATGTAATGTGTTTTGAAAACACAGAAAAAATTTCGTATGACAATTCTCACCTAATCATATGACAATTCTCTGTGCTCGTATGAGGACACAAAGGAACTCGTACGAGGAAAAAAGGGAACTCGTACAAAATTCCAAATCAGACTAGACCAGAAACCTGCTAAATTGGAAATTCGATGATGCTAAGAGGCCAAAAATGAGTTTTCCGGCCCCACGGTGGGCGCCAAAATGTCGTGCTTGTGAAGTGTGATACCTGCAACTGTAACACAAAACACTTAATAGATCATTACAAGCATGGTTAGAAAATAATAATCAGACAAAGATGAACCATGAGAATGATAGTTCTGATACTTAATATAAGTGCAGATCAATAGCCAACAAGATGAGGGGGGGGGGGGGTGAATCATAAAAACTTAATCATCCATAAAAATATCAGATTCAACCTCGATAACATGTATATCAGTCATATAACCAAAAATTGTCAAACATGCAAACTCAAAAGCATATGAACAATATAAACCTCATAACACCAGATTTAACGTGGAAACCCAAATAGGGAAAAACCACTGTGGGATTTCAGACCCACTAAGAAATATACTCTTCTAGAGTATGCTCGGTTAAAAGCAAATCCTGTTAAAGATTACAAACACATTGCTAGATGGGACCCGGTTAAGGGATTTCTCTCAGATTTGTTAGGATCTTCACTTTGTTAGAAGTGACCTTGTCAAAGAATTTCAAACACTCAATCAGAATGTCACCTTGCTAGAGGATTTACATATAAGACTGTTAAGTCCACTCGGTTAAGAGATTTTCTGTCACTTTCACAAAATAACAATAATAAAAATCAATCTGCAACTTCACATCTAAAATGCTAAAGCAGATTCCTATTTGTTCAATACAATCTAGACATAGAACTAATCTTGTCTATCTGCTGGGCATCAATACTCTGTTATTCTAATAGGTCTTCAAGCTTCTATGCTTGGTAATCACTATGTAGCATCCCTGTGCATACACTTTCCCACATACATTGTTTATCAACAGTTTCCTATTTATAAACAATTAGGTAACCTCTTAATCTCCTTGATCACATTTCCCATGATCAATCATAGCCATCAGATCTTCAATCTTGTCTAGGTTCAATGTATCCTTCGATCTGAAAACGTTTTACCCCACCTTGGAACTTGTATTTTCACCTTGGAACTTGTGTTAGGGTAATGCGGTTCAATCTGAGCTATAGATCTTCCTGCTAACTTTCCATTGCCTTAGATTCGTTAACAAACTTCTTCCACAACTTACCAATCATTGATCCGCTCCAAGCTCATCAGCTTCTTTCATTAAATATCACATGTAAACATTTAATGCATTCTGTTATCGCTCGGTTGTAACTCAGTGAATACTAAACTTCACTTGGTAGACATTCTGCCTTCATTAACCGATAGCGATAACCTTAGGGTTTACCGACTAGGTTCTTTGCCTGATAACATAGTATAGTATTAACCTTTACATTTTATAATATATGTATGATGTTAAAACAATCTAAAACATCATGATCTCATCATTGTCTGACTCGGTAGTAGTTGCCCATTGAATAACTTATCCCCTTATTCATCATATTCTTTCCTGTGTCTTTTGCCGACTTCTTTATAATCTTCATATCATACTTCTCAAGATATGGCAACATCATACTGAATTAGAAAATCAATTTCTTGACATCAATGACAAAATAATAATATTAAGATAGTAAAACATCTTTAATCAGTTATGTCCATAATCATCAACAACCTTCTCAATATCCTTATTGAAATGTCAACAATCTTTCATTGTCTGTTATAATGTAATATTGCCAATAGAGAAAGTGACCTATCACCTCCTAAGAGATGCGAGTATGGATTTTCTCTCAGATCTAGATAAGTAATCCTAGTGACTTGACTACACCTAGACGAGGGATTTGAAATGATAATGATATGCAAAGATGAGATTGATTATGATAGATTGATCCAAGAGACTAATTAAGATAATGATATGCATGATTAAGCTATGATGATGATGCAATTAAGCTAGAAAATAGATTGATTAAGCTACATGATTCAAAAATTATGCTAGAAAATGATCAAATTAAACTAAATCTAAGATGCAATTGCTTATAACAACAATGCTCAAATGATATGATAAAAGATATATGTCTATAGTAACAATGCCTAAATTGATAATGAGATGGGATCTTCCTATAATAACAATGCATAAGATGAAAATGAGATGGGAACCTTATTGCTCCAAAATGGGGGATATTTATAGGATTTCCAAGGCAACGGGTGAGGTGGCAGGAATCAACGATCAAGATTGAGTCTGAAGATATCAAGGGTGAAATTGGAGGAGGTTGGAGAAGAGGTTGGAGGAAGAGACACTTGTCATCTCTGTGGTGACAAGTGTCGAGGAGCCTTGCTCATAAAAGGGCAAGTGTCCAAGAGAGGAGACATGTGGCCAAAGTGCCATGTGTCTCAAGAAGAAAATATCCACACCATAGGAGGTTAGGATAAGGAGGTTAGAATATGCAAGATAGGATAGGGTTAGGCAAACCCAAGGTTAGGTGGAATGGGTTAGGTTAGAGGGATGGTTAGGTTAGGTGGTTAGAAGTTAGGAGGCATGTGGGTAGTTTGAATTTAAAAATTCAAATAATAGGAAAAGACTAATTAATTCTCAACAACTCATAAATTGATTTGTTTTAATTAATTAAAGGATTAGAAGAATTGATTGAAAATGGGGGGAGGATTAATTAAGTTGAATTAATTAATCAAAGGGCACTATTGAAATGAACCTATTAAATAAATCCTTAGATTTATTAATAAGTAGATGAAAGGGAGAAATTTAATCGAATTGCCTAATGAATTCAATTGAATTAGGAAGGGGGATTAATTAAATAATTTCTTATTTAATTAATTATCTTCAGAGCATTTTTAGGTGTATATAGAATGTGGTGGAGTGTTCCAAGCCGAAGGAAGGATGGTATAAAATTAACTTTGATGGGGCCTCAAAGGGTAACCCGGGACCTTCGAGAGCTAGATTTGTGACACAAGATTGGGAGGGCAATATTGTAGCAATTGGAGCTTCAAAAATTGTGGAGGGAACAAACGATGAAGTTGAGACTCATGTGGCTATTGAAGCATTAAGAATGGGGAAAAAATTGAGCTTCTAAAAAATACGACTTGAAAGAGATTCCTTGATTATTATTAATGCAATAAAAAAGGGTGAAATACATGCACAAAATTTGAATAAATATATAACTGTTGCCAAGAATTTATTAGAAACTTTTGAGGAATTTGGAGTTGGGCATGTGATGAGATCAAGGAATGATGTGGTGGACAAGCTGTCCAAATAAGCAACGACTCTTGATGATGGGCCGAAAAGTATGGTGGAAGATTTTTACAATCTTAAGCTTGATCTTTGAGTTATAATAGTACGTTGTCATTTTTGAGAAGCTATTAATGAAAGGGTGGTGGCGAGGTGATGTGACATGGATAACACTTGGTGCTCATAATTTAGGATGGGTGGTGACTGCATTTTAATATGGAGGCCACCTTTTCCTTGATTGCACCAAGGTAACAATTAGCATTTATGGGCAAAGTCACTAAGAAAATAATGAAAAATCTTTTCAAATTTGATGAAGTTATTCTCATTCAGATCATGGAAATCCTTCTGGGTGAAGAGTTTTTGACAACTAAACAAAGGTACATAATGAATATAGACATTGCATCAATGGTGGTGGCATGGGAATTGGAGGTTGGATGGAAAGAAGATGTTGAATGGGTGTTGAAGGGTTGTGGGAAAATGATTGGCTGTATGGTCTACATTCAATGTTGGAAAGGATAATTTTGGGGGTAGGGTTTATGCTTGTAGAGGTGGCCAAGGGCATAGATGAGGAGACTCCTCAACAACTAATGTCATTTATTCACTAAGCATAGGGGACAAACAAGGATGAGCACAAGGCATAAGCGTATATCAGTTGGGATTCATTGATTCATTACCTATGGGTGAAGGAATGAAATCGAGCCAAATGAAATAGGAAGATAGGGATGAAGAAAGAACTAGAAGCAAGATTTGAGATGAAATACTAGTGGGTTAATGAGCCTTTGAAAGCAATGAGGAAGAAATGAAAAAGAAAAATAGTAGTTTTTGTTTAAAGTTTGTTAATGTAGTTACTTGATCGACTGTTATATATTTTAAACTGCTAAATTGTATAAATGGGTATATAGAGCAGAATACTAGTAGGTGGGGGTAGGGTTTTGGTTGATGTTTTGTTATACTATGGACATCGTTTTGGAGCAAAGTTTGGCAATGTTTCTTTGTGATGTGGGATAAATGATGCTACAACTTATGTACTTTGTTTTGAATATCAATAAAACATATAGTTATTGATTTAAAAAAATGATTAAAAAATTTATGATTTTCAAAAAGTATTAAAAAATAGAATGATTTCAAAAAGATATATAAAATACAATTATAAAGAATACACATGATAATTAGGTTTTTTTTTCTTAATAGAAATATTTGTATTTAACTTTTCATTTCATTTAATTTAATTTAAACTCAAAACCCTATAATTGGTTTTTTTTTGCTTGTTAAATCACAAGGATTTTTAGTTTGGCCTGCCCTAGGAGAGGCCACAAGGGGGACCTCTTCCTCAACCCAACTACTTCATCATTTCTCACCCTCCACCAGCCTCCTACCACCTACATGTCCACCAATCTCTACCTCCACGTCCACCAGCCTCCTACAAGTCCACCAATCTCCATATCCACGTCCACAACACACACACCAACCTCTAGCACGTCCACCAATCTCCTCCTCCACCAACCTCCAGCACATCCATGAAGGTGGGCCCAAAACAACATTAACACTGTTTGGGCCAAGCAGAGATTTGAACCTTGGTTGTACCATTAACAGTGCTACCACATGACCACTACACCACAAGGTGATCCCCCAAACCTTATAATTGGTTTTATTGTCTATATTTTGACATAAAAATAATTATTAAAATTTATATATCTATTTAGGAAAAATATTTTATTTACAATATTATAAATAAATAAAAAATTAAAATAAAAACTATTCAATGGGCCTTTGAAAGAAATGAAAAGAAAAACACTATTTTTTGTTTAAAGCTTGTTTATCTAGTTACTTAATTGACTAATATATATTTTAAATTGCTAAATTGTATAAATGTGTGTATAGGGCAATATATTGGCAAGTCGAGGTAGGGTTTCAATTGATGTTTTGTAGTGTGGACATCATTTTGGAGAAAATTTTGGAAATGTTTCTTTGTGATGGATAAATGATACTACAACTTATGTACTTTGTTTTTGTTAGTGTATAGTTTACACTTAGGCTTCTTAAGCCTACTTAGTTGTGCATTTACACTTGACACTTGTCCATGCAAGATGTCAAGTCAATTAGGAGTTGTTAGAGAGGTGTTGACTTAGTTTTGACACCTCATGATACCTTTGTGGTAGGCAACCCGCCACCACTCCATTTTTGAGGAGTCCTATCCTCATTTCATAGAGATCGAGTGCCTTTTCTACTCCCTATATGTATGTCCTCATAAGCTAATACAAATGGTTGATTTTATTCATATCTTGTCCTTATTTTAAATCTCTTATTCCTGGATTAGTACATGGTATCAGAGCCACTTGGAGGTAATTCAAGCCTTTATCGGTACTGAAGGTATTCTTTCCGACCAACGTGCCATGGAGGTTGGACTTGGTGTCGACACTACTCATGCTGCAGAGGTTGTAGAGGCCCTTTTATTTCATTGAAGGGTTAGAAGATGGGAGAGTGAGTGACATGGTAGCAACCTCCACACTAAGCCTACTCACCATGCCTGGCACAAAGGGAGAGTGGCCCGAGAGGCGACACCTTGGCACCACACATAGGTGAGGCCCTACCATTGGTCGCACCCCTACACAGAGGTGTTGGAAAGCACCCTTGAAAAATGGATGAATCATGTGTTGTATGTGCCATTCGTGATAAAATAAGAAACTCGGGGGCGGGGGGAGGGGGGGGGGGTGATGTCGTAGAAAGGTGGGGTCCAAATTATTTGGACTTTAGCCCCTGGTCACATGGAATTTTAGTTCCTAGTTCTTTCCAACCCAAGGGGGCTTAAGGTGATCCTTTTTTTTTTGGCAAATTTTCTTTTATTGAATTTTTTTTATTTGGAAGAGGTTAATTTTGTAATCCAACAAAATTGTTTTGCTCATAACTTTTGCTCAGCCAATCGAAATTTAGTGTTGTTTTTTGCAAAAGTGCATATTTTTTTGCCACAAATCCAACGGACACACTCATGCACTCTCATTATAAAGTACCAATTTATATGGTTTTTGGGGTTTGGTTACAAAGCATTCCTTCTATAAAGTGCCAAAAACAAGGGGGGTCACCAAATATTAAATCAAATGGGGATGTACAATGTATTCTTATGACAAGCATTGCGATCTTATTACTTGTTGCTACTTATGAATCTAGAAATGATTCACAATGAGCATGCATGATTCCTTGCAACATAATATGCAAACCAATTTTCAGCACTAGAAACTAGTATGACAAGGCTCAGTCTTTGGATCATGTGAAAACTTTAGAGGCAACCACATCACTTCTTACACATCCAGAATGGGAAGTCATCTTGCACACATTATGAGGGGTTTGCATAGTCTCTCATTTCTCTCATATAGAGGAAACATTCATTATAATTGTGCATAGAAGTAGCTCTTGAGGGGTCCTGATTAGTCCTTTCTTCTATGACATATCTTCCTTACTTGTACATTCATTGTTTTATCATCTTTTTTGGAGGATAGTTTTTTCCCACTGGGTTTTCTATCTTTCTCCTTTATGAGAGATTTCATTGTACATGGGTACCTCACCAGTCTAGTAGTCAGGACCCATTTCTCTTCTTGTCTCTAAGCTATGCTTAAAGGGGGGTGTTAGTGTATAGTTTACACTTAGGCTTATTAAGCCTACTTAGTCGTGCATTTACGCTTGATACTTGCCCATGCAAGATGTCAAGTCAATTAGGAGTTATTAGAGAGGTGTCAACTTAGTTTTGACACCTCACACTACCTTTGTGGTAGGCAACCCACCACCACTTCAGGTTTGATGAGTCCTATCCTCATTTCATGGAGATCGGGTTCCTTTTCTACTCCCTATGTGTATGTCCTCATAAACTAATACAATTGGTCGATTTGTTCATATCTTGTGCTTATTTTAAATCTCTTATTCATGGATTATTATAGTTTTGAATATCAATAAAATACATATAATTATCGATTAAAAATGATTAAAAAATTTATAATTTTCAAAATATTAAAAAATAGAATGATTTCAAAAAGATATATAAAATACAATTATAAATAATACATATAATAGCTAGATTTTTTTAATAGAAATATTTGTATTTAATTTTTCATTTATTTTAATTTAATTTAAACTAAAAGAAATCCCTATAATTGGCTTTATTGTCTATATTTTTACATAAAAAAGAACTATTAAAATTTATATATCTATTTAGAAAAAATATTTTATTTACAATATTATAAATAATAAAAAAATAAAAATAAAGCTATTTAAATAACCATTTCTTTTTTTTAAAATACAAAGAAATCCAAAAAAACCTGAAAAATTTATCATTTCTAAAAATTTGCTCCTATAACATCAATTTTTCAAAACGTGTAGTACCCCTACACTAATTAGACCCTTTTTGACTCGTTGACCACGGTTGACTTTACAATGGCTTATGTAGATGGTTGATTCATTATGATTGTGATGTGTTATTCCGGTATGATGCTTTGGAGTGTGATTTGGTGAATATGATTATGCATTATTGCTTATTGAGGAGTAGATGTTGATTAGGCATTATTTCTTTGAATGAGTAGATGTTAACTCTGCTTATGCATTGTATTTTATAAATAATGAAATGGTAAGTTTATTTATGTGTTATTAACGATGGACTAACACATTTACTTCATGTGTGAGTTGCTCTACGTATATATCGCCATGTATGTGTGGAAAGTGTATGGGGTGTGAAGAGATGATTTTTCGTCACTCACTTCGGTGAGACACGAAAATTCACGATTCTCCTTCACCAATGTGTTTACCGTGTTTGTATTATATGTATGCATGGTTCGGTGATACAAGAATTGCAGGTACAAGATACCGACTCCATCTGGCTCCACAGGTTTGAGTGTACCTAATTAACTCGATGGAAGTGGAGGAGATGGTTTTAAGGCCTTAATGTTACCCCTAGCCTTGCTCGATTGTGAGCGTCGTCAGTCTTTTGTCAAACTTGTCGGATCGCCAAGTAGGCCGCTATTCCGATGTTGGTATGTGGGTCATGTGTGTGTTTTGTTTAAGTTGAGTTTTGCGTGTTATGCGTTTTGTGACTTTAATTATTCTTCTAGTGATGTTTTATGTGAATTGCGTTTATGAGTTAAATATGGATAAATTATTATGGGTACCTTTTTATGGTTAAATTAATAAAACAAGCATGCTGGGTTGATTGATTTAAATTATTGTTTAAAATTTATCATATAGTGGGTTTATTTTTATGCCTTGTGTATTTATAAAAAGTCATTTTTACTTTTAAAAAAAGGGATTAAATAGCATGTTGACTTTGGTGTGTGAGAGGGAATTTTATTTCAAATAAAAAAAAGTTGTAAATGTTTTAAAAAATTAGATTTTTAATTTTTATAAAAAGTGAATTTGTGCCCTAAAATAGATTTTTGGGTGAAATTGCTTTATAATATGGAAATTTTTCAAAAAGAGGGATTCTTTTCTCATGCTGGAGAAATTCTTCCTCTCTATTGGTTATTGGGGTTTTAGTGTGAACTCTGGCATTTTTGGGAGGATTGGGATGGCTCTTCCTCAAATTTCCTCTAGGAAAGCATTTGGAGGTTGGTTGCTTGATTTTTTTGCTGGTTCTTCTTTTTAAAATTTTCTGAGACTGTGTGATTGTTTGTTTTCTTCATTTGTCTGGTTGAAAGAATTTGTTGTTGAGAATGCTATATCTGGGTTTGCATCAAACTTAGTGAAATTGGAAAAAGTTATTCCTTCCCCTTTTAGGTAAAATTTATTCATGGGGTTTTGAAATTTCTCAATTTTTTGTTTGGGAAGAAAAATTGGACTGTGAAATGTCTTAAAATTTTGGTATTTGAATCTTGGATTTAGACTGTTAAATTAATATTTTGAATGTTTTACCATTCAATTTGTAGGCAAATTTTGTCAGGCCCTACCCCGAACTCGTCATGAAAATTCCTTATTTTTCACTATGGACTTATCATTCAATACATTACTTTGATTCATTATGTATTTTGAGACTATTTGATAGATGATTTGATAACATTGGATATGATATATCCCATAATATGTTTAATTTTAGTACTTATGTTGATGTTAGGATGAATCATGTATGCATGCCTAGTTGATGATCGCTTTATATGAATTCAATGAATGTTACAATTTAGTGAATGGTTACACATGGAATTGTTAGGAAAGGAAATTTGATTCTATCCTTATTGTTATTGATTATGAGATCAAATCATGATAT